>NC_035445.2:138393457-138993457 GCF_002127325.2 Helianthus annuus
ATGTTGAAAGCAATTCTCCTGTTTGATTGTGTGCAAAGTTTGTTATCATTTATATTCCGTTTCATTTCTCATTCATCTTTCATCTTAATTCAAACGTAAAACACAATCAATCCAAACTCAGATCCTAACAATTGGTATCAGAGCTCGGACAGTCAAATTTGATTTAACAATCATTTTGACATAAATAGTTCAGCTCACAATCGTTGATACTGATAGTTTGTTCGTTTTGTTGAAAAACAGAGTAAGGTTTAATCACCATCAAAGTTGATTAATCAGTGCCTGTAAAACAACCAGGATGACGTCACAATCACAAGATGATAAGAATAACATTGACTCACTTTTTAAACCACCCATGCTTAAACGTAATGAATACAACATCTGGGAGAGAAGGATGGGTCACATCCTTGCTCAACAGAATACTGGATGTTGGATATCTGTTGTTTTTGCACCACACGTACCCATGGTGCCAAGTGCTGAGGATACAAAGAAGTTCGAACCTAAAAACCCTGAAAATTATACTGAAACTGATTTACAAAAGTTCGAACTTGATTCCAAAGCATTTAGCATCATTGCATCTGCATTACCCAATGAAATCTATGCTGGGCTGTTACATTGTAACAACGCCAAAGAGCTATGGGATGCACTGAAGGAACAGTTTGGGGGAACGGAAGAAGTTATTTAAAATAATAAGGAAATTCTGAATCAGCAGTATGAAACCTTTTGTCACATCAAGGGTGAATCATTGACCCAACAGTTTGAGCGATTTAGTTGTCTCATTAGTGAGATAAGACTTGTTAAAGTTACATTTCCTAATTCAACACAAAATAGCAGGTTTCTTAGATCACTACCTGAAAAGTGGGACACAATTGCTTTTGTGACTAGAAATTCAGCTGAGTTCAAAGATCTGACCCTGACCTAACTTCATGGTAGACTCCTGACCTATGAAAGGGAGTTAAACCAGAAAAAGAAATTGCATGAGTTTGGCAAAGTTGCTGATGATTATTCATTTGGCAGCACAGCTCTTTTTGGTCAGGAAGAATCTGATAGCAGTAGTAAGGATCAGAGTTATGATCATTTTATTGACATAACTGCTGGTGGAAATTTTAACAACTCTGATTCTCACTCTGCAAATTATGCTTTCACTGCAAATTGTGAAAACCAGATGTCAGATAACCTGTGTTTTGAACTCAATGATTTGCAACACTTTGATCCCATTGACTTAGAAGAGATGCACATTTTGCATCAGTTGGCTTTGTTTAGTGTAAGAACAAGCAAATTCTACAAAAGAACAGGGAGAAATTTCCCAGGGTTACATGGGAACTTAAAGGTGGGGTTGGATAAGTAAAAAATTAAGTGCTATAAGTGTAATAGGCTGGGTCGTTTTGCTAGGGAATGCAGGAGTCAAACCACTGGTCCAATAATAACTCATCCCAGCTCAAACCCTTGACCACAACATCAAAACACTGTGCACTATACCCAATATACCCCTGCAGCCCATGTTAACACTTCAAACCAATGGATTTCACAACCACTGATGGTGTAAAAGCTCCAAAAGCAAAGGTCATTCCTATCAAAGACATTCCAACAGTGGTTCAAAACTCTGTTGCTAAGGAGTCTGAGAAAAGGAAGAAAAGAGAAAAGATCAAAAACCTGTTTTGTGATTTTTGTGAAATAAGGAATCATCTAACAAAAGACTGTTTTCATCTAAAAGCATATGACCTAAACAAAACAAGTGCCATTGTACCTGCTGAAAGCTGCACCATCTGTGATAAAATAAACCACAAAACTCAAGAATGTGTGTATCTCAAGAACTTTGATATAAAAAAGAATGAGTATACTGCAAAAACATCCTTAAGTTCATCAACATCATCTGTCAAGTTCACAAAGAACCAACCACTGTTTGTGCCAGTCCAAACAGCTGTTACAAAACAGCTGAACCAAACATCTGTCCAAAGAGATGTTCAAGTGACTGATTCACCCCCGCCAATCATTTCAAAAGAGGTAAGGGACAACCATCATACCAAAGGATCCCACATGTTTATGAGGCCTACAAAAGGCCTCCTAAATCAAGAGTGATCAGGCATCCTTTTGGTTATCAACAGATGATTGGTCAAGACCCACAACAGTGGTTAGAGAAAAACAGTCCTAAAACTGTCCAAACCCCTAACCTAACCACTATCCATCCATCTAAACTCATCCCAAACACTATTGAGACCCCATCCAAAGCCTTGTTGGCTTTGGAGACCTTAATGAACTAATCCTTTTACTTCATGTGCAGGGAGCTTCTACATGCTTAGATAGTCTTTGGTATGTAGATAGTGGATGCTCCAGGCACATGACAGGATGTAAAGCCCTTCTTCAAGATTTCAAAATTCATGGAGGGGGTGATATATCCTTTGTCAATAATAGTAAAGGGAAAGTTTTGGGATCTGATACAGTAAAATCTGGTAATGTAAAATTTGAAAATGTCAATCTTATAGACAATCTAAAATTCAACATCCTGAGTGTGTCACAAATGAGTGATAAGGGGTATGGCTCATTCTTCACAAAAGACTGTTGTAGGATTGTTGGACCAGAAATGGTTGAAAAGATTGAAGCAATAATTAAAAATGGAAAAACCAAACTTGTTGCTCAAAGAAGTGGCAATGTTTATGTAGTTGATATGTCAAAAGAGTGCCCCAGAACTGATGCCTGTCTGTTCTCAGCTGCATCAAACAAAGAGATAGAATTATGGCACAGAAGATTGGGGCACACAAATCTCAAGATAATCACTGCCATTTCAAAATAGGGGTTAGTAAGAGGTTTACCTCAAAAACTGTTCACCTGTCCTGAGCATTGTGTTTCCTGCCTAAAAGGAAAACAACATAAAAGCTCCTACAAATCCATTGATGAGTCCAAAACAACCAAATGTTTGCAAATGCTTCATATGGATTTGTTTGGCCCAGTTAAAGTCATGAGTCTTAAGAAAAAGACATATTGCTTGGTTATTGTTGATGACTTTTCTAGGTTTACATGGACTTACTTTTTACATTCAAAAGATGAGACTGCAGGCATTCTGCAAGACTTTGTGAAACAGGTTGAAAAGCAGTTTGACCTTCCAGTAAAAATCTTCAGAAGTGATAATGGCACAGAGTTCAGGAACAAAGAGTTAGATGATTTCTGTGTGTCAAAAGGAATTGTGAGGCAATACAGCATTCCAAGAACACAAGAACAAAATGGGGTTGTTGAAAGAAAGAACAGAACTTTGATTGAGACTGCCAGAACCATGCTTGCTGATTCAGGTTTGCCATTAACTTTTTGGGCAGAGGCAGTAAACACTGCTTGCTATGTCCAAAACAGAGTTTTAATCAACCCCAGGCATCAAAAGACTGCCTATGAACTGCTGTATAAAATAAAGCCATTAATTTCATACTTTAAAGTTTTTGGTTGCCCATGCTTCATTTTAAACTTAAAAGATTCTATCTCAAAGTTTGCAGCCAAAATTGATTGTGGTTATCGTCTGGGATACTCAACCACTACTAAGGCCTACAAAGTGTTTAACACAAGGACCAAAACAGTGGAAGAGACTTTGAATGTAAAGTTCAATGAACTTTCATCAATGAAAATCCCAGCAAACCCTGCAGAATTGTTTGATCTTGATAAATTCACTTTTGAAAATACTATTGTCAAGACTAACAGTGCAGGTCCATCAGAGGATTCATCACCAGACTATGGGTATGAGATCATCATTCCTCAACAAAAGTCTGTCACAATGGGAAGAGCAGCAGATGTTAAAAACAGCTGTCAAAGCTCAACCACTGCTACCTCAACAGTTGTTGACCAAAGTTACCCCCTGAACCCCTGCTTCCACATCATCAAGCACTGTTGATAAATGTCCTCAAACAGTGGATCAAAGTCAGCATGTGTCCACACCTTTACCTCCTATTCCACCACCTTTTGAAGCCACTGTTGGATCATCAAAGTCACCAGCAGTGGCTAGCTCAGATGATTCACATCTGCAGCCATCCCCACTCAATGCCATTGTTCCATACCAAGGAGAGCTTATCTTCTTGAAATCTCATCCACCAGACCAAATTATTGGCAATATCAATGAAGGGGTGCTCACAAGAAGTCAATCCCAAAATATTTGTGTTTTTGCTGGTTTTCTATCTCTCTATCAGCCAGTCAAGTACCAAGAGGCACTAAAAGACAACAGCTGGGTAGAAGCCATGCAAGAGGAGCTCCAACAGTTTAGAAGACAAAAAGTTTGGGAGCTTGTACCATTGCCAGAGGGTGTAAGTCCTATTGGCACAAAATGGGTCTTCAAAAATAAAACTGATGAAAGGGGTATTATTGTCAAGAATAAAGCCAGGCTTGTGGTTCTAGGGTTCAGACAAGAAGAGGGCATTGACTATGATGAAACATTTGCCCCAGTAGCAAGACTTGAAGCTATCAGATTATTTCTGGCCTTTGCTATCAACCACAACATCAAGGTGTACCAAATGGATATCAAATGTGCATTCCTCTATGGTAAGATTCAAGAGGAGGTTTATGTTTGTCAACCTCCAGGCTTTGAGAATCCATTAAATCCAAATCATGTCTACAAGCTGAATAAAGCTTTGTATGGCCTGAAACAAGCACCAAGGGCCTGGTATGAAACTCTTTCCACCTTTCTACTTTCCATTGGTTTCACAAGAGGTAAAATAGACAAAACATTGTTTCTAAAATGGAGAGGGAAGGATTTGATGATTGTCCAGATTTATGTGGATGATATCATCTTTGGAAGCACATGTAATAAAATGTGTGAAGAGTTCAGAAAACTCATGACAGCTGAGTTTGAAATGAGTGCAATGGGTGAACTCCAGTGCTTTCTTGGTCTCCAAGTAAGGCAACTGCAAAAAGGGACTTTTATCCATCAAGGCAAATATGCCAAAGAACTCTTAAAGAAATTTGAGATGGATGATTGTAAGCCATGTAGTACACCCATTGCAACCAATAAATTAGTCATGTCTGATGAGAAGGATGATTTGGTTGATCAGACTTTATATAGAAGCATGATTGGGTCTTTATTGTACATAACTGCATCTAGGCCAGACATCATGTTTGCAACATGTGTTTGTGCAAGATCCCAATCAGCCCCTAGAAAGTCATACCTTATTGCTGTAAAAAGGATATTCAGATACCTCAAAGGTGCTCCCACACTTGGTATCTGGTATCCAGCTGATGGTAAAATTGAGCTTTCAGGTTTCTCAATAGTGACTTTGCTGGATGTGACAAGACAAGGAAGTCCACTTCAGGAGGGTGCAAATTCCTAGGCAATTGCTTAGTGTCTTGGTAAAGAAAAAAGCAAGCAGATGTTTCCACATCCACTGCTGAGGCAGAATATATAGCTGCTGCAAGCTGTATAGCCCAACTGCTTTGGCTTCAAAATCAGTTGCTGGATTTTGGTATCACTGCCTTAAAGACACCACTCATGTTGGATAGTCAGGCAGCAGAAAGTATCATCAAAAATCCAGTTTCCCACTCAACCACCAAGCACATTGACATCAGACATCACTTTGTGAGGGATTGCTATGAAAAAAAGTTTGATTTTTCTGCACCATGTTCCAACTAAAGATCAGCTGGCAGATGTGCTAACCAAAGCATTAGACACATCCACCTTTGAAAGCTTGATCTCTAGGATTGGCATGCTAAACATGGAATAACAGGCAAAATCCTGTTTTTCTATGAATAAAAGCATTAAAATGTTTTCAGAAAATCAAAAATCCATCCTTAAATATAGTTAAAAATGAAGTTTTCATTAAAATCCTTAAAAGTCTGCCAAAAACAACTGCTTTGTTCAACAGTCTGCTCTACTTCAAAGTCAGTCCACTGCTGAAAGTCAAACCCTGTTCTCTCATTCTCTTGATAAGCACTGTTGTTTAAAATCAGTGTTTTATCCACTGATGTGCTATCCACTGATAGTAAAAATCACCCACTGCCTTCATTTGTTACCGTTACAACCACTGATCTTCTTTCAATCAGTGGTTTTCATAAAAGTACTTGTCCTTCATTTCATCAGGGGTTGGCACGTGGACAGTACATAGTGGTCAAACATTTTGTAACCGCTGCCACGTCAGTATTCACTTTTTCTCTATAAAACCCCCCTTCAAAACCCCAAACAGGGTTTTACTGTCGAATTGAATTCTTAAAAATTCCTTTCTCAAAGCAGTTTTCATCTCATTTTCTCAAATTTCTTCACAACCGGCTTCGATCATCTTCTCCAAAATGACAAAATCGAAGTCATCTGCAAAATCCACTTCAAAATCATCAACACCCATTGAAATCCCACACAAAGCTTCTCACAACATTTTGGGTCTTCTTACAAAACCCGGCACCACCGATGCTTTCGATTCCATCATTGACATCATGTCTGCATCAAAGTACAAAACTTTGCTAACAGCAAATGCTCCAATTTACTTGAAAACCCAAAGAGAGTTTTGGAAAATATGTACCCTTGACAAATAAGGCGAGAATGTCATAGCCATTAACTCTTCTCTAATGGGAAAAACAGTCAAAATCACACCACAATCCATCTCGGAAGTCTTTCAACTCGATGATCAGCAAGGTAAAACATCTTTTCCCAAAAACGAGTTAAAAATTGATTTCCTTGAAAGAGGGTATACAGATTCAATGATGAAGAGGGATACCTTACAAAAAGGTTACTTCCCTCCTGCAACAAGATTTTTATTTCATACCATGTTAATGTGTGTTTCAAACAAAACCACTTTTTTAATGAGATACCATTAAAGATTCAAAACCTGGGGTATGCTATTCTTCAAGATGAAAATTTCAATTATTCCCAGGAAATCTTTAATGATTTGGTTAAAAAATGTTGATAAAAAGCCATTCTTACCCTTTCTAAGATTTTTAAGCTATTATTTTTAAAAGAAATTTGGTTAGGATGATGCTTCTGCAATAAAACAAGGTGAGTCTTTTCAAATAAACAACTTAACTGCTGAAACTTTCACAAGAATGTCAAAACCTTGTATAACACAAGCAGAGGTGCCTGAGTAGAATTTAGCAGCTACCACTGCTCCTCAGGTATCTGCTGCTGAGCCTACTGTTCAAGGTGATCATAGCAGCAAAACAACTGCTTTGAAACCTACACCTACAATCCACAAAAAGCCAAAAAAAAAAACCTCAAAAGCCCCCCAAACCTACCAAAAAGGCAACTCTGGAGGATGAGATACCAGAGCAACTGCCTGTGACAGCACAAAAGTCACAAGAAACCACTGGTGCTACTTCCTCACAGCAGTTGGTAGAAATATCTCAACCCATGGCTGAAACTCCTCCTGTTTCTTCTAAAAAAGAACAGGTTGTACAAATAGGGACACCACAATATGATGCTCTGGAATCACTTGCTTCCATCATCCACAGCCCAATGCCCGGGGCCAACTCTCTTTCTACACCCAACCTCACCTCCAGAATTCCCCCACAAACAAAAATCTTGTTGGATGCTCTTGATTTGAACTAGGCACAAACCAGTCCTTCTCAATCACCTATCAATGAGAATATGCCTCAACAAATGACTGGGTCTGATGTATCAATCATTGCTAACCCACCAACACAACCTGAGGAGGTTACACCCCTTGAGTTACAAGTAACTCTTGGTGGTAGTCCAAGTGAAGCAGCCACTACAAGTGTTGAACCCACTGGTTTACATTTGGACAGTGGTTACATCAATAAGACTTCCTTGGAGGCAATTCCTTCTATAGCACCTCTGATAACCACTGGTGAGTTTGTTTTGACCACTGGTACCCTCAAAAGGTTATCAAGTGTTGAGGGAAGAAGTCCCCAGAACCAAGAAAAAGGGGCATCAGTGGATAATGTTTGGAGTACACTCCCTGCATCAACCACTGTTACAACCACTGCTAGTGGGAAATCAGATGATCCCATTAAGTTGGGTGATGGTTTAAAGTACCTAGAATTGACGGATAGAGTTGAAAAACTGGTTACCTCTGTTGCAGTAATCAAAGAAATGCTGCACTAGTTGTTGAAAGTTCAAAAGGTGCAACCCACTACTGTTCCAACTCAAGCACCTGCTGCAAATGAGTTATGGAATCTATTTCAACCCTTGCTTCAACAACAAAGACAACTGGCTGATCAGCAACATGCAATACATGTCCAAGAGCTGAGAAACATGCTGGAGTCCAGGTTTAGAAAAACTCAAGCTAACAGCAAGGCTATAAAGGCCCACATCTTGAACACCACTGGCACTGCTCCACCCGCTGCTCTCTTTATTGATCAACTTCCTCCAGATAATGCCAAAAGGGGGAGAAAATTAACCAGTGGAAGAAAAAGGGAATAGATGATGGTCTCTATCTTGAACCAGAAAAAGAAAACATGACTAAAAAGATTCCCTTGCCAGATGGTAGCAAAAAGATTGATGTTACCACAAATGCACTTGCTGAAGCAAAAACAAGTGTAAAAAGGGACAGAGAGGCAAAGGACTTGTCAAGGTGGAATGCGGAGAAAAGAGCTTATATGGAGCTGAATGCGCAGGGTTGTTTTGAGCCAAAGGATGTTCAAAATCCTGAGCCAAAAAGAAAGAATCCCACTAGAAAGTGAGGGAACCCAAATCCACACCATCCAGTCTCACAAAGCATACTCCTAAACCATCTTCCAAAAGCCCTCAACATCAATCTTCCACCCAAACAGTTGCTGTGACACCTGTTGTATCAATAACTGCTGATACTTCAGTAGTTTCAACAACTGTTAGCCAAACAGTTGTCATCACTTCAACACACACCACTTCAACACACACCACTTCAATACACACCACAACCACTACCTTACCACCACCATCAAAAATCACCTCACCATCAAAAACATTATCAACACCTCCATCATCTCCTGCCAAAAAGCAGAAGAAAACAGATGTTACAACATCTGTTGTAATGGCAACAGTGGTTGAAACACCAATTGTTTCAACATCTGTTAGTCAATCACAAATCACTCCCACTCAAATCACCACCACTAATCCACCCAAAACATCATCTGTCTCTCCTCAACCAAAAAGGAGAAGGCTAATTCTGAAAGATGATGATACTTCACCACCACCAACATCTTCAAAATCTCTATCACTTGTTACCATACCAAACCATGTTCCGCTCTCATCATCTCAGATTCAAAAGCCAATAGCTCCAGCAGGTGTTCAATTTCCTCTTAAGCTCATTGCAGTCAGAGAAGAAATTAAATCCTTCTATTATGAGGATGATCCTGCTAAAAGGAGTTTACCATATGTTGAATGATATCCCAGGCCCAATAACATTGAGAGAATATTTGAAAGTCAAAGCTAAACAAGCAGAGGATATCTCAAAAAGAGATGCTCAAGGAAAGACTGACAAAGAAATTCAGAGACATTATCAATTTTTGCTTACACAAGTCAGATCCTTGGAGCAATTTGCAAAGAACGTATGTCAGCAAATCTCAGAAAGGGCAGGTGAGTCCCTGAGAAAAGATTATGTTGATAACATCATGGCTTACAAGAAATACAAAGGAGAGAAACACATGTATAAAGACTGGACCGTTCCTGAGCTTGAAAGTGAAGTAGCCAGGATTCAAGAAATGATTAAGAATAAGGTCAAGCACACTCCTCCAGATTGGTCAAAGTACAAAAAGAATATGCCTGACAAAACATTAGAGCTGAAGAGAATGAAAGAGGAATTAGTTGCTGCTGATTATGGGTCCAAAAATCAAGTGATGAGATGGAGAGAAGATAGAGTTAGGGCCACCTACAAAAGGTTGGAGAAACTAAGGAAGAAAGATCTAAAAGTTCCACAAAACCTGATTACCCTGAAGCAGAGGTTTCAAAAAGACCACCAAAGCTGCAAATCAGGAGATCCACTGCTCCTGCTGGTGCTGCCATCTTCAAAAGAAGGCAACAAAAACAGTTGGATGCTGAAACAATGCAAGAGTTAATGGCAGGTGATGACCTTGTGAAAGAGGGCATTAAGAAGATGATTGAAGAAACTCTTGGATTGACTCAACCTGCAAGTACTGCTCAGTCAGTCATCAATAGGCCAGCATCTCCAAACACCTCATCTAATAAAAATCTCCCAAGAAACCCACCAGACTCAAAAGTACTAAAGTGGAAAACTGACAAACAGAACCTTGTACTGACAGTGATCAAGTCTAGTGGAGAAGTGAAGAAAATAACAAGGGAACAAACACTTGGCCTAAGTCTTGAAGATTTGCAGGATCTCCTTAGTCTTCCACTGTGCAGGGATGATGATGACACAGATGCCTTAGCCTTTGAGTTACAACTCAAAGGGCAAATAAGGGAACTGTTGATGAGGCAATAAAGATCTACCAATAATGAAGAGTTTTGGCATTATCTGTTCCAGGGGAAGATTGTTGGGATTGAACCCTATCAGAGGAACAGATAATTAAAGCCAAAACTAGATCAGGGCAGTGGATCCAGAATAAGTAGATGTTATGTATTCAAGTCTCTCCCCATAAAAGTGATTATAACATCTGATGACTTCCAATCTACTGATTATTACAAACTGCTGACCTACAACTGCTCCCCAAGTCAAAGACTGATGGAAGACTAAAGCTCTGCTGTTCAATCTACTGCTATAGGTCAAGTATGCTGGGTTTACATCAGTGGAAGGATACAACAGTAGTTTAGTTTACATTATGAAATGTAATGTATAACAGTAGTTAGCATAGCAGTACTTGTATAGGTCAGTTGTTAGAGTTTGTTAGGAGGTTAGATGTCACTTTCATGGTGACGTCAACTTAGATGCTTCAGTGGTTTGTCCGTACCTATAAATAGAACAGTACCCTGTACTGTTCTATTAGCTCTTCACCATCTTTCTTCCTGCACGAACAAATCGCTGTGAGCTCAGGCTGAGGGGGAGTTTGTTACATACTTGCAATTGTAATCGGTGTTTGGAATAAATTTAAGCATTCGGTTCAATGTTAAACTTGTATGTTGAAAGCAATTCTCCTGTTTGATTGTGTGCAAAGTTTGTTATCATTTATATTCCGCTGCATTTCTCATTCATCTTTCATCTTAATTCAAACGTAAAACACAATCAATCCAAACTCAGATCCTAACAAAAGACATTTTTGTTTGATTGATTTATTTAAATCCTCATTTAATTCCTTTCCTGTTTTCCTTCTTTTATTAGTGTTTTTCTTTATTATTTTTAGTTCTTTTTCTTTGTTTTAATTAATACCTTTAATTCTAAAATTCTTTTTCTATTTTATTTAAGACTCCTAAATGTTAACTAAAGAGATAAGTTATAACATATAAATAATCAATTTGTAAACCTTAAATACAAGGATAATCGCTCTTGTTCGTTCCCTTGGAATTCCCAATCTAACTCGTGCCGTTACTTACAAGAAATCGCAAACGCAACCAATGTGAGTATACTCGATCCCTTTTTTACTTTTAAACACTTTGGGTGCAACATGTATTCTATACAAAAACACGCAACACTTGAAACTTGTTATATTCACACTCTATCCACATTTAAACATGAAACAATTTGAAGCTTGTTATTCTCATATGCTATGTAAACTTTTCGTGTCTATATGCTCATTAACTTCGTATAAGCCTACCTTAACAATTATAGCGCTATAGGAGTAACGCACCGCCCTTGAGTCTTGGGGATATTGTTGAGTTGAACGTGCTAACCTCCCGTTAGTCCTTGGGACATGCAAAAATGCGTTGGAAACTTGCGTTTTACATATAGTGACACCGTTTCAAAATATTTGTAACTTGTGTTATGTTTTTCATGTTGGATATGAGCACATTTAAACATTTTATTCTATTTATGCTATATATCAAACTTGTATACTCGCCAACTTTTTGTTGATTTTTTATTTTAATACATGTTGCAGGTTGATAGTAAAGATGGTGAAGAAATCAAGTTAGGATGGATTTAGAAACTCGCTTGAATAATAAAACATTTATCATGTTATGTTTCAATTTGTTTCATTTGGAACGATGTATTTGAATTTAGTCATTTATGAAATTGAATTTAAAGTAAATTCTCACAATAGTGTTGTGATGATTTGAGCAATTTGTTCGTCTCATCCAGATGTTTCCGCCATCAGTTGGGGTGTGACAGATTGGTATCAGAGCCATAACTATAGGTAGTTAGGAATAGTAGGAATGCTTTTACCTAGTCTATAGCTTAGGAGTTCTGATACCAGATTGGTATCAGAGCCATAACTATAGGGAATTAGGAAATGTAGGAATGCTTTTACCTTGTCTATAGTTTAGGAGGTTTATCCTTATGTGTTGTTTAAAACTACTTGCATTCTCTCTTATTTGCTTCTCCCTATTCTCTTTGGTCTTTTAACATACATGCCTTTCTTAAGGCTAACACAATACACACTTGGAGGCTTTGAAGACACTCTTATAACACAATCGAAATGACTCACTAAAATAGGGGTGATTCCCACATTTGGTGATGACTTTCATTTAGCCATACTTTGAATTTTGCACGAAATCTACCCTCAAGTTAGGAGTGATATCTAAATCTTGAAGGAAATTTCCATTTCATATTCTGGTGGACCCTTATCTTTTGATAAGTACTAAACACACTAGGGTACGATGTTATTAAGCTAGAGGTGAAATTCACAACTTGATAACTAGTCCCAGTCTTTGATTTTCAATCTCGCCAAAGTTTTGATTTTCCCAATCGGTTAAGGATGTGTAGTAACTGGAAGGACAAATATCGTTTGTCGCTTCTCGATAAGAGTATTTGTCTATTAGGCCAAAGCATGTTTCCTTAATTCGAAAAGGACTTCGATTTACTTTGGAATAGCCTGATGTTAAATTCCGTGACAATCCACGTTTTACGTTAAATCTCTTTTATGTCATCTCAATTTTAATGTGTTTTCATATTTGAACGTTACTTTCATTTCAAGCTTGGAGGCACGTTACACACTATATTCGCAATCTAAAACAAATAATAATATTCTCTCGAGAACAAACTAAATTTACGATACTTTCATTATCTATGTAACACTACATGAAATTCATGATTATGCTATGTGAAACTAATTGAACATTTTTATACGCTATGTGAAACTATATGCTATGTGACCCATTCATGAAAACAATTTCCTTAAACAAAACATTATGATCAAGTCTCATCCATTCTACGTTTCTTTTGAGTCTTTAGATGTCTTCTCGTCAACTTTCCAACAACTTATACTTACACATTTTTTCAATACACGTCACACATCAAAATTTTAGACAAATATTTTAGCAAGAATGCCATCTTTTCAAAAGTCTTCCTCTTAGATTTCGAGGACGAAATCTCCTAAAGTAAGGATCCGTCAAAATGGACTCCCAAGAATCCGACATATCGCTACACATTATAATTTTTTTTCATCAAGTAAACAGTTAATGAAATGAACCAGTATACCTATAAGTTTAATCAAAGATGGTCTAATATCAAAATAAAGAGAGCAGTCCATGTCTTGTTTAAATGAAGATGATAACATATGATGAGCCTGCTTTTGATGTTTTTTTTAAATGAAGACGATGACTGAGTTTTATTTGCATGTTGGGCTCTTCTGACATGGGTGCTCTCATGTGTTCAACATGAGCTAAATAATATTTTTTCCTATTAACTAGTTTATTTTATGATTATTTTAAAACAGAGGTGTGCTATTTTAATAATTTAACGTTGATTCACTATTTTTAATTAAACTCATGGTTTTTAAGGTTAGAGACTTATAAATTTAATTTTATATAAGTTCGCATCGACATGTATGTTTTTAATTAAATCTCAATAAGTATGAACAATATCAAGATAAGAATACTTATATAGATACATGCCACTGAACTTGATTTTCATAAAGCATCGACTAACTAACTTGGAAATCAACAACTCTTTTGCCTGGTAAACACACGCTTACCATCATGGAAGCGATTCATGACAGTATTTTGGAATATATTTCACTAGGCTATCACAATTTTAAGGGACACGTTAAAGTTTTCTTTTGACAAGTTGAATACACGCTAATAAAGGCATTTTTATTTGACTGATTTATTTAAATCCTCATTAATTCCTTTCCTGTTTTCCTTCTTTTAATTAATGTTTTTCTTTATTATTTTTAGTTCTTTTCCTTTGTTTTAATAAATACCTTGAATTCTAAAATTCATTTTCTATTTCCTTTAAAACTCTTAAATGTTAACTATAGAGATAAGTTATAATATATAAATAATCAATTTGTAAACCTTAAATACTAGGAATTTTATTATAACCATTAACTAGATCGCTACGTGTTATTCTTAACTATTTAGGATAATCGCTCTTGTTCGTTCTCTCGGAATTCCCAATCTTACTCGTGAGTTACTTACAAGAACTCGCAAACGCAACCAATGTGAGTATACTCGATCCCATTTTTACTTTTAAACACTTTGGGTGCAACATGTATTCTATACAAAAACACGCAACACTTGAAACTTGTTATATTCACACTCTATCCACTTTTAAACATGAAACAATTTGAAGCTTGTTAATTTGTATGCTAAACTATTCGTGTCTATATGCTCATTAACTTCGTACAACCCTACCTTAACAATTATAGGGCTACAAGAGTAACGCACCACCCTTGAGTCTTGGGGGTATTGTTAAGTTGAATGTGTTAACCTCCCATTAGTCTTTAGGACAGGTAAAAATGCGTTGTAAACTTGGGTTTGACATATAGTGACTCCGTTTCAACATATTTGTAACTTGTGTTATGTTTTTCATGTTGGATATGAACACATTTAAACATTTTATTCTATTTATGCTAAATATTAAACTTGTATACTCGCCAACTTTTTGTTGATTTTATTTCAAAACATGTTGCGGGTTGATAGTCAAGATGGTGAAGAAATCAAGTTAGGATGGATTTAGAAACTCGCTTGAATAATAAAACATTTATCATGTTATGTTTCAATTTGTTTGGTTTGGAATGATGTTTTTGAATTTAGTCATTTATGAAATTGAATTTAAAGTATATTGTCACAATAGTGTTGTGATGCTTTGAGCGATTTGTTCATCTCATCCCGATGTTTCTGCCATGAGTTGGAGTGTGACAGATTGGTATAGAGCCATAACTATTGGGAGTTAGGAATAGTAGGAATGCTTTTACCTAGTCTATAGTTTAGGAGCTCTGATACCAATTATTGGTATCAGAGCCATAACTATAGGAAATTAGGAAAAGTAGGAATGCTTTTACCTAGTCTATAGTTTAGGAGCTTTATCCTTATGTACTGTTTAAAACTACTTGCATTCTCTCTTATTTGCTTCTCCCTATTCTCTTTGGTCTTTTAACATACATGCCTTTTCCAAGGCTAACACAATACACATTTGGAGGCTTTGAAGACACTCTTATAACATAATTGAAACGACTCACCAAAATAGGGGTGATTCCCACATTTAGTGATGACTTTCATTTAGCCATACTTTGAATTTTGCACGAAATCTACCTTCAAGTTAGGAGTGATATTTAAATCTTGAAGAAAATTTCCATTTCATATTCTAGTGGACCCTTATCTTTTGATAAGTACCAACCACACTAGGGTATGATGTTACTAAGCTAGAGGTGAAACTCACAACTTGATAACTAGTCCCACTCTTCGATTTGCAATCTGGCCAAAGTTTTGATTTTCACAATCGATTAAGGATGTGTAGTAACTGGAAGGACAAATATCGTTAGTCGCTTCTCGATAGGAGTATTTGTCTATTAGGCCAAAGCACGTTTCCTTAATTCGAAAAGGACTTCGATTTACTTTGGAGTACTCTTATGTTACGTTCCGTGACAATCCACATTTTACGTTAAATCTCTTTTATGCTATCTCAATTTTAATGTGTTTTCATATTTGAACATTACTTTCATTTTAAGCTTGGAGGCACGTTACACACTATCTACGCAACCTAAAACAAATAATAATATTCTCTCGCGAACAAACTAAATTTACGATACTTTCATTATCTATGTAACACTACATGAAATTTATGATTATGCTATGTGAAACTAATTGAACCTTTTTATATGCTATGTGAAACTATATGCTATGTGACGCATTCATGAAAACAATTTCCTTAAACAAAAGATTATGATCAAGTCTCATCCATTCTACGTTTCTTTTGAATCTTTAGATGTCTTCTCGTTAACTTTCCAACACCTTATACTTGCGCAATTTTTCAACACACGTCACACATCAAAATTTTAGACAAATATTTTAGGAAGAATGCCATCTTTTCAAAAGTCTTCCTCTTAGATTTCGAGGACGAAATCTCCTAAAGTGGGAGAGATTGTAACATCCGCCAAAATGGACTCCCAAGAATCCTACATATCGTTGCACATTATAATTTTTTTTCTTCAAGTAAACAGTTAATGAAATGAACCAGTATACCTATAAGTTTAATCAAAGATGGTCTAATATCAAAATAAAGAGAGCAGTACATGTTATCTTGTTTAAATGATAACATGTGATGAGCATGCTGTTGATTTTTTTTTAATTGAAGATGATGACTGAGTTTTATTAGCATGTTGGGCTCTTCCAACATGGGGTGCTTTCAAGTGCTCAAGATGAGCTAAATAATATTTTTCCTGCTAACTAGTTTATTTTATGATTATTATAAAACATAGGTGTGCTATTTTTATAATTTAGCGTTGATCCACTATTTTTAATTAAACTCATGGTTTTTAAGGTTAGAGATTTATAAATTTAATTTTAAATAAGTTCGCATCGACATGTATGTTTTTAATTAAATCTCAATTAGTTTGAACAATATCAAGATAAGAATACTTATATAGATACATGCCACTGAACTTGATTTTCATAAAGCACCGACTAACTAAATTGGAAATCAACAACTATTTTTCCTGCTAACTAGTTTATTTTATGATTATTCTAAAACATAGGTGTGCTATTTTTATAATTTAACGTTGATCCACTATTTTTAATTAAACTCATGGTTTTTAAGGTTAGAGATTTATAAATTTAATTTTAAATAAGTTCGCATCGACATGTATGTTTTTAATTAAATCTCAATTAGTTTGAACAATATCA
This sequence comes from Helianthus annuus, assembly GCF_002127325.2. Classification (NCBI taxonomy): domain Eukaryota; kingdom Viridiplantae; phylum Streptophyta; class Magnoliopsida; order Asterales; family Asteraceae; genus Helianthus; species Helianthus annuus. Next base: position 138,410,517 of record NC_035445.2, read on the forward strand.
AGATAAGAATACTTATATAGATACATGCCACTGAACTTGATTTTCATAAAGCACCGACTAACTAAATTGGAAATCAACAACTATTTTGCTTGGAAATCACAATTTTAAGGGACACGTTAAAGTTTTCTTTTGACAAGTTGAATCCACGCTAATAAAGGCATTTTTGTTTGACTGATTTATTTAAATCCTCATTTAATTCCTTTCCTGTTTTCCTTCTTTTAATTAATGTTTTTCTTTATTATTTTTAGTTCTTTTCCTATGTTTTAATTAATACCTTTAATTCTAAAATTCATTTTCTATTTTATTTAAAACTCTTAAATGTTAACTAAAGAGATAAGTTATAATATATAAATAATCAATTTGTAAACCTTAAATACTAGGAATTTTATTATAACTATTAACTAGATCGCTACGTGTTATTCTTAACTATCTAGGATAATCGCTCTTGTTTGTTCTCTTGAATTCCCAATCTTACTCGTGCGTTACTTACAAGAAATCGCAAACGCAACCAATGTGAGTATACTCAATCCCTCTTTTACTTTTATACACTTTGGGTGCAACATGTATACTATACAAAAACACGCAACACTTGAAACTTGTTATATTCACATTCTATCCACATTTAAACATGAAACAATTTGAAGCTTGTTAATCTCGTATGCTATGTAAACTATTCGTGTCTATATGCTCATTAACTTCGTACAAGCCTATCTTAACAATTATAGCAGTACAGGAGTAACGCACTACCCTTGAGTCTTGGGGGTATTGTTAAGTTGAACGTGTTAACCTCCCGTTAGTCTTTGGGACAGGCAAAAAATGCGTTGGAAACTTGGGTTTGACATATAGTGACACCGTTTCAATATATTTGTAACTTGTGTTATGTTTTTCATGTTGGATTTGAGCACATTTAAACATTTTATTCTATTTATGTTATATATCAAACTTGTATACTCGCCAAACTTTTGTTGATTTTATTTTAATACATATTGCAGGTTGATAGTTAAGATGGTGAAGAAATCAAGTTAGGATGGATTTAGCAACTCGCTTGAATAATAAAACATTTATCATGTTATGTTTCAATTTATTTCGTTTGGAATGATGTATTTGAATTTAGTCATTTATGAAATTGAATTTAAAGTATATTGTCACAATAGTGTTGTGATGCTTTGAGAGATTTGTTCGTCTCATCCTGATGTTTCCGCCATCAGTTGGGGTGTGACGGATTGGTATCAGAGCCATAACTATAGGGAGTTTGGAATAGTAGGAATGCTTTTACCTAGTCTATAGTTTAGGAGCTCTGATACCAGATAGTTTTGGTATCAGAGCCATAACTATAGGGAATTAGGAAAAGTATAAATGATTTTACCAAGTCTATCGTTTTGGAGCTTTATCCTTATGTGTTGTTTAAAACTACTTGCATTCTCTCTTATTTGCTTCTCCCTATTCTCTTTGGTCTTTTATCATACATGTCTTTCCTAAGGCTAACACAATACACACTTGGAGGCTTTGAAGTCACTCTTATAACACAATCAAAACGACTCACAAAAATAGGGGTGATTCCCACATTTGGTGATGACTTTCATTTAGCCATACTTTGAATTTTGCACGATATCTACCCTCAAGTTAGAAGTGATATCTAAATCTTGAAGGAAATTTCCATTTCATCTTCTAGTGGACCCTTATCTTTTAATAAGTACCAACTACAGTAGGGTACTATGTTGTTAAGCTAGAGGTGAAACTCATAACTTGATAACTAGTCCCACTCTTCGATTTTCAATCTCGCCAAAGTTTCGATTTTCCCAATCGATTAAGGATGTGAAGTAACTGGAAGGACAAATATCGTTAGTCGCTTCTCGATGAGAGTATTTGTCTATTAGGCCAAAGCACGTTTCCTTAATTCGAAAAGGACTTCGATTTACTTTGGAATAGTCTTATGTTGCGTTCTGTGACAATCCACATTTTACGTTAAATCTCTTTTATGCTATCTCAATTTTAATATGTTTTCATATTTGAACGTTACATTCATTTCAAGCTTGGAGGCACATTACACACTATCTTCACAATCTAAAACAAATAATAATCTTCTCTCGCGAACAAACTAAATTTACGATACTTTCATTATCTATGTTACACTACATGAAATTCATGATTTTGCTGTGTGAAACTAATTGAACCTTTTTATATGCTATGTGAAACTATATGCTATGTGACGCTTTCATGAAAACAATTTCCTTTAACAAAACATTATGATCAAGTCTCATCCATTCTACGTTTCTTTTGAATCTTTAGATGTCTTCTCGTCAACTTTCCAACAACTTATACTTATGCATTTTTTCAACACATGTCACACATCAAAATTTTAGACAAATATTTTAGCAAGAATGCCATCTTTTCAAAAGTCTTCCTCTTAGATTTCGAGGACGAAATCTCCTAAAGTAGGGGAGACTGTAACATCCGCCAAAATGGACTCCTAAGAATCCGACATATTGATGCACATTATAATTTTTTTTACTTCAAGTAACCAGTTAATGAAATGAACCATTATACCTATGAGTTGAATCAAAGATGGTCTAATATCGAAATAAAGAGAGCAGTCCATGTTGTCTTGTTTAAATGAAGATGATAACATATGATGAGCCTACTATTGATGTTTTCTTTTAATTCAAGATGATGGCTGAGTTTTATTTGCATGTTGGGCTCTTCTGACATGGGGTGCTCTCATGTGCTCAAGATGAGCTAAATAATATTTTTCTTAACAACTAGTTTATTTTATGATTATTTTAAAACATAGGTGTACTATTTTAATAATTTAACGTTGATCCACTTTTTTTAATTAAACTCATGGTTTTTAAGGTTAGAGATTTATAAATTTAATATTATATAAGTTCGCATCGACATGTATGTTTTTAATTAAATCTCAATCAGTTTGAACAATATCAAGATAAGAATACTTATATAGATACATGCCATTGAACTTGATTTTTATATAGCACCGACTAACTAACTTAGAAATCAACAACTATTTTGCTTGGTAAACACATGCTACTTGCTCCAAATCTCATTTAAGACCACACTTCCATACTCATGAGGAGGATCTTGTTCATGCCTCAGATGCAAAGGATGAACTTAAAAGGAAAAGGAAGGAAGATAACTCCAAGAGTTCTAAGAAAAAGGGTAAGCAAGAGTCCAATAAGAAACCTGTATGCAAGACCTGCAAGAAGCGCCATCTAGGGAGGTGCAGGTACGAATCAAAATCCCAATCGCATCCTAGGGCTTGTGGGATCTGCAAATCAAATGAGCATAAAACGTTGGATTGCAACATGAAGGATGCAGTTTGCTTCAGCTGTAACGAGAAATGCCACATCAAGACTACGTGCCCTAAATATGTCAAGAGAGGTGCGGCTAAGGATAGAAAGCCAAAGAATGAAAGCGCTTAAGCTCTCCTGATGGATGCCAGAGGTAGTTCATAGCAATAATGACATCTGGTACATTCTTTAACATTTATTGGTAAAATAAATGCTAAGAGTTCTGTTTTGTTTTGGATACCAATAAATCCTTCATAAATTGTAAGTATAGCAAACTTTTAAGATCTTCCATAAGAACCCTAGATATTAAGTGTAAGGTAAAACTTACAGACGAAAATCATAGAAACCATTTCTTCTGTTCCTGTCAGGGATCTTCATTCGTAAAATTCTAGAGTACCCTCTTTCCAAGATGAAGTATGTCAGCATATGTAGTTGATATCTCATTGATCCCTATCGATTGCGAATACCAGACGGTATGACAAAAGCGCCATATGAGGATTGGTGTATCTTAATATGTTCCATAGATTGCTTCCATGCCTGATCAGTATGGAGGTTTAATGCATGGAACCACCAAGATATTCCAATGGTCATATGGTGCTAAAGTCAGCTAATGGTATTCAAAGAAGATATCCAGAATGGAATTGTCCAAGTAAGTGTCTCTGATTAAGGAATCCATGGATTCGTAAAGAAAGTGTGTCATTTATCTGACACGTGCAAGGATAGATGAACCGAAGTTTGAGATTTAGAATATCTCTGTAATCTCCTTGTGTCTTGATTGTCTTCTCCAAAGACTACCCCGTTTACCTCCTAAGATAAGTAGAGTTAAGATTAATACCTCGCTTAGAGTTGCATCTATTGAAAAGCCCCATATCAGTTAGTACCAACGAAATGGAATAACTAAGAGTCAATCAGAAAAGCTTTTAGAGAGGATTTCATAAAAGCCTAAATCAAAATTCTGGGAGCTCCAGTATTATCAATTAATAAAGACGGTTCATTATGCTTATGCATTGATTACCGCAACCCTACTTAGGCAACAATTAAGAATCGCCATCAGCTGCCCAGGATCGTCGATTTGTTCGACTAACTATAAGGATTAGCTATTCCTTAAGATTGGTTTTAGGCAGTAGTTGGAATAACCATCTCACCTTAAATAAGCTATTCTATAACTAATAGTCGATATATAAGTACCAAGGCTGCTCCTATGGAGACCTTGTATTGATGGGATGTTAGACATCTGTTATTGGACATAAGTTTAGTAAGTCCAATTATCAGGATCTGAAAGTTGCCTTGGAAACAACGAATAAGATCATACAAATCCGTAATCGTCTGAAAGTTGCCAGTAATCGGCGGAAAATCAAGGATTGATGAAAGTCGCAACCCTCTTAAGTCCTTAATAAGGAATAAGGTTCAATTGAAGGTATCACCCTAAGAAGGGTGTGCTGAATTTTTAATTTATCGGGCTAGTTAAGCTCTGATATATAGAATCATTCGAGGAAATTGAATATATCAAGATTGGTAACCTATAAGCTAAAACTTACCTGAGGAGCTTGATGGAAATCAATGTGTCCCACATTAGTGATTTAAGGATATGTTTCGCCGATAAGACAAGAAGCATTATCACATAATGATATGCAGACTAATGAAAATTTATGGTTTGATGAGAAACCTGTATAGATTAAGGATCGACAGGTTAAGAAGCTCCGAAAGAAAGTATGTACCTATTGTATAGGTCAACTGAGATGCTCTTAGAGGCCCAAATATGCTATGGAGGTTAAGTCCATGATACGTTAGAAAGTACTTCCATTATCTTAGCAAATCTCGAGGTCGAGATTTCTTTTAAGGGGGTGAGGATGTAACACCTCGTAAAGTCACGTCCAATGATGTATTGACACGTGTAATAAACCTTAATAAAGTTAAACGTTGAATTTAAGGGACTAATTTGTCGGAAAATCAAAAAAATTTGATTATAGAAGGACTGGAAGTGTTAACATGCTTAAAATAAGTTTCTGAATAACCTCTTATGGTATTCCTATTCTCAAATGAGCCGCTTGATTGATCGAGAGTAGCCGTTTGCGTGATTAATTGAAAGTTTGCGCGATGAAGGGTTAAAAGCATCAACATGTTAATTCTTACCTCTGAGTGACCTTTTAACAAACCGGGAGCTTCATGATATTTGATTATACTCTCGGGAATGCCAATTATTGGCCGTCTAAGGCTTTTATGCCTTTAAGTGACGTTACGCGTAACTTTGCAAGTTTAAGGGGTTAAAAGCGTCAATATGTTTAATCATACCTCTGAATGACCTCTTTACAAACCTGAAGCATCATGATGTTTAATAATACTCTCAAGAACGCCTAATATGGATTAGATAAGGCTTCGATGCTATTAAACGATGATATACGCAAGTTTGCGCATTAGAGGGACCAAAGGCGTCAACTTTTGAATCTACGCCTTTTGGTGACCATTTAAGCGAACGGGAGCATAGTAATATTTAAACACATGCTTGGGAATACCCATTATGGGCCACGGAAGGCTTGGATAACATTAAACGACATGTCGCGCTACTTTGTGTGATTAAAGGACTATTTGCGTCAAACTGCAAAAGTATACCGAATCGAATGGTAGCGAACATTCCAGAACTTGACCATAACTTAAACATACTATAAATATCCTTTATATAGCTTATAAATAGGCTTTGAGGGGTCCGGTGTGCAAAAATAAACTTTTAAGTCAAACAGGGACTAAAAGCGTCAAAAAGTGCATAAGTTTGCATTTTCGCGCATATCTTACGTTCCGAATATATCCGGACATCCAAAAATTTATGTAATCATTAAAATATTTTATTTTATTGAATGACATGATAAAATCCATTCGTCGCGTAATTTGGATCGTTTTTCGCGTCCGTTCATGTTTCGTCGTAATTAGCCGAACAACGCAACCGTACGACCAAATGAACCGACATCCAACTTATTTTTGAGCATGTTTTATATTCCCTATGTTTAGGCATCATTGTAGAGCCTTGAAAATGGCTTAACGGGCCTCAAATGTGTCAGATATAGCATTAAACATGTAAAAGGACTGATTCTGCACATTCTGCCAAACTTGAAGTCTGGTCCAGAAGCTTAGGCGGGCCGCGTAAGCCCACCTGGGTTTCCTACGTGGGCTGCGAAGACAGATCAGGTACAGAAACTTGTTTTTGTTGCTGGTTTTCGTCAATTCTGGTTTCCTACTCACACATATTCGACCCTAGGGGCTACCAACTGATTTAAAAGATGGTATTACACCTGTTATGATCTGGTTAACCCACTTTAACACTTGTCACGATCCTATGCGATCCCGAAAACAATATATAGGGCCTTGTTCATTCATTTCATTTCACCGATTTCTTGAAGTTCTTGCTCTCTAACTCAAATCTGAGGATCCTGATCATTGGGAACCTCCTTTTGAGTTCTTTTCAGTCCATTGGACCCTTTGTAAGTGCCCTCTTATGGCTAGTTTGTTTTATTTGGCGATTAAAGCTGAAAAGTCAAGCGTTTACGATAAACGCTTTGACTTTTAAATGGTTGAGCCGTTGTTCGCAATGAACATGGTTACGTGATCGTAATTAGGTAGGTATTAAACTCTCAAAAGGGCACCTCCTAATTACCACGTTTGCTTAGTTAATTGTCGGGTCAAAGTAATAAAAATAAAAGTCAAACGAGTCATTTCTAAATGAAATTCATAACTAATGATGTAAAGGCAATAAAATCAGTTTTGTCACTTTAATAACTTGGTAAATATTAATTGAACATGTCTAGGTATGTTCAACCCGACAATTCTGAGTTTAGGCTCGGTTCCGAACCGAAAGTCGCAAAATTTGACTTTTGCTTTGACTTTCAGTTCTGACCCGATTTAGCTTAGTTTAGTTATGCCTTAGGATTCCTTTAGGACCATATTATAGGTTAGTATAACCCTCTGAGGTTATACAACATGGTTCCATAGAAATCGTAATTCTTTGCATGTTTCGTTAAATGCTTAAAAGTTGACCATTATTCCCTTTTGATATTAAAATGAGATTTTTGAAAATGTGAGAGGACAAAAACCTTTATTACTGATTTATAAACATGTCCTAAAAATTTGACATCAGTTTGAGGTCTAAATTAGGAGGTATGCTCAATATCGTAAATTGAACGCTTTTTATTAATTAAACGGAATTTTTGGCATAAGACCTATTTAAACCCAAATTTTGACACCAAACTTTCTACCCACTGCTAAGATATAATATTTAGGGATTTTTGGAAATTTTTATTAAATTTTAAACTGATCATAACATAGGGTTCTTGCATTGATTCGGTAATTGACGATTATGCCCCTTTTACTAATAAAATGAGTTTTACACATCCTTTACATACCAAACCTTTTTCTACTGATTTTATATATTAAAAAAGTTATTTTAAACAATAAAGGCTGATCAAAATCTCAGATTTCCTTAATTAACCCGAATATCGACAAATACCGACTTTTATGCGAAGGCGCATAGTATGGTTTAAAACCATATTTGGCACCTAAGGCTTGTTACCTACTGATGTTATGAATAAATTTTTATACTTTAATAGTAAGTAAAAGTTTTGAACTCAGATTTCCAAGTTTGACCCTTAAAGCCTATGTGAAATGACCAAAATGCCCCTACGGTGAATAGTTTGGTCTTAAAGGATAAATTTCATGTATATATGATATCTTGCTGATATAACTTATTAAAATAAATATTTTTACTGATCATTTTAGACCAGAACCTCAGATTGCTATTTAACCTCTTTTATAATCTTTAAAATGACCAAAATACCCTACGGGGCTTAAATTGATTTTAAATTCGTTTTGGGCATAATGGAAGGTATCCTACTGATATCACAACATACTAAAAGCATATTAACTTGTGGAACTTACTCATGACTCATTTGGTTACCCGTTATGCATTTTTCGCGTTCGGTACAGTTTATGTAACTAGTTTGCATAAATTAACCGAAACGGGTTAAACCTTATCATTTTTACTTCAGGATCCAAAATGTGTTTAGTCTACCCATATTATACAAGTCTTCATACTTGTCGGGTCTAAATCACATTCTAATCCGGTCTTCGCTTAATCTTGCGTTTCGAACCGTAAACCTTTCCTTAAAACTAACCGGTCTAAGTTACAACTTAAATAAGACCCGTTAGGAATCTAATAGGTTAATAAAACCTTCGTTCCAGATTGAGAGCCCCAGTAGAGGTACTTGTGCTTGCTGATTTGAATATACGTATGAGAATAAAATTACATTTTAGCTCAGGTAAATACTTTTAACTTATTTTCCCTATACGGGCTTGGGATACGGTATTATAATAATACCGCTTGGTCGGGTATTGAATGTTTAATCGGATTGTCATTAAATTATTGAGGTAACCCATTTTAATCTGTCTTGTTTGAAATAAAGCCTTTGGGGGTTAATGACCATGTCCCGGATATCCTTGGCATCATTATTAAGAAATGGCCACGTCTTAAGCACGGGGTGTAGGCATACACGTGACAGTTGCGTAGGAAAAACGGTATCTTAGTCTCTTGTGGGCCTATACTTGTGGTGTGTCTGTTAATCTTGACTCGGTTTCTATATCGGGCCCTGAATGTATAACGAACATGTAAATCTGTATACAAGATTATTTGTATATAATTTTCCCAAGTTATAAAAGGATATTTGTGCCTTGTGCATTTAAATCAATTTTCATAAATGTTTTCAAAAGAGTCAGTTAATTGTATTTACCAGTGTAAACTGACGTATTTTCCAAAAGGATTAAGTGACAGGTACTGTACGTAATTGGCTGGGAGCTCAGGGCGTTAATAAGGAATCTTGCAAGTTCTGAACGTCTAAAGTCTGTTGAACAGTGTTTATTTTCTGTTTTAAAGATCCGCATGTGGATCAATATACAACCGTTGTGTAATACTTATTATATTTTCGAATCGGTTTGTATTATTATTACTTTAGACTTCCGCTGTGCATTGAACTGTGATTATTTGACTATGATGATATCAACTACGTCACGATACTCCCCATCGGGCCCACCGGTAATACGTGGAAATATTGGGGTGTGACAGGAACAATGTATTTAAATTTAGTCATTTATGAAATTGAATTTAAAGTATATTTTCACAATAGTGTTGTGATACTTTGAGCAATTTGTTCGTCTCATCCTGATGTTTCCGCCATCGGTTGGGATGGATTGTGACATCCCACATTGGTTGCGAAGGGGAACGAAGGCTTCCTTATAGGGGGCTGGATACCTTCACCATCATGACGTGTTTTGAAAAACCGTGAGGGCGGACGCTGAGGGCGTGCTGGCTGCCTAAGCGGACAATATCATGGTGCGGTTACGCTGGACTGTTACATAAACGCACACACATATACGATTCTAAAGCACCACCGGCAATGCAAACCTTCTGGTTAACCATCGCTCTTCAGAAATTTCTCAGCAGCCGCCATGACCGACTACGCCGCCCATATGTTGGAACCTTTCGAACAACCACCAACTGCCAACCACTTATGTCAATCTACCGTCTAATGTTGAGTAGCGGGGTTTCTATTCCTTGCGTGGTTTAATTTGGTGACTTTAAATATCTCAACTTATAGTAGTGTCATAAGCTATGGACAATCATCATGCCCCGTACCATGTCCGTTGCAGGTTGGGATGTGACAAATTGATATCAGAGCCAATGACTATAGGAAACTAGGTTTAGGTTATTAGACCCTTAGACTTAGACTATATTTGATTAGGTACCTTAGGTACCTTATGTGCTTACATGTTTGATTGTCTTAGCTAATATATATATAATACTATATAAAGCAAATGTGATGGACAAAATTGTAATTTTACTATCCTTACAAGTTTTGAAACACCATGCACAAGGACGTGTAAGCTATTTTAGAGGGGTTAAATTTGTATTTCATCCAAAGTTTTAAGACACTAGAGGCGTAATAGAGGGATTTCATAGATACCTTTCATTGAACTGACTGACGCATGGTCTTCTTCACCGCCCTCACAACTCTTCCTTCCCCTAACGGATCAAAACCCTAAAAATTCATAAACTTCATCTCTTCGGCTCCTATATGTGATTATTTCAATTCTTTCCCCCAACAGAGATACACTTGAAATCGATGAATGGGTGTAGAAATCGATCAAATGGTACCTGTAATTGCACTCGGTTTGGGTTAGTTTCGAGAATGGGTGAAGAATTGAGGATTGATCCGTTTCGTGGGTGACTTGGTGCGCATATCTAAGGCCCGTGACAACCGAATCAAATACTATTCAAGTTGAGAAGATTGAAAGAGCAATCGAGAGGCAAAGAGTCGTCCGAGAGCACCTTCATCTATCATCCTTCGATTCTTCAATCTCTGTAATTTTATTCTCACCAAGCTGCTTCTTATATGTTGTTATTTGATTCAGCAATTAGCATTTACGTTTGGGGATTTTGCCCTTTTCTTCTTTTATTGTTGATGATTTTCTTCGTTATCCATATCCATACTGTTTATAATAATCGTTAATTTGTAGTTTCCAATTGATCGTGATGATGAACAGAAGAAACTGTTGATGTTGAATGATGATGAGTCCACACCAAAAGATAAAGGTTATACTCTTTCTTGGGTTTATTTTAGGTACATAGATCACGTGCGGATGTTATTGGTTCCTATTCGAAGTGGATGTCTTCTTACATAACTGATGCCAGACCATTGCTGTAAGGAAACTCTTCTTTAAAATTGGATAAATGTAGCACTTACTATATTATTTTTGGCGTTTCTATCTTCCTTCATGCTCTTAACTGATATCTTGTTTTCAGTTTATTTTTTGCAGATGGTATGTCAGAACCTTTATGCTCACACGCGTGTGGAACTGCTTTCCGGAAGTTTTGCGAAGATGCTACTGCGGTTATGCACAAACCTTCTAGCTTAGAAATGTTGATGTGGATTACAGAGGTTATAACTTATAAATCTTATACCACAAACAGTTATTTTTTTTTTTTGTTTTTTAAGCTTCGGTATGCTGATTTATTTATTATTTATAACAATTCCAGGGACTGGAAAAATGGCACTTACCTCTGGATTTTTTCACACTAGATTTGATTTTTTTTTCCTAAAAGTCGAAACAAATTTGTTTTTTAATGATTTCTTTTAATCGTCCAACCAAAACTAGCTGTTGCCAGAAGAAATGCACCTCAGGTTGCCTATTTTGGTCACGTGGTATTCTTTTTTGAATTGAATGTCGTTGTTTACACCATATACTTATTTGTTGTTGGCTGGCGCATCATGAAGAAAGAATTTAATGTTCAGTTGTTTTTTTCATCATATATTCACCTCAGTCGTGACATCATTTTCTAATACTTGATCTTGATTATACTCAATACACCATTGTTAATTACTGTTTTTTGTTTTTTCAGGGTTCATGTGCCACTATAAGTGGAAGTGACTGATGTTATATGGTGTTCTTCAGTATGGTTCAGTTGTCCTGTTTAATGTTTGTGATCAAAGAAATTGATTGGCATCTGAAAGTTGTTGAAATATATGCTTAAGGCCATTACCTGAGATGGTGAGTTGTCATTAAAGATGTCCACATCTACCGTTATAACGAAAATCCATTGTTCTTTTATGCTCATACAATCTCTTACATCATTTTTTTGTGATTTTCTTAGCTTAACCCGTATATTAGAATATAAATTTGTGACCTTTATTATGTGTAATACTCAAAATACGAGGTCAAAAAGAACCAACACTAGACATGTGGATGCATGGTGGATTAGATCATATAATGTTGCAGTATTTGTTATTGATGAGATCCGTACAATTGGTAGTGTTCTAGGTCAAGGTATTGCACTTGATTATTATGTTCGCCAGGTAGGTGAATTTTGGAATTTAAAGAGTTCCTCACTGTATGAAGATTTAATCAAGTGCATTTTTCACTAGTTTTTTTGTTTTGTTTTAGGTTGATGAGATGGTTGGAGAATTTACTGATATAAAAAGTGGCATGGAAAAAACCGGAACCTTTAGGATAATGAGGAAAAAACTGTTTCAATTGGTGGGAAAGGCAAATTCAAATCTGCATGTGATTCTTAAGCTTGGACTTTTTAACCAACCCGACCCGACGCGAAACCCGTCCCGACCCGAATCCGTTTCGACCCGAACCCGTTCCGACCAGAACCCGTTTTGACCCAAACCAAAACAACCCTTTTTTTAATTGACCCGTTTTGACCCGAACCCGTTTTGACCCATGACCCGACCAGACCCGACGCAACCCGTTTGCCATGTCTAATTCCCACACATTGATTATTTTTAAGAAATGAAAGTTGGCTTTTGTTAGTGAAACATGAGGGACCGACTTTTATACCGGAACAGTAGGGACCTAAAATATGTGATCACATCTTAGGTAGCGTTCGTTTCATGGAATGGAATGGAATAGAATTAGAAAGTTTTTCTTTGTAAAATTGATCTTGGTTGGGGAGGGAGGAATTTGAAATCCCATGAATTTCTTTAATCAATGAAATTTGTGACCATTTCAACATTCCATTCCATTCCTTCATTTGAGTGAAGGATTTCTAAGGAATGTTGAAATGGTCACAAATTTCATTGATTAAAGAAATTCATGGGATTTCAAATTCCTCCCTCCCCCAACCAAGATCAATTTTACAAAGAAAAACTTCCTAATTCCATTCTATTGTATTCCATGAAACAAACGCTACCTTAGAGTTACATGAGAAATCTTTAAAGCACAATTCCTGGGCAAAGACAATGGAGTCAAAGACGGTCAACCTATGGTGGAAGGTATGTATATATGTGTTTTTTTTCAATGTTTTGTATCATTATCTATTTTAATATGCAGGTGCAAAATTGTATTTTTTGGTGGGTTGATTTGGTTGGATTCACCCGAAACACTTTATCTTCTTTCTTGTATTATTAGTTGTTGAATATGATATAAGAAGGTTTTATGCGTTAGACATACGTTAAGAGTCAATGTTTGACATATTTAATCTATTTACATTTGAACTACCAAAACTACTAACTCATTAAAAAATGTTTTGCGTTTTTCAAAAAGCCTTGGTGATTGTTGTTTTTTATGTCAACTATTTTTTTTATACTCATTTTCTCTTCATGAATTAATACCTTAGTGGTATTAGCAAATTGGTTTTAAAAATAAATTACGTGAAACTCTTCACGCAACATGCAACAAAAAAACATACAAAACCCGCGGCAACGCGTGGTCATTCCCACTAGTATATATATATATATATATATATATATATATATATGTGTGTAGAAAAAGTATATCGTGCATTACGGCTTAACGTACTTCACGTATAACAACGTGCGTGATTTGTTCTATAACATGCGTGATTAATGTTTTCAATATGTGTGATTATTGTGTTTCAACATGCGTGATTTTGGATTTTTGAGTTATAACGTGCGTGATTTTAAAATGAACGTGCGTAATTACCTGTCGTACGTGATGTACGTTAAGCAGTAATGTACGTTAACCTTCCTCTCTCTCTCTCTCTCTCTATATATATATATATATATATATATATATATATATATATATATATATATATATATATATATATATATATATATTAAAAGTACACACAATTTAAATTTTCAAATGTCACACACATATGCATGTGAGTACCCTTAATTGTTATATGGTAAGTATTATATGATTTATATGACATTATGCGCTTTATTATTAAACCACAATGTATTATTTCTTTTTTCCTTTGTCACGTATGCACACATCCTACACTATATACGGATATTCGATATTCTAATTCATGTTCCTATATATCTAAAGTCTTAAATCGATTTGTTTCTTTTAATGCATTTCAATTATTCTTGGGTTTGATTTTATTTTGAGTTTCGAGTTTCAATTAACATTTCATTCTCATCAAAGTGAGTTCTTGTTACAGACATGTAGTTACTGGAAGGGTTACGTACCGATAGTCGGGACGTCCTGTCTAGGCTGGAATTTGTATAAATCCAACTAATGGACCAGTTTGCCTACAGGGGGACTAATGAAGAGAGTACCGATTCCTATTAACAACAATTTAATATGTCAAACGTGTTCGTGTTAATTCATGGATACTATCCCAAACATCATTTTACAACACCCCAACTCGAGTGATTTATTAATTCACAATTTTCTTCGGGTTAAGCTGTATGTCAATGGGCAATTATATGAGGATTATTCGAAAGCTTGGTAATTGCGGGTGCACCCGTAATTACGAATGTGACGCACGGGAGTCATATATGATTTTCAATAATTTATGATGAATTGTTATTTTATCATAAGTTTTATTATTTTATCCTATTCCATGTGGTTATTATACCATTTCGTATTTAAACCTTAATATTTCACGAGATTCTAATGGTTTTTCTTTAAACAAATCACCCTATCTTGTTGTACTTTGTCAAAGGGTAAGACTTTTGCTACCCTTTGATACTCCATAATATGTTTCATGTGATTTGTATTCTTGAATCATGAGATTTTCCGTAAGTTCCATGATTTTACAAATACATGAACTCCGACCATCTGCCCATCTATTCTTGATATAGGTCGTACATCTGACTTGTGTTTGTCTCTCGCAGATGCCTCCTTATCGTCTTCGTCAAGCAAGAATTTCTAACCGACAAATGGGAGCTTTAATAGCTGAACTAATGGCCGCAATTATTCCTACCATTGCCATTCAAGTTCAACAGGCGCTCAACACCAACGCATCTATGAATCAGATCGAAGAGGCTGAAGCAGAACCGTCCTCACACGACAACAACCAGAGGAGTAAAACCAACCAAGAACTGACCATTCCGGTAAACCAGGTTGCCCCTAATCCTCCACCTGTCAGAAAACCTAATCGGGGATATTTTCCACAATGCCCTACTTGTAAAAAACATCACCTAGTCAACTCCTTATGCCACATTTGCACTTATTGTGGACATTATGGTCACTTAATTGACACTTATTGGTGCTCTAACCCTTAAACAGAACCACCTATGGCTCCATTTAATATCCAACTCGTGACTCCTCCATTGGACTGACCAAACACCCATCCTATGATCCAACCATATGTCCAAGCAGACACTCCACTTATACATCAACCGACCGTATCCTATGACACCCAACTCGTTCCTTACGATAGAGCCGTTCAAACCAATCCGGAGGACCAAGATGTAACACTTCACACTTTTGTACTTTCCCGATTTAGCAAGTATTGTTGTACTTTCCATTTTTAGACACTTGTACTCATGTCGTATTCTATCTTGTTTCATTTTATACCCCGAGACAATTGATCATAATGAAAACCAAGTATTTTATTCATATTCATGTTATTTACTATATTATTCATGTTTTGTAATTGCACAATATTTATTTATGCTCGTTACTAAAACCAGTTAAAACATAAAGTTTAATCGAACTTGAACCTCGAAGGAAAGGGAAGCCCCTCTCTTACGAAGTGCCCTTTCGTACGAAGGGAGCACACTCGTCCCAACCTGCACACTCGTCCGAGCTTGTCGGAAACCCTAATTTCACCCGGCACCTATAAATAGGTGTACTACTTCACTCCATTTCTTTTCTCACTTCACATAAACTCCTCCAAACGCTCTGAACCTTCTTGATCGAGATCAGAAGCCTTTGGTATGGATTCTTTCATCTTTTCCATGCTTTAACATGATTCGTACATCATTGTTTGATTCCTTAAAACACTTTTGCAAAACCCACTTGATCCAACACATCTCAGAGATGGTTTCCACTTGTTTTGCTTGGGCAAACTGCTGTTGGAGCATCACATACACGAGATTCGAATCAAGATTCATAAACTTTAAACATTTTTACAACTTGGTCATACCATTAATTTTGATTATTGTATGATCTTGATGGAATCTGGAACTCATAAGACCCTCAACTCATTTCATAGTTAAGGGTTTGCATTCGGGTTAATTTCCATCAAGAAATGATTTATTTAGGATGGATCTAACAGATGATCTTTGACACAACAGTCACATTCCTACCAAAGGGGCAGTGCCCATTCATACGAAAGGGGCATTTTACAAATATTATGTTTTCGTTTCACTTATGTTTTGCTTCAGTTCATCAGTATTGAACCCCGAACAGTTTACTAGTCACAAAGTGAGTTAGCCCCGTCCAGCCTCAGACACTTAGCTCATGCTCTCCATGTCGTGTTGGCACATCTGGGTGGTCCTCACTTGGCTGTTTGACCGTTTTACTTCCTTGTTTTCAACTTGTTTAACAACAACTTTATTGTTTACGTTTAAATCAGTTTATGACTAAGCTTTAAGTGTTTTAAAAAGTCTAAATCGTTCGAAAGGGAACACACATTCGTACGAAAGGCCTTGCCCTTTCGTACGAGAGGCCCATTCGTACGAAAGGGTCTGTTACTCTTTTCGTTTTGTACTTTTCTCGTACCTTGCAATCTGATCCGAACCTCTTTCACATCAAAATATTTACACTTTTGTTTACCCATTTCAGGGTAACTTCGGTGTTCCAAATCTCGTCAACTTAGCTCTCGGTTTTTGTGGAACCCTACGCAAAACTGTGAGTATACTCGATCCCATTTCCGTTTTTTATCACTTTGGGTGCAACATGTACAGTTATACAAAAACACGCAACACTATTAAATTGTTTATACAATTACACTCTATCCATTATTAAACATGAAAACATGTATTACTTGTTAATCTCATATGCTCTGTTTACACTGTGTCAATATGCTCATTAACTTTGCAAGCCTACCTTAACAATTATAGCGCTATAGGATTAACGCCCCACCCGTATACTTGTGGTATTGTTAAGTAAAACACATTACACCCTCTTCGCTTCGGCGATGTTGGGTAAACACGATTGCATTGAACTCTAGTTTGACATATAGCTTACATCCATACAACATGTTAGTAACTTGTATACATTTGTCATGTTGGATATGAGTACACTTAAAACATCTTTCGTATTGTGCTATGTATTCAAACTTGTATACTCGCCAACATATTTGTTGATCATTATTTTAATACATGTTCCAGGTTGATAGACGATGACATGAAGAAACAAGTTTAGGGTGGACTTAGAAACACACCTTAGTAATAAACAACGTTTAAATTATGTTCCATGTTTGACACAGTTGGGCATGTTTTGTTTTTGTTGAACAATGTACGACATTTAGCATTTATGAAATTTTGATTTAATAAATTATGTCACAATTTAGCGTTATGAAGCTATGAGCAATTTGTTTTCGTCTCACTCCAATGTTTCCTCCATCAGTTGGGGTGTGACAGATTGGTATCAAAACCATAAATATAGGGAATTAGGAAAAGTAGGAATGCTTTTACCTATTCTATAGTTTAGGAACATTATCCTTGTGTGTGCTTTAAAACTACTTGCATTCTTTCCTTTTGCTTCTATCTACTCTTTTTGGTCTATAATATACACGCGTTTCTAAGGCCAACACAGTACACACTTGGAGGCTTGGTGAAGACACTCTTATATCAAAATCAAACCGACTCACCAAAATAGGGGTGATCCCCACATTTGGTGATGACTTTCAATCCGCTATACTTATTATTTTGCACGAAATTTACCATCAAGTTAGGAGTAATATCCATATCTTTGTGGAAATTTCCATTTCATATTCTAGTGGACCCTTATCGTTTGATAAGTACTAACCACACTAGGGTACGATGTTACCAAGCTAGGGCTGAAACCCGCATCTTGATAACTAGTCCCACTCTTCGATTTTCAATCTTCCCAAAGTTTCAATTTCCCAATCGACTAGGGACGTGTAGTAACTGGAAGGAAAAATACCGTTAATCGCTTCTCGACGAGAGTATTTGTCTATTAGGACAAAGCACGTTTTGCTAACTCGAAAGGACTTCGATTCACTTTGGAATAGTCTCAGTTACATTCCGTGATATTCCAATTTTTACGATAAATCTCTTTTATGCTACCTCAATTTTAATTTGTTTTTACGTTTGTACGTTATTTCATTTCAAGCTTGGAGACACGAATCGCACTACCCTCGGAATCTAAAATAATAATAATCTCTCGTGAACAAATTAAATTTACAATGCTTTCATTATCCTTGTTACACTATGTGAATTCTTGTTATGCTATGTGAAATTAATTGAACATTATGCGCTATGTGATGCATTCATGAAAACAAATTGCTTTAAACAAAACATTATGTTCAAGTCTCATCCATTCCTATGTTTTTGAATCTCTAGATATCTTCCAATCATCTTTCATACTTGACCAAGAGGTCCAAGACTAGTTCCAAGAAGAAGATGTTAGCATTCATGGCTACTCAAATGGCTCGTGTAATTCCTGAGATTGTTAGCAAGATCAACACATTCTCTACCCCTAACTCCTCAGTCGACTCTAAGATTGAGCAACCAAAGCCCGTTTCTTTCAACTTCAAGCACTTCTCAGCCTGTAACCCCAAACCCTTCACTGGCAACGATGTGTGACTGTGTCACGGCCCCCGACCGGTTTGACCCGTTTCAGGAGCCGCGGGACAGAAATCCTACGGTATTTAATTTAGGCGACAGCGGAAGTCTTTTTAAAACAGGATCTTTCAATATTTAAAACTGCCCGTTTTATATAATTTAGGGATAAAACCCAATAATTTACAATAAGATGATTTCTCTGGGAAATCTTTATTTTACAAAACATGTTTCTTTATTTATTTACATTGAGCCACTTTTCTAAGCTGGGAGTGCTTCATGACACTTTTCTTAGCTCACAACAGTTCACCTGAAACATGTTTGAAAAAGGTTTTGTCAGCAGGGAAATACTAAGTGAACCATTCTATTCACATAAAATGATGCGTAGTTATTAATTACAGCATAAGAGCGATTACAATGGCTTCTATCTTTTATTTATCTGGCTTTCTGTCACAATGGTGACAAGTCACAATGGTGACGATGGTCATACCACTATTAGATCAAGGAACCTAAATAGTGATGATTATCCCTGTAGGTTAATGAACCTAACAGTGATTATCCCAAGTTGGTCAATGAACCTAACTGGGAGAAAATTAGTAATGTGCACAATACCCAACTAACCAATAAATCAAGATATCCATGACTTAGTCCCTGTAATTATAACTTTTGAAAAATAATTTGGAGTATTGTAAAACATTTGATAAAAAGAGAATGACTCACATTGCAGATTTAACGAGCAGAGTATAAGCCTACTGATTAGTCTTGTTAACCTAATTTAAATAATCATGCACACAAAACCAGGTTAATAATCAATACAGCATATACGATAACTCACGAGATCAAATTCTCACAACGAACGACAAAGTGCGATATTTAAACATCCATCGATTTAACGACGAATGACAAAGTATAACCCTAATGTGGGCGGCACTTAAACATCCATTGGATATATTGATCGGTCGGAAAATGAATCTTATAGCGATTGAGTTATTACCCTGATTGCGGTAGCACTTCGTGACCCGTGTGTGTTTTAAGAGTATACAGAGTATAACTCAGTGTGTAATTCGACTTTGAACGTCGTTTGAGCAGCATAAACCGACTGCCAATGTCTGCTATTTATACTAATTTTTGGGACTCGCTTACGGACCGTATGCCTGATCCCTTACGGTCCGTAAGCTAAGCAGTCTAATTATAGGCTGCCTAGGCTCGGGACTAGGCTTGCTGAATCAAAATTTCAGCCAATCAGATGCTAGCAACGAGTTATTTTGGATAACTATCAACTAGGGTTTGCCCCCCTTGAGTTTTAGGGGCCCTGATCCTGATTCCGATTGTTCTGAAAATTCTAGGGCTAATGCAGAATTACTTGGGTGTCTCAATTAGGGTTTTCTTATTGACTAATTATCGTTCTAATTATTGATTTTAGTGATAGTTGTTTCAGACTGTGATGCTCGAGTGGTTTGACAGCGTTGAGGTTACATTCATCAACAGTGAATGCCTTGAAAACCTTAAGACCCACAGTGCTACTAGTGTCTTTCAAGCTAGAGCCTTAGAGTGGTGGACGAATGAGCGAAACATTCACTCCAATGAAGAAGCATATGCCTTACCCTGGTCCGAAGTCAAGGAAATGATGATGACCGAGTTCTGCGTTGCTCACGAGCAGCAGAAACTCGAAGAAGAATTTTAGGCTCTTAAACAAATTGGTGACGACAACCTTGGCTATACCACCTGGATTCAAACAATTAAGATTTATTGTACCTCACCTTGTTTCTACTCCTGAGCGTATGATCAGGAAGTACCTCCAAGGCTTACCCCCTGCTATGCATGATACTATTGAAGCCTCACAGCCTGAAACCATCAAGGCAGTTTATCGCCTCGCAGCCAGCTTGAACAACAACCGCATCAGAGATAAACAAACCGCAACACCTACCTCTACCAAGTCAGCTAACCAAGTTATCACTGAAACCAAAGCCCAGCCGAGTGGCAGCAAAGGCAAGAAACGAAAGTTTCAAAACCAAAGCTGCAACGCGATTGTCCCTACTACTACCCCAAACCTGCCACACCGAAAGTTACAAAGAAGCCTTACGTTCTGATGCATCCCAAGTGCAATACTTGCCACTACCATCACCCAGCGAACACCGCTTGCCGCCATTGCACTAACTACAATCGGTTCGGGCATACAGCCGACTATTGTCGCAATGGTCCTACACTACGAGGCAATCAAGTTCAACCAACTCCTCAAAACCCAAAGCTAGACAACAACGTTCGTGCATGCTACAAATGTGGAGACACTACTCATCTCCACTCGCAACGTCCTTGATTGAATTAGGAGCAGTAGCAACAAGCACCACGAGGTTGAGCTTTCAACATCAATGCAAATGAAGCTCAAAACGGCAATGAAGTCGTGAACGGTATGTTTCTCGTTAATGACATTTATGCTTCTATACTATTTGATACTTGCGCAGACAAAAGCATTGTGTCCGTTGAATTCGAATCTATGTTAAATTGTACATGCTCTAAACTCCCCAAGTCATTCACAGTCGAAGTTTCCAATGGCAAATCCATCATAGTTGACTCTATCCTTCGCGATTATTTCCTCACACTCAACGATGATGTCTTTTATAGCGATCTCATACCCATGAAATTGGGAAACTTTGATATCATAGTAGGCATGGATTGGCTTCCTATGAACCATGCTGAAATCGCTTATCACGAGAAATTCGTTCGTTTGCCACTTTCCTCTGGCGACAGTTTGCATGTATATGGAGACAGGCCTTCAAAAGAACTGAAGCTCATGTCATGCACACAAGTGAACAAGTACTTACGTAAGTAGTACTTCGCCATTTTAGCCCATGTTGTGGAAGAAAATGGCAAGGGAAAGAGCATAAGTGATGTTCCAGTGGTGCGTGATTTTCCTGATGTCTTTCCTGAAGATCTACCTGGTCCTCCTCCATCCCGATCTATTGAATTTTGCATCGATCTCATTCTTGATCAACTCCCGTTGCTAAAGCTCCCTACCATCTCGCTCCTTCTAAAATGTATGTTTTACATCATTAACATTAGCTACGTCGTTCGTTAGTAGGTAGTGGTACCATAGGAATTGACAACTCCCGTTCCTAACATCCTAGGTATGTTTGGATGGAAGGAATGACCAAATTCGATACACATAACTCAGATAAACCTTTAATTTGTTTAAGGGTTTGTCACCACAGTCTCAAGGCTTGAATGTATGCATTTTCACAATACCGCATAGATGTTTGTATCAGTATAGCATGCATTTCCACAAAACATAACTTTGATTTAAACTACGTTTTACTTCAATACCTTGTTTTGTGTATTTTACTATGGTCTATTGATATATTTCACATGCCATACATGATATTTTGGATACACACTACATGATTTTACATTTGACACATGAACATTTTGATATTGGTTTACACATTACATGATTTACACTTTGAAAATAGACAATTATTCACACCGCTGGTACTTCCTATATATAAGTGCTTGTATGATATTACATATCGTAGCGTTATTTAAATTATTTCAATTTAGACATATAACATTTTACATCAGTAACATATTTTTCACAAGACATTATTTTACAAACAGTTTATTTTATACAACTCATTTTACTTGGTTATTTTATTAACCATACACCTTTCTTTTATATAATCTGATTTCATATCAAATTTTCATATGATTTATAAAAGAAAACACTTAACAAAGGTTCATGACTAATTTTTATTAAACTTTTCTTTAAGCCTAAGTCATGAATCCTATTTTCATAAAACTTATGTATCTCACAGGCATTTTTATGCTGACGTACCTATTTTCACATGTGTTTTCAGAAGTTGTTGCATAGGATGATCGTGGCACACTAGGGTGGACCTGTGCCTTAGTGACTTAAAAATGAAGCTAGAACTAGTTTAATTTTGTTATGTACTCTTGTTTCTCTTTGTTTAAGACAATGTAATCCCTCTTTGTTAATAAATAAAACATAACTTTAATTACCATGGTTGTGAAACAATAATTCTGTTACAACACTCCCTGACGTTTCCGCCACGTTTTTGTTGTTTTACGTGGTCGGGGTGTGACAGAAGAGTTGGTATCAGAGCCAATGGTTATAGGGAATTAGGTTATTAATAATGCTTTGACCTAGACTATAACCTTTCTAGGACGCCAACACAAGTTATCTTGTGTTTAGATCTTAAAACATGCACTTCACCTATCCTTAGGTGATTACCAAAACACGAACCCAATTTTCCGAAAGGATTTTTGAAAATCAATCATCTGTTTTTAAATGATTTATTATAAGGTTTTGAACCCTTTGATTTTTCAAAATGATTTTGAAATTTATCATCCATTTTTGAATGATTCTTTTGGCCTTGTGCCTTCCAAGTTTTCAAAATCTCGTCAAAGTTTTGGGTTCTAAATAGTGTGAACACGTGCAAACTGGAAGAGTGAATGCCTGTACCCTGGGTTTTCTGTCTAAGGCTAGAGTGTTCATACAAATCCACATAATCGGACCAGTCACTCTTACCTGGGAACTCTTGGGGTGAGTGTTCACTTATAGGCGAGCATGTCTTTGCGATACATTATTTTTGACCAATTTACTTTGATTAGTCACTGTGTGTTGTTTGTTTGCTTTGTGATACGAACGAATGACCACCATCTTTGCTTTTGTCGATTTTTGTTTCATCTCATTCTTTTCATCTAATCATCTCACTCGTTTCCTCTCATGTTTCCTCTTTTAGAATGCCTCCTCAACGTGAAAATCCGCTATCTAATGCCGAAATGGCAGATATCATGGCGCAGCATATGGCTGTTGTACTCCCAGACATTATTGCTCAAGTGAACCAAGCCAACAATAACCAGAATGCTCCATGCAATTTCAAGAGTTTCAATTCGGCTAAACCACTCAAGTTCAGTGGTTCTGAAGGGGCAACTGGGCTCCTACAGTGGTTCGAGAGCATTGAGAGTACCTTTCGTCACGTTCAATGTCCTGAAAATTGGAAAGTCGAGTTTGCTTCAAGTGTATTTCAGAAGAGGGCTCTTATATGGTGGAATGGGGTTATGAGAGCCCGAGGTGCTGAGGTTGCGTTAGCACAGACATGGGCCGAGCTTAGGGCTCTTATGATGAGGGAGTTTTGTCATCGTAATGAATTGAGGGCTTTAGAAAGGGAGTTTGATGACTTAAAGTAGGATAGTGGTGAGCACCGGGCTTACACCGATAGGTATGAGGAGTTGAGTTTACTTTGCCCTACCATGGTTACCCCACTCGAGAAAGCTATCGAGAGGTATATTGATGGCTTACCTGACTCTGTACAAGACATCGTCACTGGTAGTAACCCTACCAAAGTTCGGCACACAATTGAGTTAGCTGCGACATTGATTGAGTCGCAGGTTCAAAAAGGTAAACTGCACAGGAAGGGAGAAAAGGGTAAGAAACAGTCGTCTGACAAAGGTGAGAGCAAGAAGGGTAAAAAAAGAAGGGTAAGGATTCTGGTTTTTCGAAGGGGTCTAGGAAGCGTAAGGCTTCCCAGAATTTTGCTATCACTGCCCAAGCGAATCAGGCAGCTCCCGATCAGCCCGCACAACCACCAGCAAAGAAGCGGTATGCGGGGAATGCACCTTTGTGCAATAGATGCATTAGTCACCATCAACCGCAACTTCCGTGTCGTTTCTGTACCAACTATGGGAAGTCAGGTCATCTCTCTGTTATTTGTCGCTTTGCTCCAAATCAAGCAGCTCGTATCCCAGCTCAGCGGGTTGCTCAACCGCCTGCTCAACAGCAGGCACAAGCTGCACGACCTCATTTTCCTTCTGGTTCATGCTATAATTTTGGAGACCTGACTCATTATCGAAACCAGTGTCCAAGGCTGGTCAACGCCAACCAGAATCAGGCTCAGGCTCAGGCTCGAGGTCGAGTCTTCAATATGAATGCTATTGAGGCACAAGCAGACAACGAAGTGGTGAACGGTACGTTCTTTGTTAACAATCAGTCTGCTTCTGTTCTTTTTGATTCAGGTGCCGATAAGAGTTTTGTGTCGTTGTCTTTTGAGCCATTGCTTCGCATGTCTAGAACGAAATAGGAAAGCCTTTGACAGTAGAAGTTGCTAGTGGTGATCTCGTTGTTCTCGATTCTGTTCTTCGCAACTGCCAGTTGAACTTTAACAACCATCTTTTTCCTATTGATCTCACGCCAATGCAACTCGGAAGCTTCGACATTATAGTGGGTATGGATTGGTTAGCCAAGCATCACGCAGAGGTAGTTTGTTTTGAAAAGATTGTTCGTGTTCCGCTTTCGACAGGTGAGATCCTACAGGTTCATGGTGAGAAACCTGCTAGTAGCCTCAAGCTCATGTCTTGTTTTAAAGCTCGGAAGTATCTGCGAAAGAACTATGTCGTAGCAGATAAAGGCAAGGGTAAGTCTATTCAAGATATCCATGTTGTTCGGGATTATACTGAACTGTTTCCTGAAGAGTTACCTGATTTACCCCTAGCGCGCCAAGTCGAGTTCCGCATTGATCTTGTACCTGGTGCAAATCCTATTGCCAGATCTCCATATCGTCTTGCACCGTCTGAGATGCAAGAGTTGTCTAAGCAGCTTCAGGAGCTTTTTGACAAAGGTTTTATTCGTCCTAGCTTTTCACCTTGGGGTGCTCCCATTTTTTTGTCAAGAAGAAGGATGGATCTTTTAGGATGTGTATCGATTATCGTGAGCTTAACAAGCTTACCATCAAGAATCGATATCCCCTACCTCACATTGATGATATCTTTGATCAGTTACAGGGTGCTACTTGTTTTTCAAAGATTGATCTGCGTTCTGGGTATCATCAGCTTCGTGTGCATGAAGAAGATATTCCCAAGACAGCTTTCCGCACTCATTATGGGCATTATGAGTTCACAGTTATGCCTTTTGGTTTGACAAATGCTCCTGCTGTTTTCATGGACTTGATGAATAGGGTTTGCAAGCCTTATTTAGATAAGTTCATCATCGTTTTTATTGATGACATCTTGATATATTCTAAGACGCAAGCTGATCATGAGCAACATCTTCGTCTTACTCTGGAACTCCTGAAGAAAGAGAAACTTTTTGCCAAATTCTCTAAATGTGAATTTTGGCTTAAGGAAGTTCAATTTTTAGGACATATCGTCAACGAACAAGGTATTCATGTAGATCCTCCAAGATCAGTGCGATCAAGGATTGGGATGCGCCTACTACTCCTACTGAGGTTCGTTCTTTTCTTGGTCTCGCAGGATATTACCGCCGCTTCATCGAAAACTTCTCAAAGATTGCAGATCCCCTAACTGCTCTAACTCAGAAGAACAAACCCTTTGAATGGGGAGCCAAACAAGAAGAAGCATTTCAGACCTTGAAGCAGAAGCTTTGTGATGCGCCTATTCTATCTTTGCCTGAGGGCAATGATGATTTCGTCGTATATTGTGATGCATCAAACTTGGGTCTTGGCTGTGTTCTCATGCAAAGGAACAAAGTCATAACTTATGCATCGAGGCAGTTGAAGGTACATGAGAAGAACTACACCACTCATGATCTTGAGTTAGGTGCAGTCGTTTTCGCTCTCAAAATCTGGAGACACTATTTGTATGGAACAAAATGCGTGGTTTTCACTGACCACAAAAGTCTTCAGCATATCTTTAATCAGAAAGAACTCAACATGAGGCAACGATGATGGGTTGAACTTCTAAACGACTATGACTGCGAAATTCGCTACCATCCTGGTAAGGCGAATGTCGTGGCTGACGCCTTGAGTCGTAAAGAACTTGTCAAGCTTCATTATGTTCGTGTTCAATATGATATTCAAGCTCAATCTGATATCCAAACCCGCATCTCTCAGGCTCAGCATACTTGTGATTCACAAGACTTAATGAGTAAGGAATACCCTATCACATTAAGCCTGATCTTGAACTAAAGGACAATGGATTATATTATTTCATGGACCATTTGTGGGTCCCAAGCCAAGATGATCTTCGCACCTTGCTTATGGATGAAGTTTATAAGTCTCGTTATTCTATTCATCCTGGTGCTGACAAGATGTATAAGGATCTTCGTACTCAGTATTGGTGGCCTGGTATGAAGAAAGACATTGCCTTATACGTGTCAAAATGCCATACTTATCTTAAGGTTAAGGCTGAACATCAACATCCTTCAGGTTTATTGGAGCAACCAGAGATTCCAGTTTGGAAATGGGAAAACATCGTTATGGATCTTATTACCAAACTTCTGCGCACTAAGAAGGGTCATGATGCCATCTGGGTAGTTGTTGATCGTCTTACAAAATCAGTGCATTTCTTGCCGATCCTTGAGGATCTATCTGCTGACAAGCTTGCTAAGATCTATGTGGATGAAATTGTATCTAGACATGGTGTTCCTTTGAACATTATTTCTGATAGAGATGCTCGATTCTCATCTCGTTTTTGGCGAACCATGCAATCTGCAATGGGGACCCAACTTAATTTGAGCACAGCTTATCATCCATAATCAGATGGCCAAACTGAAAGAACAATCCAGACTTTGGAGGATATGCTTAGAGCTTGTGTGATCGATTTTGGTGGTAGTTGGGATTCGTATCTTCCATTGATTGAATTCTCCTACAACAACAGTTATCACTCCAGCATCAACATAGATCATTTCGAGGCTCTCTATGGTCTAAAATGTCGTTCACCAGTCTGCTGGAATGAGATCGGTGAGGCTCAGCTTACTGGACCTGACCTCGTTCTAGAGACAACAGATAAGGTTAAGAAAGTTCGTGATAACCTTCAGACAGCTCGAAGCCGTCAAAAGAGTTACGCGGACCGACGACGCAAGCCCTTGGAATTTCAAGTCGGTGATCGCATATTACTTAAGTTCTCACCTTGGAAAGGTGTGATCAGATTTGGAAAGACAGGAAAACTTGCACCTAGATACGTTGGACCATTCAAGATCGTCGAAAGAATCGGTAAGGTAGCCTACAGACTTGAGTTACCTCCTGAACTTTGAAATGTTCATCCAACCTTTCACGTATCCAATCTCAAGAAGTGTTTAGCTGATGAGAACCTCCACATAGCACTTGACGAAATTCGTGTTGATAACACGACGCATTTTGTTGAGAAACCTGTGGAAATTATGGATCGTGAAGTCAAGTGGCTTAAACGCAAGCGTATTCCATTAGTCAAAGTTTGCTGGGAATCTAAACGTGGACCCGAGTTTACTTGGGAACGTAAAGAACAAATGAAGGAGAAATATCCACATCTATTCTCACGAGTTTCCTCTAAACAAATTTCGGGACGAAATTCCCGCAAGTAGGGGAGACTGTGACACCTGTGCTTGTAATCATTGTTAACAGTTCAGTTATCAATAAAATAATGTTATTTGACCCCAATGTTTGTTTAATTATGTTTGACATTTTTTATGTTTTGATTTTCGTTCAATTTCAAACTCTATATCATTTTCTGGAGAGTTATACGCAAGCTGGTGCGTAAACGTAATCAGTTTAACGCAACAAATACTCCGGAACATCAATTTATGCTTAACATACCTTAAATAACCTTTACATAACTTAGAAATAAGTTTTGAAGGCTTTGGTATGGCAAAATCAAGTTTATCCGCTGACAGGGACTAAATTCGACAAACTACGAAAGTATGCTGATTTGTACTGTAACAGACATTCCGGAACTTGATCATATGTTAAACACACCCTAAATATCCTTTACATAGCTTAGAAATAGGCTCTGAGGGGTTCGGTGTGCTAAAATAAACATTATGCTCATTCAGGGACTAAAAGCGTCAAAAAGTGCATAAGTTTGCATTTTCGCGCATAACTTACGTTCCGAATAGATCTGGACATCTAAAAATTTATGTAACCACTAAAATATTTTATTTTAGTGTTTGGCATGAGAAAAATCCATTCGTCGCGTAATATGGATCGTTTTTCGCGTTCGTGCGCATTTCGTCGTAATTAAGCGAATAACGCGTCTGTACGACCAAACGAACCGACATCCGACATATTTTTGAACATTTTTCATGTCCCTCATGTTTAGACATCATTGTAGGCCCTTAAGGTTGGCTTAACGGGCCTTAGATGTGTCAGAATTGAGCTTAAAACACTGCAGGGACTGAAACTGTAATAAATGAAAGCTGTTGTTGATCTGTGAAGTCCAGGCGGCCCGCGTAGCCCCTGTCTGACTCTTATGCGGGGCGCGTAGGTGCAGCAGATCTGCACAGAATCATTTTTTGAGCTGTTTCCAGCTGTTTAGGGGCCTTGCACATGGTTTTTAACTTACTATGGGCTCATATTAGGGGCTCCCATGGTTTTAGAAAACAATGGGTGCAAGTGTACGGCCTAGATCAAAGCTCGGGTTTCAAGAAACGATCTTAACGATTCTAGGAAATCTATAAATACCCCCACCCACTTCACTCTCAAACTCACACCTTTGAATCTGAATTGGTTCTCTAAGTTGATGTGTTTATATCTTCATACATGAGAATATTCGGATCAAAACTTCCGTTCTTG
This sequence comes from Helianthus annuus, assembly GCF_002127325.2. Classification (NCBI taxonomy): domain Eukaryota; kingdom Viridiplantae; phylum Streptophyta; class Magnoliopsida; order Asterales; family Asteraceae; genus Helianthus; species Helianthus annuus. The sequence goes on from NC_035445.2 coordinate 138,439,833, forward strand.
GACCCGTTGTAAGTATTCTTTCGTTCTTTTATGCGTTTTAGCATGAAAGTCAAACTTTGTTTGAATTTCCGCATTGACCAGTTTATGGTAAACATGAAGTTCGTTTGAACTTCATAACGTGAACGTAATCACGATGGTTTTAGTCTCTTATGACTATACCTACTGATTACCACGTTATCTAGGCAGAGTGGCGAGTCGTAGTTTCGGCCAAAATGCGTATTCTTGCGTATTTTGTAACCAAATTACTTTTAGGTATCAAGACCCTTTGTTTTGATACCAAACCTGTTTTCAAACTTCGTTAAACATGCTTTAACATGTTTAGCTCGTCACTTTTAGATTTGTGCTTAAATAGGGTCGTAAAGGTAAGCGGTCTAAACAACCGCTTATACTTTCGAACCCGACCCGTTTGGTCAATCATTAGGATCCGACCAAACACATTAGGTGACCATAGTTATATAGGGAATAACCTTCCGAGGTTATACCTTATGGTCACTACGTTTAGTTAGTTGTATGATAGGCAGTTTATATGCCTTAGGAAAATTACTAAAATGCCCTTTTTACGCTAAAATTCATTTTAAGCATATGTAACATAATTTTTGACATCTAAACTGATTAGGCAACAAATTAGACATGTTAAGGCATATTTTACTTGTCATAGGACTAGTTAGGCGGTCTGAACGCGTTTTACGCAAACGACGTGTTAAAGTAACGTAAGCTACCTAAACGAGTCGTAATGGGTCGTAAGCACTTAGGATAGGTTCCGTTTTAGAATGTGAACTTTGTTAAACCATATTACATGAGTTCTTACACTCATTTGGTTTACGAAACCACATTTTATCCGATCCTCCAATTTAGGTTCGTTTATTAACGTAGTTACCTATATTAGGTGCCGTTTGATTTCGTAATCTTTCTAGCATTGCTTGGTGGTTATCTAAAGACTATTGAGCAATCTCAAGTGAGTACACAGTCCCCTCTTTTACTGTTTTTCAAACATTTTGGGGTGAAACACATGTGCCTACTTGTTACTTTCGTGCTTTCCATGTTTTCATATCATATGCTTGCTATGTTCATTAGTACACTTATAGTACATGATTTCATTGTGTTTTTGCTATGTATGTCCATTTGTTGCATACTTAGTACATCGTTTTACATTACATTTTTATGCTATGTATGTCCATTTAGCGCATACTTAGTACATCGTTTTACATTGCATTTTATGCTATGTATGTCCATTTAGTGCATACTTAGTACATTTGTTTCACATCACATGCTATGTATGTCCATTTGTTGCATACTAGTACATTTTTTTTACATCACATGCTTACATTTTGGTATGACATTTGGTTTGTTTAAATGGGACAAAAAAATACATTCATTAACATTAGCTACGCCGTTCGTTAGTAGGTAGTGGTACCATAGGAATTGACAACTCCCGTTCCTGACATCCTAGGTATGTTTGGATGGAAGGAATGACCGAATTCGATACACATAACTCAGATAAACCTTTAATTTGTTGAAGGGTTTTTCGCCATAGTCTCAAGGCTTGAATGTATGCATTTTCACAATACCGCATAGATGTTTGTATCAGTATAGCATGCATTTCCACAAAACATAACTTTGATTTAAACTACGTTTTACTTCAATACCTTGTTTTGTGCATTTTCCCTATGGTCTAGTTGATATATTTCACATGCCATACATGATATTTTGGATACACACTACATGATTTACATTTGACACATGAACATTTTGATATTGGTTTACACATTATATGATTTACATTTTGATAATAGACAATTATTCACACATAAACATTTGACAATTGGTTAATTTACATTGGTGGTTTGTTTGGGTAAGTGATTTAAGTAACGAGGCGTGTGTAATATGATACAAGCATGGTGGATACGCCGTTGGTACTTTCTATATATAAGTGCTTGTATGATATTACATATCGTAGCGTTATTTAAATTATTTCAATTTAGACACATAACATTTTACATCAGTAACATATTCTTCACAAGACATTGTTTTACAAACAGTTTATTTTATACAACTCATTTTACTTGGTTATTTTATTAACCATACACCTTTCTTTTATATAATCTGATTTCATATCAAATTTTCATATGATTTATAAAAGAAAACACTTAACAAAGGTTCATGACTAATTTTTATTAAACTTTTCTTTAAACCTAAGTCATGAATCCTATTTTCATAAAACCTATGTATCTCACAGGCATTTTTATGCTGGCGTACCTATTTTCACATGTGTTTTCAGGAGCTGTTGTATAGGATGATCGTGACACACTAGGGCGGACCTGTGTCTTAGTGACTTAAAAATGAAGCTAGAACTAGTTTAATTTTGTTATGTACTCTTGTTTCTCTTTGTATAAGACAATTGCAATCCCTCTTTGTTAATAAATAAAACATAACTTTAATTACCATGGTTGTGAAACAATAATTATGTTACAACACTCCCCGACGTTTCCGCCATGTTTTTGTTGTTTTACGTGGTCGGGGTGTGACAAAACCCAAGTTTCCATTACAAACGTGTTTTTAGGGATAAACCCTAATTTATTTGAAATAAAACTTATTCTTTATTTAGGTAACTTTTATAGCCACTTTTCCAAGCCTTCAGTGCTCTCCAGCTGGCTTCTATTTGGCTTTCACATTTTGTTACCTGAACCGCGTTAAAAAACATTTTATCAGCAAGAAATACCGGCGAGTGAATCCCAATTTAATCAAAACAGGTTTTATCATTTTACAGCATTGAGGGCAATCCAGCAATTACATTTGTTTATATCTACTTTAATTACCACCCACGGTACTGTCAATCCTCACTGGTGGTAGTGTTACTACTCACAGTGTAATAACAAATTTTGTATACAAAACCCCAACATACCGACGATAATTGTAGAATACAAATACTCAATCACTGTTAAATATGAATTAAAACAATTTGAGGTTTTGTAAAACACTTTGTGAAAAGAGGAATCACTCAACTTGCTATTTTAGGTATTTCCCTTGTGACTTCCTGGTTATAATCTAATAAATTAAACAATGCACACGCGTTAGTATAATAACCCAAATTTACATTAGTTATACTCTCCCCGAGACAGAACTCCAACGACTGAGTAAGGCAGAGCCTCGACATGCATTATGGAGCACTAGATCGATCGGGCAGCGTATCTAATACGTAACCGGGGGTTATAATACTTACTACGAGGCAGAGCTTCGCTAATTAGGGGGTATTATACCCGATATAGTAATTGCTATTCAGAGATTTTGAGAGAGAGAGATTGAAAGTTTTGAACGAATTGGATTGAATGCCGATCTCCTCTATTTATAGTGTCTGATTGACGGGTGGTCCATTGGACAACCCTTTATGATGTTAAAAGACAAGTTTATCCCTCATTTAGTTGTGTAATTATCTGGAATTAGATAACTACGGTTGCTTATGTTTCAGGTGCGGTCCGGGAGCTTAAAGAGGATAAAATGCAGCTTTAGAGGGTTCGGAGTTGAACGGGTCGAGTATGGAGCAAAAGATGAAACAAAGAAGAAAAATCAGCTTTCCACCGTAAATTACGGTCCTACCGTAATTTACGGTGGACCTGATTTCCACCTGATTCCTGCCGTAAACCAGTAGAGTCATGCCGTAACAATATCATGTCCACCGTAAGTTACGGTGGAGCCGTAAGTTACGGTGGAGGGTGCGTGAAAAGTGTAACTGCCATCATTTATGCAGTTTTATGATGTCTTTTCATGTTTTCTCATCATTGGACGTTTTGGGAACTTGCTAGGGGCGATTTTGGTGATCTTGCTTGGTTGTAAACATTTGCTAAACAATTTGTTTGTGTTTTCGATCCGTATGAACATTGAACTTGTTGCTTTGATGATTCACCAAGCTATGTGTGGCTAAACTTATGGTGATCATCCTGAATTGAAGGTTTGTCTAAGACTTTTGTGTTTGGATTCGTATTTCTAGAATAATAAACTTGCAATGTTTGTTTGTTTAAAAAAAAATAAAAAAAGCAAGATTTATAGTGTCTGATCGACACTTTCTCACGGCCCGCGGGTCTTCGCGCCCTGCGAGCTAGGCAAGGGTAGGCCCTAGCTTGGCTGATTCGACCACTAGGCTCGACACGATGCAGACAAGTGGCGGCTCAGGGGGCGGCCTGGTGGCCAAGTTGTCGCGCCCCGCGACTGCCTTACTTGGCTCTTTTGCGCCCCGCGAGCGATATTAGAATTTTGTTTTTATTTAATTTTTGGTAAATTTAATGTATTTCGGGCCAACTTTTCGTATACGGGGTGTATTTTAGGGCGTATAGGGATGTTATAAGTATTTTAGGAGGGTGGTTATATCCTTCCCACCTTGTTTTAGAACTCGTCCTCGAGGTCTACTGGAACAGGTGTGGATATTTCCTCTGCATCTCTGACTCGAGTTCCCAAGTGTATTCTGGTCCTCTCTTAGAATCCCATCTTACTTTGACTAGAACCAATCTCTTGTGTTTGAGATTCTTGATCTTTCTGTCTTCAATCTGTAGGGGTCTTTCTATAAACTTGAGTTTCTCGTTTACCTCTATGTACTTAAAAGGTACCACTAATGATTCATCTGCTAAGCATTTCTTGATATTACATACATGAAATACATCGTGTATTTCTGCCATTTCCTCTGGCAGTTGTTGTTGGTAGGCTACAGGTCCTATTCTTCTACTACTCTCAAAGGGTCCAAGATACCTGGGGCATAGCTTCCCCCTCTTGATGAATCTGACTACTCCTTTCCATGGAGAAACTTTTAATAATACCTTATATCCTACTTGGAACTCCAATGGTTTTTGCCTGTTGTCAGCATAACTCTTTTGACGATCGCGTGCTGCTTTTAGTCTATCCTTGACTTGAATAATCTTGTCCGTTGTTTCTTGTACTATCTTGGGTCCAGATAGTTGCTTTTCTCCAATTTCTGCCCAACAGACTGGAGTTCGGCACTTTCGTCCATAAAGTGCTTCAAATGGTCCAGCATTGATACTGGTATGATAGCTATTATTGTAAGAAAATTCTATTAATGGTAGATGATCGTCCCAATTTCCTCCGAAATCAATTACACAAGCTCTAAGCATATCTTCCATTGTCTGAATTGTCCTTTCGCTTTGTCCATCCGTTTGAGGATGATAAGCTGTGCTTAGATTCAACTTGGTTCACATTGCTTTTTGGAAACTAGTCCAAAAATGAGAAGTAAAACGGCTATCTCTATCAGACACAATAGATAAAGGAATTCCATGTAATGAAACTATTTCATTTACATATAACTTGGCTAATTGTTCCATACTGAAAGTTTCCTTCATCGGTAAGAAATGAGCAGAATTGGTTAATCTATCTGCAATCGCCCAGATTATATCATTACCCTTTCGTGTCTTGGGTAATTTAGAAACAAAATCCATTGTTATCAATTCCCATTTCCATATTGGCATTTCTAATTGCTGCAATAAACCTGAGGGTTTTTGATGTTCAGCTTTAACTTGTGAACAGGTTAAACACATGGCAACATAAGCTGCTACATCCTTTTTCATTCTTATCCACCAGAAATTCTTTCTTAAGTCTTGATACATTTTATCATTTACATGATGTATCGTATACTTAGATTTTTGGGCTTCTTCTAATATTCGGTGGCGTAGGTTTCCTCGTTTAGGTATCGAAATTCTTTTCTTATGGAATCTCCAAATTCCATATGTTCCTTGTTCTAATTCCTTAATCATCCCTTTTAATTTTTCAGTATCATCCTTGATTACTGATCTTTGTATTTCTCTAATCTGATTATTTAAATCTATCTGCAGATTTAATTTAAGAGAACGTACTCTTTTTGGCTTTTCATGATACTTTCGACTTAAAGCATAAGCTACTACATTAGCCTTTCCTGCATGATACTGGATATTACAATCATAATCGCTAAGACTTTCCATCCAGCGTCTCTGTCTCATGTTTAATTCCTTTTACCCGAAAACATATCTTAAACACTTATGATCGGTGAAATGGTAAACTTACTACTGTAAAGGTAATGTCTCCAAATTTTAAGGGCAAAAATTATGGCTCCTAATTCTAAATCATGGGTTGTATAGTTCTCTTCATGATTCTTAAGTTGTCTAGAGGCATAAGCTATAACCTTTTGACGTTGCATCAACACACATCCATAACCCAATTTAGAAGCGTCACAATAGACTACAAAGTCTTTAGTTCCTTCTAGTAATGCTAGTATGGGTGCGTGGGTTAATCTTTGCTTAAGAATTTTAAAGGCTTCTTCCTGTTTTGGTCCCCATTCAAACTTAACTGATTTACAAGTCAGTTTTGTTAAGGGAATGGCTATTCTAGAGAAATCTCGGATAAACCGTCTATAATAACCGGCTAGTCCTAGAAAACTTCTTACTTCTGTTGGTGATTCTGTTAGTGCATACATCTGTCGACTTCGTCTTGTATCGAGTCTTAAATTAGATTATATAGATCAGGGCTCGTAGATCGAGAAAATGTCAAGTCTCACGTTATGTAGATGCTGATTTTGCTCGAAACAACTTATGTAGGTGATTCCGCCCGAAACAGTGTTAAGCGGAATCACAAGATTCTAATTCCGCTCCAAATGGTTCTGATGTCTTTCGAGCGCAATCGTGAGCACTATATATAGTCTTTAGGAGCGAAATCAGAAAGAGATAGAACGATTGACGAATTTCATACCGAAGTGCTGCCGGTGTGAGGACTGATTGTATTTGCTGTCAAATCAATATAATTAGTGTTTAAAGTGAATTGCTAGCTGTTACTAAGTCTATTTCTTGTTTTCCGCACCTGAAATAGATCAGAACCTCTTTGAACGACTCATTCGGGTCAATCGCACGATCCTACAATTGGTATCAGAGCTCAGGAGGAGGAGTTCTGCAGTCTACAGCCAAAATTTGATTACATTTTCTTGCTTCTACACCTTCTTTCATCAGTTCAGGAAAATTTAACGGTCAAAATCAGTTAAAATTTTCACAGACTGTATAAAATTGAACATTAACAAACCCTTGAAAGTTTCACATCTAAAATCGGACTAGAAATGGACAAAATGGACCCCCGAACTGATTCCGCTCGAATTGGACAATTTTTGATTTCGCTCGAGTTTTATGACTGATTCCGCTCCAGGGTACAGGTTCTGAGTGTTTCCGCTCCAAAGTTCTTACTGATTCCGCTCCAGGCTGCCAAACTGGTGATTTCGCTTCAACATACTTGTTGATTCCGCTCCAGACAACCAAAACTTCTCATTCCGCTCCAGTGTGCATTGTGATTTCGCTCCAAACTACAAATTAGTGATTTCGCTCGAGAGGTGGTGTTAGCTATTTCGCTTGAAAAAGCATTTGTGTTATTCCGCTCGAAAGTAACTGTTTTTTTTTTTAAAACGTGATACGTAATCATGAGTGAAGAGTTCTACAACGCGTTCGCTTCATCCTCGACTACTCCAGCTTCCATTGCTCAGAATATGAATTTGGAAAACGAGACCGGAACGTTACAAAAGCCTCCAAAACTGATGAGTATCGAAGAGTACTACGGGTTGAAAGACAAATTCGAAAACTGGGTCCAGGCAAACCATCTAAGGTTATGGGAGTGTATTCTGAAGAAATATGTTTTGCCACGTACTGATTTGCAAGTTGTGAAAACAATTTCTGAGTTTAGTGATCAAGAACGAGCTATGTATCGTGCTGAAAAGATGATGATAAGTTTGCTTCAACAAGCCATCAAAGAAGACATTTTTGTGTTGGTACAACATGATAAAACTTTGAAGTCAATCTGGGATGCTCTACGTGTTAAGTTTGAGGGTAGTGAGAACATGATTAAGAGCAAGAAGTCATTGCTCAAGAAAGAGTTTGATCTGTTCAGTAGTTTACCAGGAGAAGATACAAAGAAGCTGATTGAACGATACTGCCACTTGGTGCGATCCATGTCAATGCTGAGTATAACAAAAGATCGTGAAGAGTAGGTAGACAAATTAGCAGACGCTTTACCGCAAAAAGAATGGGGAACACACTTGATGATCTTGAAAAACACTGGGGTGTATGCTGGGTTAACTATTTCTCAGTTTATTGAGAAGATTGAAAGTCAGGATTTGGAACAGCAAAAGATCGCGAGTATGAATAGTCCAAATGGTCAACAGGATGTAAAAATGTACTACAAAGGTAGTGTTTCGGAAGCTGAGAGAAGTCCGAAAATCCAGACTGCGTTTAGTGTTGGGGATTCAACGGAAAAAGCTGATCAAAGTTCAAACAAAAGCAATTAATTCTCTTCATTTCCGAGTGTTAATCCAAATGATACTACATCAAGCTTTCATTCTCAAAGCACGAAAACTGAAAATGGTTATGTAATCCAGTGCAACCTCGCGTTGAATCTTCCAGATGGTCAAAGTTTTTATGAAGAGGTTGCGAAAGATCATATGGCTTTACTTGGTTCTGTGTTGTTATCCTATGAAGGATTAGTTGCAGGAAGGATCGGGAATCCTATGCTCACAAAAGAGGATTACGATCAGATAGACGCCGAAGAGATGGAGCTAATGGACATCAAATGGTGTCTAGCTAGTGTTCTTAGACGAGCCGAAAAGTTCAAACTGATTACTGGGAGAAATGACTTTCTTGATGCACATGTTTCTACTTTAGGTTTTGATAAATCTAAAGTTACTTGTTTTCGATGCAAGGAGAAAGGTCATTTCAAGAGAGAATGCAAGAACAGGGAAGCTAGTGAAGCTCAGAATCCATTCGGTAAAGACGATTACTACCGGAAAGCCATTTATCAGCAAGTTGGTCAACAACAACAACAAGAACCACAGGTGGCTCATGGTAGAAAAGTGATCGAGGATTCAAAGAGAGTCTGTTTGGTGGATTTTAACTGGAACGAATACATATCACCTAAAAGCAAAGTCTGTTTAGTTAATCAAGATGATGAAAGGCTACCTGAAGGCTTCAATTGGAATATGTTTATGGATGAAAATGGATATTTTAAAGCTTTCATTGCAAAGATAGTGAAAGAACCTGATATGTTCACTGAATGGATGAAATCTATTGGTGAAACTATAAAGAATGTAGAAGAAAAGTCTGTCTCATCTGATGAAAGCTCATAGAGTGCAGATGAAAGCTCGCAAAACTCAGATGATAGTTCAGAAAAAGAAGTCGTCTTTGATCAAACACCATCTGATTCTGATTCATCGGATGATAATTCTGAAAAATCAATCGATTTTGATCAGTCACCAATTAATAACAGTAGTGACGATGAAGAAGAAAAACATATTAACATTGCAAAATCTCATCTTTCTCCTGAAAGTTTTCATTTTTATTTTGCAGAACGCTTGGAGAAACTGAAGGAAAAACAGGCTGCAAAAGAACAAAAGGAAATGAAATCTGAAATTGTTGCTGAGGAGATTGTTGAGACTGAGCAGGTCGGTGAAGCAGAAAAAGTGACTGAAGCTAAGAAAGTGGTCGAAGCTGAAAAGATTGTTGAAGTTATCAAACCTTACGAAAAGTGTTTGGAAGCTTGCAAAGAATGTGCAGCAAAAGATGAAAAGCTGGCTGAGTATGAGAAAAAGAAGGAGCAATTGCTGTTCAATCTCAACTATGTGAAAGAGTCTTACGATGTTTTGAACAACACTGTGACCGGTCTTCAAAAGACAAACTCAGAGAGAGAAGACGCTTTGACAATAATGAATGCTGTGATGATGTCGAAGCAGAAAGCTATCAACTTCTACATCGAAGAGAGTGCAAAGTGGAAGCAAGAGTTGGAAACCGAAAAGATTGAGAATGAGAGAATTAGACGTTTATTGCAGAGTTACTCTAGCTCTGATTATCTCATTGATCGAATTTATCCAACTGTTGCAGGTTTTGAAGCTTTCCAAGATGACAAGACAAAGAAGACAGATAGTGGTAAGAAACCGACTGTTAACTATAACAAGTGTCCGCCTCCGATCTGGGAAGGGTATTCTCCCAGAAAACCAAACGAGGAGCAACTTGAAAAAGCAGTTAATATAAAGCTAAAAACCGAGACAACTGATGAATTACCAGAAAACATTGATGTTACTTACACATCGTCTGACACTGATCATGAGTCTGAGTTAATTAAAAAGGTGGTCGATCAGGTGTTGGATACTGATGAGGAATCTGAGTCAAAATCTGAGTCTAGAGGTTCAAGTTCGTCAGTCAATGGTCCAAAATCGTGGGTTAAATGGTCTTATAGTAAAGAATTTTTGTTATCAAAAGAAAATTTGGATGATGAAACATTTGAAGTTGCATACACTTTAAATGATTCTGACAAATTATACTCTGACAAAGAGTTTGCAATAAAAAGTGTTCGTTTTGAATTGATCAAAAAGGTTTTCAAAATGACAGAAATTAATATTTCTGAAATAAAAGATTTAAATCTTACTGGAAAACCTAAAAAATACACTTCAAGAGTTCAACAACGATTAAACAAGAAAAAGGGTTACAATTCTGGTTCTGGTTTTCAAAAGAAACCAAACCATAATGGTAGATACAAAAAGAAAGGTTTAGGTTTTATTCCACCAGAAAATTATAAAAATGAGAAAAATTCTAAAACAAAAACAGAATTTGGTTCAGGTGGAAGTGCTGAGGAAGAACAGAAGAAACCGTTCTGGAGACAATCAAATCAGAAGTTTCTTGCTGAGAAGAAAAGGAATGGAACTGGAGTGTTTCATCCAAGAGAGACTCGAACCTATTTCAAATGCAATGAAGCTGGTCACATTGCATGGAACTGTCCGAAAAATGCTAAGACAAAGCAGGGAGTTTCTGAGAAATTGAAAGAAAAAGTTGTTGATGTTGAACCACCAACCGAAAAATTTAAAATTTTTGAAAACTCAACTTATGAGGTTGGTGAGTGTTCTAAAAAGAATTTTTATATAAAAAAAAGCAAAGGACAACCAAGTGTGGGTTGTTAAGAAGTCTGAAGAGAGAGTCGGCGATGAGTCTGGTTCCACAAAGCCAGAAGAGCCACAGGATGAGGTAAAAGATTTAGTGAATGATGATGAATTTCCATCACTGAAGTTTGAAGAAATTAAACAGAAAGTTGGTAAGGTTGAGATCTCGGATCAGTTCTACTTCGAGAAAAATGAGTTTGATGTTGAGAAAGTTTTCAATGGAAATGTTAAGAAAATTTTTGGGAAAATGCTTGATGGAAAAGCTAAAGGGGTTAAAGATTTTTATGCAACTAAAAAGGCAACTTACAACCCTACTGAGCAAGAACTGAAAACACTTAAGTCTGAAAAGACTTGGGTGGAAATTCTCTTTCCCTGAACATCAGGACTATGCCGGAGATCCCAAGTTTGTAATCGTGGATCAGGAATCGGCATCATTCATGTTTAATGAGTTTGTATGAAAGTTTTTGAAATTGTTGAAACTTTACAGGTCGAAGGACTATGCTGGAGCTTCCAGGTTGGTAATTGCAAAGTAGGAATCGGCATCCTTGATTGGTAAAATGACGTGTGTAGATGGTTTATTCCTACACATGGTACAGGTGTTTGTGTTTTTACAAGTGGTAAGAGGTTAGATCTTACAAGTGATTCGTCAAGGTCATTAGTTTGAACTTGATGTAATCTTATACAAGTGGTTAAATGAACAAGATGATGAACCCTAACCTACAAATGAAACAAATTCATTTTCCGGAAAAATCATTTTGATTAATACAAACTTAAGTGTTTTGAAATCTTAATGAGAAAATGGTTTGTTGAAAGGGGGAGTTCTAATTGTTTATGCCAAGTGAATGGCGAATTGAGGCGATTTGATATCGGTTGTGAAGTTTATTGTACAGTTTTTTGTTTTCAAATTTCTTTAAATGTGTTTGCATTTTAGGGGGAGTAGAAAATTTCAGAAAATCCAAAAACATTAGAAAATTTGAAAAAGCCAAAAACGTGATAAAATTCAAAAATGAGTTTTTGTTGTCAAAAAGAGGAAATGATAGTACATCAGTGGACTGTCACAACATGCTAAAGAAATGGAATGTTAAATGTGATAAACAATCTCACTGTGGATATGCCAGTAGGTTTTTATACATTTAGTAAATTGTGATGAGATATAAATCTAAATTTAAACTTGCTTATATCGTGGGGAACAACTTCTTGGATATATGGGTAACCCCCGAAATCTTGTTTGAAAGGTTCCTCTTTCTGAGATACTAGGTCTTTATGCTTAGTGATATCTGGGGTATTATCCCGGGACTTCTGCTGTATGGAAATACTGACCTAGTCCCCGTATAATACTTCCGCAAATGCTTGAAATACAGCGCCGCCCTCAGCAACTTGATGAAACAATAAAATTGATAGTCATTGCTGTTGAAACAAAAGATCCTCTAAAGGGGACAAACCTAAAGTCGAACCGTCATCTCTCTACTGAACGGAAGTTCTGACCTGAGCTCTCACGGTTTCGCACCTAACTCCTTACAGATATCATCTAGGTATACTCACCTGTAAGACTGAATATTGGGATCTGGATACGGGAGTATATTCAAGTAGTGGGACACGCGAATAAGTTTAAGTCATTAAAACATTAATATCGTATCTCGAAACAGTTGAACTTTGTGTGAAAATTTAAAGTGGACCAATATACTGACAATCTAGGTGAATTTTTTAAAACTTATAATGAAATGAAGCTTAATGGTGTTCGTGATATGTCTCATATACTGATATGATCCTCTTACACAAACTCACAAAAATAGTGTCTGTAAATATTCCTTTACTACGTTACATTTCTCTTATTTCAAAATCCAAAAGATTTTAGTGTGTTTTAGCATAAATTTTGAAAAATTCAAAAAGATTTTCGACAACTGGTATTGAAAAGCTGATTTTCAAAATTCCAAATGCTAAACATGATGAGCATAATTTGAGGGGGAGTTTGTTCTTAATTGATTGTATCTTAATGAAATCTTCAAGTGGTTCATCAGAATTATATGAGAAAAATCATTCTGGTTGTTTTTGAGGGAGAGTCTGAGTTAGTACATGCCTCTATATTTGAAATGTGTAAATGTATGAAATTTACTGTGAGGTAGAGATTATGCAGGTTAAGTATGCGCTGGGTTTATAGATCCTGAACTGGAAGAGAGCCAGGTGTCGATTTTGGAACAATCTTCTGAAGAGCCAGGTCATTCGATCCTGTCAAGCTTTTATTTAAAAGAGCCAGGTTATGATACCTGAGGACTCTGATTGAATAAAGCCAGGTAACGATCATGAACCTGTGAAAGCCAGACAACGATCCTGAAGTTGATAATGCTGGTGATCTGAAGGAATGCCAGCATATCGCAAGGGGGAGTCTAAAGACATGCAACAGAAGATTGAAAGAGTAAAGCCCAGAGACTGATCAAGTCTGAAGATACGAAGACTCGACACTGAAGACTCGTCAACATCTGAGGGGGAGTCTGTTAGTGCATACATCTGTCGACTTCGTCTTGTATCAAGTCTTAAATTAGATTGTATAGATCAGGGCTCGTAGATTGAGAAAATGTCAAGTCTTACGATATGTAGATGCTGATTTCGCTCGAAACAACATATGTAGGTGATTCCGCCTGAAATAGTGTTAAGCGGAATCACAAGATTCTAATTCTGCTCCAAATGGTTCTGATGTCTTTCGAGCAGAATCATGAGCACAATATATAGTCTTTAGGAGCGAAATCAGAAAGAGATAGAACGATTGACGAATTTCATACTGAAGTGCTGCCGGTGTGAGGACTGATTGTATTTGCTGTCAAATCAATATAATCAGTGTTTAAAGTGAATTGATAGCTGTTACTAAGTCTATTTCTTGTTTTCCGCACCTGAAATAGATTAGAACCTCTCTGAACGACTCATTCGGGTCAATCACACGATCCTACAGATTCAGTGACTTTCCATTTAGTAATCACCACGATCTTTGTGGGATCCACATGAATTCCTTCATGATCGACTATATGTCCGAGGATTTGCACTTCTTCTAACCAAAACTCACATTTCGAAAATTTAGCATAAAGCTTTTCTTTTCTCAATAATGTAAGGAGTGCATGCAGATGCGCTGCATGTTCCTCTTTACTCTTAGAGTAAATGAGAATATCATCTATAAAGACAATTATGAATTTATCCAGGTATGGTTCACATATTATGTGCATCATGTCCATAAATGCGGCTGGGGCATTGGTTAAACCAAATGGCGCGATGGTAAATTCATAATGGCCATACCTTGTCGTGAAGGCGGTTTTAGGATTGTCCTCTTCCTGTACCTTTAATTGATGATATCCTCATCGTTAGTCGATCTTAGAAAAGAATCGAGCTCCTTACAATTGATCAAACAAATCATCGATTCTCGGTAATGGGTACCGATTTTTAATCGTGACTTTATTGAGTTCTCGGTAATCAATGCACATACGCATTGATCCGTCCTTATTCTTGACAAACAAGATCGGTACTCCCCATGGCGATGAACTAGGCTGTATGAATCCTTTTTCCAAAAGTTCATCTAACTGTTTCTTTAGTTCTTGAATCTCTGCGGGTGCCAAAGGAAAGGTGCCTGGCAATCGGTGTTGTCCCTGGTAGTAGGTGAATTCTGAATTCGACTTCCCTGTCTGGCGGTAGTCCAGGTAGCTCTTCTGGAAAAACATCGGAGAATTGAGATACTATGGGAATACCCTTCAATTCCTTTCCCTTAGTGTTAATGATTATGGAAATAGTACACACTAGGGATCCTTTTCTTGCATAACTTGTTGTTTTCATCACAGAGATGAATTTCATTGATCGAGATGGCTTATATCCTTTAATTGTGATCTTTTCACCCTTTGGTGAATTTACTTGTATTAACTTTTGATCACACAGAATACTAGCTTTATTGGCTACTAACCAATCCATTCCTAACACGATATCAAATCCAACCAGATTCATTAGGTAAAGATTAGCAATAAAATTTTGGTTTAAAATTTCTATTCTTGCTCCCTGCAAGATTTCAGTGATCTTAATGGATTCTCCGTTTGCTATTTCTACTAGACATTCTTGTTGAAGTTTAGTTAATGATTGATTGAGAAGTTTGCAAAATGAAGTATTAATAAAACTTTGGTTTGCACCAGAGTCAAATAATACTTTAGCAAAAACATTATTAACTAAAAACGTAGCGGCAATCACGTCTGGAATCATCTTGGCTTCTTCTGCAGTCAGAACAAATGCTCTAGCATTCTTCGTAGTCTTGTTGTTTATGGCTGGAGCTAGTTTCGGACAGTTCGGCTTGATATGCCCTCTCTCCCCACAATTGAAGCATACTCCATTGCTGGGTTTCTTTCTGCAGTCTTCTTCCTTGTGTCCTAGTATCTTGCAGAAATTGCAGTATGTAGAACATCTCCCTGAATGCTTTTTCTTGCAGGCCTTACAGTATGGTGTAGAGGTAGAACCTATATTTTTTCCACGGTTGGAATTACCGTAGCGAAATTCTTGGGTAAGCTTTTGAGCTAGGTTCTTCCTCTGGTTTTCTTCTATTTGCTAGTTCTACAGCTTCTTCTATGGTTTGTGGTCTAGCTGCCTTGACTACGTGTCTAATCTTACTGATTAATCCCCAAATGTAACGGGAGATTAATACCGGTCTGGTGATGATAGGGTTGGCACTATTCTAGCATATTCAAAGAATACGGTAATGTAACCCTTACAGTCAACTCCAGTCATTCTAAGGTTTAAGAACTTATTAGCTATCTGTTCTTTTTCATTGGAGGACAGAATTTCCTTTCAACCATGTTCTTAAACTCAGTCCATTCCATATTAAAGACTCTGTCACTTCCCCTAGACCGGAGAATAGTGTTCCACCATTCTAGAGCTGCATTCTTAAAAATATTGGAAGCAAACATGATTTTATCTTCCTATGCACACTTGCTTATTTTTAAGACTGCTTCAGTCTTTTCTATCCAGCGTAGAGCTGCAATGGCTCCTTCATTGCCCGAGAATTCCATTGGTTTACAAGACCAGAATTCTTTGTAAGAACAACCATAAGACATGGTTCTTCTCCTTTTTGGAATTGGCAATTGAAGTAGTGGTCCATTGTTTATGCTGTGACTAGGTTCAGTAGATGGTTGTTTACTTCCACTATTAGTTTTATTATTTTCTGCTTCCTTAACCGTTTCGATAATATATGGCATAGCGTCTATAATCCCTTGTGCCACTATGTGTTGGATGGCACTGTTATCTAATTGGTTCCCGTTATTATCGTTATTCGGGTTTTCTTGATTCACTTCGTTGCCCATCTGGATTATTAACATTTACCAAGTATTAATATCATAGAACAAGATTTAATGCGAACAATCATACAAACACAAACAGGTTGATCAAATCGTCGTACATTGCGACATTTACTCTATTTCATATATTTATATATTACAAGCTGCAATTGGAATTTAAAATATAATACTAACTATGCATCCGTAGGTAGTGGATTATCTATTTTTAGTTGATTTTTTTTCAAACTACTCGCATATATATTTGTATCTATATTATTATTATTACTATCATTATTGGGGGTTCATCTAGTACTACATGTTTCGCTCGTCGTACTTCCAAACGAGCCTCTCCCCTATTTGCCTTATCCTTTAACCTTCATCTAATAACTCCTCACCAAAAGTGTGGAGTTCCTACAAATTTTCAGTACTCATGGGTGGTGGTGGTGGTATCGGGTCAGGGTACTGGGGCATCGGTTCTTCGTATGGGTATGGGTTCTCTTGGATTTCTCGAATATACTGGTCGTTATCCCAATATGGATCTAGAGGGTCAAGGTTAGGGTATGGTGCTAATGGGTTTTGTATGGGTTCCTCCTGTGGGTAGAGTTCTCAATAATCCCTATGATCATCGTTCCATGGGTTATAAGCTAGAGGGTTTGGTGCTGGGACTCTAGGGATTTTGTTTGGGTCAAAGGCGGGTATGGGAACCTGATCTCCTGGGTTAGGTTCTATTTCCATGGGTTGAGTTGGGAACAGTGGTAGTGGCTGTGGTGCAATGATTTGTTCTAAGTTTGGGTCTGCAGCTGTGGTAGCTAATATGTGAAAATTAGCCAATCGCCTATTGATTATGTCATGGGTCTGGGCATTCATCTCCCTATTTGCTGTTGCTAAGGGCCTCTGTTGCTGTAACTTCCTCATCCTTTTCCTACGCTCGTGAGCTCCCCTACTGAACCATCCTCTCTTTTTTTGGTAGGGATTGGCTCTTCGGATTGTGCCTTAAATATGAAAATCCCCTCTTCTGTATCAGCTGAATACCCTGTGGGGGTAGGCTGGGAAGAAGTTCCTTCATCTCTAGGAGAACTAGACAATTGACGATAGGCGTCTGATGGTCCTTGATCACTCATACTGTAAACTAACAAATTGTCAAATAACACAAAACAATAATATACAGATATGCACGTATTCACATATATTATTTCCTAACATAGTGGATAAAATTTTTGTGCCAGCAGAACACTTATGTGTCTAAAATCAGTGGCTATAGCTCTGATACCACCTTCTGTCGCAACCCCCGACCCCTACCCCTGGAGGCGGGCGGCCGCGGCCTACTCAGGGATGGTGGTATCGGTGTTTATCATTAACTTGGCAGCGCAAATTTCATCAGGACCGTAGTTAGGAAATATTTTATCAGAGTAAAACACCACATTTTATAATTTATAAATATATGGGAAAAATCCAAGTTTCCATTACAAACATGTTTTTAAGGTTAAACCCTAATTTATTTGAAATAAAACTTTTTCTTTATTTAGGTAACTTTTATAGCCACTTTTCCAAGCCTTCAGTGCTTTCCAGCTGGCTTCTATTTGGCTTTCACATTTTGTTACCTGAAACGCGTTTAAAAACATTTTATTAGCAAGAAATACTAGCGAGTGAATCCGAATTTATTCAAAACAGGTTTTATCAATTTACAGCATTGAGGGCAATTCAGTAATTACATTTGTTTATATCTACTTTAATTACCACCCACGGTACTATCAATCCTGACTGGTGGTAATGTTACTACTCACAGTGTAGTAACAAATTTTGTATATAAAACCCCAACATACCGACGATAATTGTAAAATACAAATACTCAATCACTGTTAAATATGAATTAAAACAATTTGAGGTTTTGTAAAACACTTTGTGAAAAGAGGAATCACTCACATTGCTATTTTAGGTATTTCCCTTATGACTTCCTGGTTATAATCTAATAAATTAAACAATGCACACGCGTTAGTATAATAACCCAAATTTACATTAGTTATACCCTCTCCGAGACAGAACTCCAACGACTGAGTCAGGCAACGCCTTGACATGCGTTATGGAGCACTAGATCGATCAGGCAGCGTATCTAATACGTAACCGAGGGTTATAATACTTACTACGATGCACAGCTTCGCTAATTAGGGGGGTATTATACCCGATATAGTAATTTCTATTCAGAGATTTTGAGAGAGAGAGAGATTGAAAGTTTTGAACGAATTGGACTGAGTGATGATCTCCTCTATTTATAGTGTCTAATCGACACTTTCTCGCGGCCCGCGAAAGAGAACAAGGGGGCTTCGCGCCCCACGAGCTAGGCTAGGGTTGGCCCTAGCTCGGCTGATTCGACCACTAGGCTCGACGCGATGCAGACACGTGGCGGCTCAGGGGGCGGCCTGGTGGTTAAGCTGTCGCGCCCCGCGACAGCCTTACTTGGCTCTGTCGCGCCCCGCGAGCGATATTAGAATTTTGTTTTTATTTAATTTTTGGTAAATTTAAGGTATTTCGGGCCCACTTTTCATATACGGGGTGTATTTTAGGGCGTATAGGGATGTTATAAGTATTTTAGGAGGGTTGTTATAAAAACGTGGCACCGAATTCACCTGGGAACTCGAGAGCAAGATGAAGACCAAGCATCCACATCTCTTCGTCCAGCTTTCCTCTTGAATAGATTTCGAGGACGAAATCTCCTAAAGTAGGAGAGAGTGTAACGCTTCACACTTTTGTACTTTCCAGATTTAGCAACTATTGTTGTAATTTCCATTTTTAGACACCTGTACTCATGTCGTATTCTATCTCGTTTCATTTTGTACCCCGAGATAATTGATCATAATGAAAACGCAAGTATTTTATTCATATTCATGTTATTCACTATATTATACATGTTTCGTAATTGCACAATACACATTTATGCCCATTACACATAAAACGAGTTAAAACATACAATTTAATCGAACTTGAACCTCGAAGGAAAGGGGAAGCCCCCTCTCGTATGAAGTGCCCTTTCGTACGAAGTGGGCACACTCATCCCAACCTGCACACTCGTCCGAACTTGTCGGAAACCCAAATTTCACCCTACACCTATAAATAGGTGTATTAGTTCACTCCATTTCTTTACTCACTTCACTCATACTCCTCCAAACGCTCTGAACCTTCTTGCACGTGATCAGAAGCCTTTGGTATGGATTCTTTCATCTTTTCCATTGCTTTAACATGATTCTTACATCATTGTTAGATTCCTTAAAACACTTTTGCAAAACCCTCTTCATCCAACACATCTCAGAGATGGTTTCCACTAGTTTTGCTTGGGGAAACTGTTGTTCAAGCATCACATACACGAGATTCGAATCAAGATTCATAAAGTTTAAACATTTTTACAACTTGGTCATAATTTTAATTTTGATTATTGTACGATCTTGATGGAATCTGGAACCCATCAGACCCTCAACTCATTTCATAGTCAAGGGTTTGCATTTAGGTTAATTTCCATCAAGAAATGATCTATTTCGGATGGATCTAACAGATGATCTTCGACAAAACAGTCACATTCGTACGAAAAGGGGCATTTTATGTATATTCTGTTTTCGTTTTCACTTTTGTTTTGCATCAGTTCATCAGTATTTAACCCCGAACAGTTTACTAGTCACGAAGTGAGTTAGCCCCGTCCAAACTCCGACACTTAGCTCACGCTCTCCATGTCGTGTTGGCACTCCTGGGTGGTCCTCACTTGGCTGTTTGACCGTTTTACTTCCTGTTTTCAACTTGTTTAACAACAACTTTACTATTTACGTTTAAATCAGTTTATGGCTAAGCTTTACGCGTTTTAAACAGTCCAAATCGTTCGAAAGCGAACACCCATTCGTACGAAAGGCCTTGCCCTTTCGTACGAAAGGGTCTGTTAATCTTTTCGTTTCGTACTTTTATTGTACCTTGCAATCTGATCTGAACCTCTTTCACATCAGAATACTTACACTTCTGTTTACCAATTTCAGGGTAACTTCGGTGTTCCAAATCTCGTTAACTCAGCTCTCGGTTTTCGTGGAACCCTACGCAAAACTGTGAGTATACTCGATCCCATTTTCGTTTTTCATCACTTTAGGTGCAACATGTACACTTATACAAAACCATGCAACACTATTAAACTTTTTTATACAATCACACTCTATCCACTATTAAACATGAAAACATGTATTACTTGTTAATCTCATATGCTCTGTTTACATTGTGTCTATATGCTCATTAAATTTGTAAGCCTATGATGCGTGTGTAGTGTAATATGTTTTTAATATATAATTAAGCCCTTTTTACACCTTTAGCCAAGTTTTAAATTTATAAAACACGATATTTACTAACACTAAACACAAATATGGGCAAGTGCACCCATCGTGGACGTAGTATAGTGTTGGCAAGATACCGAGGTCGTCCAAGGACACAAGAGCTTTAAATACCGGTTTATCCTCAACGTCTAATCAAATCAAAAAGTTAGAAAAATGTTTTTAAACAAAGAAAATAAAAACTAACTAAATGCTGAAAAATAAAAATAAAATAAAAACAGATAGACAAGATGAATCACTTGGATCCGACTCGTGTATTAGTATAACCTTTGATTATTTTCGCACTTTTGCACTTGTCTAAGAGATTATCTTAGTTATTGTAGTAGGCCCCTCTTTTGAAGGCGACGTTACCCTCAACCCAGTAGTTTGAGTCAGCAAGGATACAATCCTAAATGGTTGGATTATTGGAAGATAATGAATTAAGTTATTAATGCAAATTGTGGTAGGCCCCGCTTTTGGCGGTGACGTTACCCTCGGCTAAGTAGTCTGAGTCAGCAGGGATACAGTCCTAAATAGCCGGGTTATAGTATTAATAGTAGTTAACTTATGAGGGGGTCAAAGAGTCTGGATCCCCGCCATCCAATAACTATGGGCATTGAAGGAGATCCTACTAAATTTGACCCAGGTCCCTTGCAGGACCTCTAAACGCTGAACAAGGGCATGACCCTTACCAAACCGTTCCCTTAACCCCCGACCAGGTAGCCAACATACCTCCATATAGACCGTGGAGATATGAATGGTGAAAATCTTTTATTTTATATAGACAGTAAAATAATGCCAAGACACCACGGACAAACGATAAGGAAAGATCACCTTCAACATAAGAAACTAGTTATTAAAGTCATTAATACAAAACCAAATAAAAAGTGCAAAAGATTAAAAATAAAAAGTATTATACTAAACACTTGTCTTCACCAAGTGATGTAAGAGACTTAGGCAAACATGGCCTTGATTGTCAAGAACTCTTACTATCAATCTTGGATCCCGAGACGACTCACACACTCTACGATGGACAATGGATGATGGTGGTGGATGATGGTGTTATGGTGGTGGTGGGTGGTGGATGAAGTGTGAGAGAGGTGGTGTGCCAAGGGATGAGTTGGAATGAAACCAAGCACTCCTATTTTTAGGCTGAACAGAAGGCTGGGCACGGCCCCGTGTCCGCTGGACAAGCCCCCGTGCCCGTCTGACACTCTCTCTCTTCATTAATTGTAATTCGCAATTACAATTAATGCGCCTGCTGTACTTTCGCCACGCCCCCGTGCTCACTGGACACGGCCCCGTGGTGGGCAATAGAAGCTTCTACAGGTTTGTCTTTTCTGCTGCTTCTTGGGCACGGCCCCGTGCTGGCTGAGCACGGGGCGTGTTCAGGCTTCTGTTTTCTCTTCTTTGCTTGGGAGGATGCCGTTGAGGGTTCGGGCAGTCTACTTTTATTCCTTTTCTTGTATTTATGTTAGAATTAGCTGTCTTTTTGCTTCTTTTGTGAATTTGAGCTCATTTCATCCTGAAAATACAAAAGGAAGACAAAAACACTCTTTTTCCAACATTAGTACTTAAAAAGGGTTAGTTTTATGCCTTATTTGATGTAATTTATATGTTGCATTTTACACACATCAGCCTACCTTTACAACTTTAACGCTATAGGATTAATGCCCCGCTCGTATACTTGTGGTATTGTTAAGTAAAACACATTACACCCTCTTCGTTTCGGTGATGTTGGGTAAACACGATTGCGTTAAACTTTGGTTTGATATATAGCTTACACCCGTACAACATGTTAGTAACTTGTATACATTTGTCATGTTGGATATGAGTACACTTAAAACATCTTTCGTATTATGCTATGTATTCAAACTTGTATACTCGCCAACATATTTGTTGATCATTATTTTAATACATGTTGCAGGTTGATAGACGATGACATGAAGAAACAAGTTTAGGGTGGACTTAGGAACACACCTTAGTAATAAACAATGTTTGAATTATGTTCCATGTTTGACACAATTGAGCATGTTTTGTTTTGGTTGAACGATATATGACATTTAGCATTTATGAAATTTTGATTTTATAAATTACGGTCACAATTTAGCGTTATGAAGCTATGAGTAATTTGTTTTCGTCTCACTTCGATGTTTCCGCCATCGGTTGGGGTGTGACAAAAGATTACTGGAAGGCACACAGACCAACACTCATCCAGTTCCAAGACAACTATGACGCGGTCCGCAGTGACAAAGTTCTTATGTGATGACTTTATTTTGAATAAAACCTTTTTGAGTTTGACTTTGTATGAACGAGTTTAAAACAATTAAAGATTGTTATGAATTTTCAAATACAAATTTATTGATGTGATTTTTTTGTAATATGATTTAAACATTTACGAGAGCCGTCTATTCCGACTTCAACATCACAACCCTAATCACTATCGTACCCTGTGCTAGGAGTTCGGCATATTCGAGTTGAGGGCACATGGTGATGTTAAAATTATTCTGGCCTCAAAAATTGGTTTTACAAAAATAATAATAAAATACATTAAATATTTTTAGTTTTTCCACTTCAGATCAAAAATATTTTTCCTAAAACTTAACGAAAATATTTTTCTAAATAAACCAAATTGCTTCTGTGCATGAAAAATTAAAATACTAATGTTTTACACTTGTCAAAGTGTAAATATAGTTAAGTATATACAAAACTCAATAAACATGAGTCTAAATAACGAAGTTATGGTTAATAACAGACCGTTTGATAACTAAAATTTAATAGTGGAGCCTAGGAAATTTCTCCTACTACTCCTCCATCACTTGAGACACATCCTCATATTGCCGATCCAACAGCATACGAGTTGCCCCCCTCAATTTATCTTCAGACCCTCTACGTTTGTCTGAATCGTAATTAGTGCTTGATTGGTGGAAGTTAAGATCATTGCTGCTACTTCATTTTTCCTTCATCTGACATCACGTTTGTTTCTCCTTCATTATCGACTTTATCTGATACTCCCACTTCCTTCTTGACGTTTGCACTAACGTCAATTGATACAATTGTCAACTCTTAATCAGAACCGTTGATAGTTTGTGCCGTTGTCACGCTTTCAACGTTACTATCCTAAAATTTATCATCGTTTTCGTTTATTTTACTCGGACGTTTTATGTTTTCTCCATGTTACGCATTTATAATTTTTTATTGCTAGTTCATTTTGTGTCGCATCACCACGACTTACTTTTCCCCATAATTATGTGATGTTGGTATTATCTCACTTATTCATAGACCGACCCTTTCCTCATAACTATGGATGCAGGTACTGCCATCATTTAGTCATGCCCTTTTTAGGTTTGAGACTCAAGTGTTGGTTGTTTGTGGATTTGTTTATGCTTATTTAGTTAGTAGGTGTTAGGTTGAGTCGTCGCATAGAACCAATCAAAACCGCTAACGAAGCAGATGAAACTTGATACAGACATGGTGGATACACCGTTGGTACTTTCTATATATAAGTTATAATATTAATATATCAAAAGCCTCATTAGATTGTGTTGGACCGTGTTCCGACCCTAAACAGTCAGTTGAGAACGTTCATCTTCACATACGAAGGCGGAATCAACGTAAATGAAGTTACACAGCTTTTCCTATTCAATTCCTTCTCTTTTATTGCTTTCTGATTCAAATTTGACAGAGTTTCGTTACACCAGCAATGACCTAGTTCCACTCCAACGTCCACAAATTATGATCAGGTTTCGCTCCAGGCTATTATATATAGTCCCTATGGTTTCGCTTATATGGTACTGACTAATAAGCGAAACCTCTTGAATCCTTATAACTGAAACCTTCTAACTGACAAATAAGCGGAACCTCTATTATACATGTACATAAAAGCGAAACTACAACATAATATCCTAATTTTGACTTTCAAAACCCTATGTTGACCTATCTTGACCTAAGACTTAATGTAGACGTAGTCAACAGACATTCCATGCATCAACAGACTCCCCCTTGGATGTTGACGAAGTCTTCAGCTCCGAGTCTTCAGTCTTGGTCTTTTATCCAACTCTCTGTCTTCTAATCATAAGCACTCTATCTTCACAGGTTTAGGATCACAACCTAGTTCTATCTTCAAACTCCCATTTGACTGTTGATCCAGACTCCCCCTTTCACTGACTCCCCCTCTCAATATGCTAGAATCTGAGGTCTTGATCTGGTTCAAGCTTTGACATTTAGCTTCCGTTGGGAATAATGAAGTCCAAAAACCTGTTACTCAACCAATAACATTACAATCTATCTTTTCAATAATAAATCACAAACTTAATCAGCTTTAGAAATCCACTCAAGTATTCAGGTCCAAGTTAATGACCCTGATTACTCAATTAATCTACCAAGTCCAATTTAATGACTTTGGTTGATCTTTTGACGAATCAAACTGATTTTAAAACAACAATTTTCACAGTTTCCTGAAAATAACAAGTATCAAATTAATGAACTCGTTTTAACTTTGAAAACATCTCAAACTTCAACAAAGTAAGCTCTCCTCATTCTTCAGCTCAGAACTTTTCCTGCATCTGCTTCAATCTCCGAGAATCCAACGATTAACTCTCCACTTTGGTTTGTCAAAAATAAAGCAGAAATAAAATCTTTTTGAATTTTATAAAGTGTTCTAAACTAAGAAATAAAATGAAATACAGAAAACTTAAATTGCAGAAAGTAAACAAAGTAAACTATATACAAACTTATTTTTGGTGAGCGTGTCAGGGAATCATATCAGCTTTTCAGACAAATTACTAGTACCGTTAAGCTTCATTTCATATTCAGACTTAAACAATTCACCTCGATTGTCGATATACTGATCCATCTTAAATTCTCACACAGATTTCAATCGATTCAGGATACAATTTAGATGTCTTATGAACTTAGCTCAATTCATGTGTCCCACCTCTTAAATATACTCCCGTATCCAGAATCCCAGATATTCAGTCTTACAGGTGAGTATACCACAGATGATATCTGTAAGGGGTTAAATGTGAGGGCCGTGAGAGCTCAGGTCGATACTTCCGTATACGCAGAGAGATGACGGCTTCGACTTTCTGGTGTGTCCCCTTTAGAGGATCTTTTAGTTACAACAGCAGCGACTATCAATTTTATTGTTTCATCAGCTTGCTGAGGGCGATGCCATGTTTCAAGCATTAGCAGAAAGTATTATTTGGGGACTAGGTCAGTACTTCCATACAGCAGAAGTCCCGGAATAATACCCCAGATATCACTGAGTATAAAGACCTAGTATCTCAGAATATAGGACCTTTCAAATGAGATTTCAGGGGTTACCAATATATCCAAGTAGTGTTCCCCACGAATTTCACAAGTTTGAAATTTTAGGTTTATATCCCGAATAAATCTACTAAATGTGCGAAAACCTATCAACACATCATTAGTGAGACTTTTAAGTCATTTAGACTTTTCAATTCTTTAGCATACTGTAATTGCCTAACCGATGTACTATCATTTTCCCTTTATACACAAGCTCTTTTTTCAATTTTATCATGTTTTTCTATTTTTTGCATTTTTTTTACTGTTTTTGTATTTTCTGAAAAATATAAACTATTGTCACACCCCCAAACTCCACCTGCGGAGTACCATCCGCTTGAGGGCGTGACTGACCAGGATCCAGCCACCAATTATACTGAATAATTGAATTAATGACCATAGTAATACTTACTAACCATACGATTAGCAAATATCATGTTCAGAGCTTAAAGTTTTAAGTTCAAATAGTAGTAAGTAGCGGAAGCATAAGTAAAACAGTTTAAAACAAGGTTCAGAGTTCATGTTTATTTAATACCCAACACAGGGGTAGACGAACACTACACATCCCCAAGCAGCAAGCTCCTCAGTCACTGGTTACCTGCAAAGCATGCAGTAAGGTGTCAACAATAATGTTGAGCGAATTCACTAGTTGTCCAGTTTTAATTACCAAAAACTTGTTTCACCAGTTAATTTATCCGTTTATACATGCCATGGGGAGCTACCCCAGAAGTTAGCGACTAAACTGTTTTTCCAATACCGAACACTAGGTAACCGTTTGCGTTTCCGCAGGATGCCCAGATGTCAATGTTCTATCATCATTGACGGATTCCTGAGTACATTAGTTCACGACCGATCCCATACACGGGCACGGTGTGAGGCTGGTAAAACCTAAATAGCGCTATCAACTAATAACCCGTTCGCCTGGCCCCGGCGACTAATCGGTATTATGTAGTAGGGACTTGAGTGATAGAGTTTCGTTTAGTGCCGTTTGTTGCAATCCGTATAAACAGAAATTAACTAAAGGTTCCCAATAACAAGGGAAGAAAAGTAAGTAGTATCCCTCATAAGGGGATAGTGTTGTTTTTAGTTCCGTTTCCCAAACCACCGGGAACGCATGCTTTAAGTTGTGAACTCACCTTGGGTTGCTCGGTAGATTAAATACCCGGTCAATCATGTTGGTCAGCACGTCCTAGCATGGTTACCAAATATAGGTCAAGTTGGGGTACAGGTAATCTCATAAATCCTACACAAGCTAACACATAGCATGCATACAACATACAGTTGGGTTATTGGGCCTGCCCTAACATTTTTGCAAACAAACAGTAACAGAAACACATGCAGCCCAGTCAACGGATAGCCCAACAAGTCGTGGCCCAATAACACGTAGGTAGCCCAGTCGAGACAAGGGTGGTCTCGACTCGAGAATACACGGTCTCGAGTCGCAACCGGGAGATCTCGAAGAACCACGTTTTGGTCTCGAGTGTGCTGCTTGCGAGTCGCAATCTCAGGAGTCTCGAGCCCAGTCTCGAGTCGAGATCATGTCGTCTCAAGTCGAGACTTAGTCGGTCTCGAGTCCCTGAAGCCCGTCTCGGTTCATCGTGCTTTGGTCTCGAGTCGCAACCAAGGGTTCCGACTCGCAACCATGATTACGTGCACCAGAATCCTTCTAGAACATGTCCAATTGTACTAACCAATAGAATGCTATAATCGTGATTTGGTGTACTATCCAATAGAAATTCACAAACATGTTTTGTTGTCTCATTTGCCAAATATTCAGATCAAACAAAGCCTATTCAAATATTTTTCATGATCTTCAAGTAGTTCATCATGCATATTCAAATATTCAAACAAATCAACTAACATTTAATCCTTGGTTCTTAACACAACTTCATAACATGAGATAAGACAATCATTAAGCACCATATTTGCCCTATTTTATCATTATAAATCGGATGGTAACAATCATCAAACATTGATTCATACACACACATGTTCATCCTTCTCAACCAAGCAATTATGAGCAAAATAGCTAAGATAGAAGGATCACTCTAACACTTCACATAATCCGAATGGTTCTAATCCTCTTTTTACCAAACCGTTCACATACAAAACATGAAGGAGCATGGTTAATCAAGCAAAACATGTTACTCATATCATCAAACAAGCATCTTTACATAACCATCATACACAACAACAATCTTTAATCATTCAACCAAAAGAGAAACTAACCGGCTAGACTTAAGGTGTGAGAATATGATGAATAAGCTTCCAAGTAAGATCCGAAGCTTGAACCGGAAATCCTTGCTATTACCGGTTTTGATCCGAGAGAGAAAGGAGATGAGAGGAGGTTGATGATGATCTAGGGTTTTAGGGTTTTAGTGAGGGAGGGAGTGAGTAAGATGAGGGAGAGTGTAAGGGAAGTGTGGTAAAGGTGGATAATGGGTTTTATATCTCATGGTGTGCACTAATGGGCTTTCGGGTGGACCAAAGGGAGGGTTGCGGCCCAACCGATGTGGGTTACTCGAGACTAGGTGGTCTCGAGTCGGCTCTTGTGGTTTCGGCTCACTAGTAATATACACACATATATATATAACGTACATACATACAACACATAATAACAGAAAAATCCATAATTTCTCATTTAATAATATACGTACACGCAATGTTAAATCAAGAAGGTTGCTCGGGAAACCCGAAGTGTCACATTATCCCCAAGTTTTAAGAACTTTCGTCCCGAAAGTTGAGGCAGCCACTGTCAAGCCAGTGTAAATGAGAACGTTTCAACGGGGTGTCACATCATCCCCCCGTTAGTTTGGAATTTCGTCCTGAAATTCGGTTGTAGCTTCAGTGCTGGGGTTTTCGTTTGGGAACAGCTGGGGATACTTGTGCTTCATTTGGTCTTCCCGCTCCCAGGTAAACTCTGGGCCACGTCGCGAGTTCCAACGGACTCGTACGAGAGGGATTTGGCTACGTTTGAGGGTTTTGATCTCTCGATCCGTGATCTCGATCGGTTCCTCCGTAAAGTGTAGCTGTTCATCAATAGTGAGTTCCTTGAAAGGAATTACGAGCGTTTCATCTGACAGACACTTCTTCAGATTTGATACGTGAAAAACGTTGTGTACCGCACTCAGTTCTTCAGGCAGGTTCAATCTATAAGCAACCTTACCGATTTTCTCGGTAATTTCGAATGGTCCGATATATCGCGGATTAAGCTTGCCCCTTTTACCAAAGCGTACCACACCTTTCCAGGGTGAGACTTTAAGTAGAACCCGGTCACCGACCTGGAATTCTAGTGGTTTCCTGCGCTTATCAGCGTAACTCTTCTGACGGTCACGAGCTGCCGCCATGCGTTGTCTGATCTGGGCAATCTTTTCCGTTGTATCCACCACCATCTCTGGGCCCGTGATTTGACTATCACCGATTTCCGCCTAGCAGAGAGGTGATCGGCATTTACGACCGTACAATGCCTCAAAAGGTGCTGCCTGAATGCTAGTGTGGTAGCTGTTATTGTAGGAGAATTCCACTAGCGGTAGATGCTTCTCCCAATTCTTGCCAAAATCGATCACACATGCTCTAAGCATGTCTTCTAGGGTTTGGATGGTGCGTTCGGACTGTCCATCCGTTTGCGGGTTGTAAGCGGTGCTCATGTCCAAACGTGAGCCAAAGGATTTGTGCATAGCTTGCCACAATTCCGAAGTAAAACGAGCGTCTCGGTCGGAAATAATTGAGGTTGGCACCCCGTGCCTCGAAACTACTTCCTTTAAGTAAACTTCCGCCAAGGTGGAAAACTTGTCTGTTTCCTTAATAGCCAGAAAGTGCGCGGACTTGGTCAATCGATCTACTATTACCCAAATAGTGTCATTTCCGCGTTGAGACCTAGGTAGCCCTGTAACAAAATCCATGGAAATTTGCTCCCATTTCCATTTTGGGATTTCTGGTTGTTGGAGTAGGCCTGCTGGTTTCTGGTACTCTGTCTTGACTCTTGCGCAAGTCAAACATTTGCTGACATATGTTGCTATGTGGACCTTCATACCAGGCCACCAATATGTAGTCCTTAAGTCATGGTACATCTTATCCGAGCCAGGATGTACTGAGTAACAGGACTTGTGGGCTTCGTCCATCACGAGTTCACGTAAATCTCCATAGAGTGGGACCCAAATGCGCCCTGTTACATAGTAAGCGCCGTCTTCCTTCTGTTCTAGTCGCTGTCTCGATCCTCGCAGAGACTCGGCCCTGATGTTTTCCGGTTTCAACGCTTCAACCTGAGCATTTCGAATCTGGGTAGGGAGGTTAGACTGGATGGTAAGTTGTAATGCTCGCACGCGCGTTGGTATAGTGTCCTTTCGGCTAAGGGCGTCTGCCACGACATTGGCTTTGCCCGGATGGTACTTGATGGCGCATTCGTAGTCATTCAAGAGTTCGACCCATCGACGCTGTCGCATATTCAATTCCTTTTGCCTAAAGATATGCTCGAGACTCCTGTGATCGGTGTAAATAGTGCACTTGGTACCGTACAGGTAGTGTCTCCATATCTTAAGAGCAAAAATCACTGCTCCCAGTTCCAAGTCATGCGTAGTGTAGTTTCTTTCATGCGTCTTAAGTTGTCGAGAAGCGTAGGCAATAACTTTCTCGCGTTGCATCAACACGCAACCGAGTCCATGGATAGACGCATCGCAGTAAACCACAAAGTCGTCAGTGCCTTCAGGCACCGAGAGAATAGGAGCACTACAGAGGTTATCCTTTAGCCTTTGAAAGGCCGACTCCTGAGCTTCATTCCACTTGTAAGCAATGCCTTTCTGAGTGAGAGTCGTGAGGGGTTGAGCAATCTTTGAGAATCCCTTGATGAATCTACGGTAGTATCCTGCCAATCCCAAGAACTGGCGAACTTCGGTTGGCGTCTTGGGCGTAGGCCAATTCTTTATCGAGTCGATCTTAGCAGGGTCGACGTGAATCCTGTCCTTATTGACCACATGCCCAAGGAAATGGACCTCTCGAAGCCAAAAGTCACACTTCGAGAATATGGCGTACAATTGCTCATTGCGTAAGAGTTCAAGGATAAGGCGTAGGTGTCGTTCATGCTCTTCTTGACTTTTCGAGTAGATCAGGATGTCATCGATAAACACAATCATGAATTTGTCGAGGTAAGGCTTACACACTCGGTTCATGAGATCCATAAAAACCGCAGGCGTGTTAGTCATTCCGAAAGGCATGACGAGGAACTCGTAATGACCGTAACGAGTTCTGAACGCAGTCTTGGAGATGTCTTCATTACGAACTCTCAGCTGATGATAGCCTGATCGCAGGTCAATCTTAGAATAGTAGCTCGATCCTTGCAACTGATCGAACAGGTCGTCGATGCGCGGGAGAGGGTAACGATTCTTGATGGTAACCTTGTTCAGCTCACGATAGTCGATGCACATTCGGAATGTGCCATCCTTCTTCTTAACAAAGAGTACGGGTGCTCCCCAGGGTGATGAACTAGGACGGATAAATCCTTTATCCAATAGTTCCTGTAATTGCGTAGAGAGTTCCTTCAGTTCTGCAGGGGCTAGACGATAAGGCGCACGAGCTATGGGCGCTGCTCCGGGAGCTAGCTCGATTTGAAATTCGACCTGACGGTGGGGAGGGAGTCCAGGTAGTTCCTCAGGGAATACCTCGGGGTAGTCACGTACTACAGGAAAATCTTCAATCCTCTTTTCCTTTTCGTGGGTGTCGGTGACAAGTGCTAGGATAGCGGTGTGCCCTTTTTGCAACCACTTCTGGGCTTTTAGAAGCGAGATAATGCCTGTGACTTCTCCGCCTTTGTTACCTTGAACGATGAGGGGTTTGCCAGAACGGCGAGGAATACGAACCGCTTTCTCTTGACAGAGGATCTCAGCGCGATGCTTGGATAACCAATCCATACCGATGACGACGTCGAAGCTTCCAAGTTTGACAGGGAAAAGGTCGATACTAAACGTCTGACCAGACAGTTCTAGTTTGCAGTCGTGGATCACGTGCGAGGCCTCGATGTTCCTACCATTGGCTATCTCGACGACGTGCTTAGAACTTAATAATGCAGGCGGGTGCTTAAGTTTCTTACTAATACGAAGGGATACATAACTAGCATCGGCTCCGGAATCAAATAATACAGAAACATAACGATCATCAAGTAGGAACTTACCCGCCACGACGTTGGGGTCGTTCCTTGCTTCTCCAGCTCCAATCACAAAAGCTCTTCCCCTTGCACCATTCCCAGCATTGTTGTTTTGTTCATTGTTCCCAGCTCCCTGGTTGTTGTTGCGATTCTGATTCAGTTCAGGGCAATCCTTTCGCATGTGCCCTGTTGCCCCACATTTAAAACATCCGCGGTTGTTTCCATGCTGCTGTTGTTGTTGAGGTTGTTGCCGATTTTGCCTTGCCGGGAACTGACTTCTACAATCCTTGGCTTCATGCCCCATCTTGTTGCATCGCTGGCACTGACCTTTGTTACATGCCCCATTGTGGTGCCTGTTACACTTGTTGCACTTAGGGTAGCTTCCCCGGTAGCCACCCTGTTGCTGAGGGCCTTTGTTGTTCTCAGTTTTCCTTTGCTGGGCTGGGGCCTGAGTAGAATTAGCATCCTTGCCCTGCTTTCCATCCCACTTTCGTTTGCCATCACTAGAAGTTCCTTCCGCAACACTGATCCTTTTGGGCAACCTGCCCTCCTCCACAGCCTGGTTGGTGAGTTTGTGGGCAAGACGAACCACGGGCTGTATGGTAGTGAGGTTGTCCGAGGTCACATGGCTCCGAATTTCTGGGACTAAGCCTTTAATGCACAATTCGATCCTTCGATACATGGGTCGAGACATGTTTGGGCAAAGTGCGGCATAGTCGTTGGACAGCTTGGTGTAGGTCTCAATCTCTGACCCAACCATCTTGAGACCATAGTACTCGTCCTCGAGTTTGTGGATGTCATCCCTGTGACAATACTCTTCCTTTATCATATCCTTGAAATCTTCCCATGCAGTAGCATTAGCAGTCTCCAGACCAAGCATTTGAATTTGCGCTTTCCACCACGAAAGCGCGCTTCCCTCAAGGGTACCAGTAGCAAACTTTACCCAATTAGCTGGGGGACATTCGCAGACAGCAAAGACAGCTTCCACCTTCTCGATCCAGTGCAGTAGCCCTATGGCACCCTCAGTGCCATTGAAAGGAAGAGGTTTGCAATCCATGAAGGTCTTGAAAGTACAAACACGTGGTTGCACAGGCGCATGCTGACCTGTTGTGAGGAGTGAAGCGAAATGGGTTTAGAGGTGATAAGACGATGCGGCGGTAGGATCTAAACATCCTAAAACAACGAGCTTACCTCCAGGGTGAGCTGCGAAAGCTGCAGCCACCGTGTTGATCAGGTTAGTGAACTGAGCCTGAGTCATGTTAACGTTTCCTCGTCCGCGTCCACTCATTGTCTTCATAGCCAGAAAACATAGTATGAGTGTGATGTCGTAATATAGCGAGAATGAGATAGAAGAGGGGAGGCATATCTATCTAATCAGGCAAACTAGTACGTATAGTAGAGCAGAAAGCATAAGACAAACAAGCAAGTAAACATGGGTCCGAGCTATGAGGTCAGATAAGTCGAGTCTTGCACTTGGAGTGTAGTGTCGTCACGAGTCACGGGTTATAGTCTGGTTTTTCTCAAAAAGATTTTTCCCCTTTTTAAAACCAAGTTCACTATAACCAATGGCTCTGATACCAATCTGTCACACCCCCAAACTCCACCTGCGGAGTACCATCCGCTTGAGGGCGTGACTGACCAGGATCCAGCCACCAATTATACTGAATAATTGAATTAATGACCATAGTAATACTTACTAACCATACGATTAGCAAATATCATGTTCAGAGCTTAAAGTTTTAAGTGCAAATAGTAGTAAGTAGCGGAAGCATAAGTAAAACAGTTTAAAACAAGGTTCAGAGTTCATGTTTATTTAATACCCAACACAGGGGTAGACGAACACTACACATCCCCAAGCAGCAAGCTCCTCAGTCACTGGTTACCTGCAAAGCATGTAGTAAGGTGTCAACAATAATGTTGAGCGAATTCACTAGTTGTCCAGTTTTAATTACCAAAAACTTGTTTCACCAGTTAATTTATCCGTTTATACATGCCATGGGGAGCTACCCCAGAAGTTAGCGACTAAACTGTTTTTCCAATACCGAACACTAGGTAACCGTTTGCGTTTCCGCAGGATGCCCCGATATCAATGTTCTATCATCATTGAGTGATAGAGTTTCGTTTAGTGTCGTTTGTTGCAATCCGTATAAACAGAAATTAACTAAAGGTTCCCAATAACAAGGGAAGAAAAGTAAGTAGTATCCCTCATAAGGGGATAGTGTTGTTTTTAGTTCCGTTTCCCAAACCACCGGGAACGCATGCTTTAAGTTGTGAACTCACCTTGGGTTGCTCGGTAGATTAAATACCCGGTCAATAACGTTGGTCACCACGTCCTAGCATGGTTACCAAATATAGGTCAAGTTGGGGTACAGGTAATCACATAAATCCTACACAAGCTAACACATAGCATGCATACAACATACAGTTGGGTTATTGGGCCTGCGCTAACATTTTTGCAAACAAACAGTAACAGAAACACATGCAGCCCAGTCAACGGATAGCCCAACAAGTCGTGGCCCAATAACATGTAGGCAGCCCAGTCGAGACAAGGGTGGTCTCGACTCGAGAATACACGGTCTCGAGTCGCAACCGGGAGATCTCGAAGAATCACGTTTTGGTCTCGAGTGTGCTGCTTGCGAGTCGCAATCTCAGGAGTCTCGAGCCCAGTCTCGAGTCGAGATCATGTCGTCTCAAGTCGAGACTTAGTCGGTCTCGAGTCCCTGAAGCCCGTCTCGGTTCATCGTGCTTTGGTCTCGAGTCGCAACCAAGGGTTCCGACTCGCAACCATGATTACGTGCACCAGAATCCTTCTAGAACCTGTCCAATTGTACTAACCAATAGAATGCTGTAATCGTGATTTGGTGTACTATCCAATAGAAAGTCACAAACATGTTTTGTTGTCTCATTTGCCAAATATTCAGATCAAACAAAGCCTATTCAAATATTTTTCATGATCTTCAAGTAGTTCATCATGCATATTCAAATATTCAAACAAATCAACTAACATTTAATCCTTGGTTCTTAACACAACTTCATAACATGAGATAAGACAATCATTAAGCACCATATTTGCCCTATTTTATCATTATAAATCGGATGGTAACAATCATCAAACATTGCTTCATACACACACATGTTCATCCTTCTCAACCAAGCAATTATGAGCAAAATAGCTAAGATAGAAGGATCACTCTAACACTTCACATAATCCGAATGGTTCTAATCCTCTTTTTACCAAACCGTTCACATACAAAACATGAAGGAGCATGGTTAATCAAGCAAAACATGTTACTCATATCATCAAACAAGCATCTTTACATAACCATCATACACAACAACAATCTTTAAACATTCAACCAAAAGAGATACTAACCGGCTAGACTTAAGGTGTGAGAATATGATGAATAAGCTTCCAAGTAAGATCCGAAGCTTGAACCGGAAATCCTTGCTATTACCGGTTTTGATCCGAGAGAGAAAGGAGATGAGAGGAGGTTGATGATGATCTAGGGTTTTAGGGTTTTAGTGAGGGAGGGAGTGAGTAAGATGAGGGAGAGTGTAAGGGAAGTGTGGTAAAGGTGGATAATGGGTTTTATATCTCATGGTGTGCACTAATGGGCTTTCGGGTGGACCAAAGGGAGGGTTGCGGCCCAACCGATGTGGGTTACTCGAGACTAGGTGGTCTCGAGTCGGGTCTTGTGGTTTCGGCTCACTAGTAATATACACACATATATATATATATAACGTACATACATACAACACATAATAACAGAAAAATCCATAATTTCTCATTTAATAATATACGTACACGCAATGTTAAATCAAGAAGGTTGCTCGGGAAACCCGAAGTGTCACAACTATATACATCTATCTATCTACTCCCCCTAAATACCAAAACAAGTAAAAAATCGACAAACCATTGCAGATTGTTTCTCATCTTCATCCGTAACAGTACTCTCATCAACGCCAATTATGCCATCCGACACCGAAAGAAGCTTCATACCATTCAGTTTTAACAAATATTTAAACCGATTTTTATCAAAAGCTTTGGTATGTAAATCAGCTTTCTGTTCGCCAGTGTGGATTTTCTCAATTCGTATCAACTTTTTCTCGAAGCAATCGCGAATAAAGTGATGACGAATTTCTATATGTTTAGTTTTAGCGTGATGTACTGGATTCTTTGCTATATTTATTGCGGCCTCATTATCAACAAAAAGAGGTGTGTTAAGAAACTACAAACCGTAGTCGCGCATCTGTTGATGTATCCACAGGGTCTGAGAGCAGCAACTGCTAGCAGAAACGTACTCCGCTTCACATGTAGATAACGCCACAGACGTTTGTTTCTTACACTTCCAAGTAACCAACCTAGGTCCAAAGAACTGGCATCCTGCAGTTGTTGATTTGGTATTGACTTTGCAGCATCCGAAATCCGAATCGGAATACCCTTCGAGCGTAAAGTCGCCTTTTCTAGGATACCACAACCCCAATGTAGGAGTTCCCTTTAAGTAGCGTAATATCCTCTTCACAATAATCATGTGCGAAGCTCTCGGGTTAGATTGATATCTTGCTGTGAGGCACGTTGGGTACATGATATCAGGACGTGAAGCAGTTAGATACATCAAAGAACCTATCATGGAACGGTAGAACGTTTCATCAACCCTGTCTCCGGTGAGATCTGGATGAATCCCATGATTTGTTGCAAGTGGGGTAGCAACTGGAGTAGAACTTGACATTCCAAATTTCTCTAGAATATCATGCACGTACTTCGTCTGGTGAATGAAAATTCCCACAGGTAGTTGTTCATGTGACACCCCGAGACTCCAAGACCTTTCCTTTACGCGTCATCTGTATTATGTGTCATCTGTTTACAATCCGGTGTTTACATTTCGTTGTACGTTATGTTTGATTTTTTAATAGATTGAATTGGTAAATGCTATTCTAATTTATTTAATTAGTAAATTCTAAGGTTGTTATACATCAGATTATCCTACATCATACAACAAGCAATATTTATATAATAATATGTTTAAATATATTGGTGTCCATGTAACTTAAGCTAATGATTGGGTTTCATGTGATGTACTGACACAAACTTTGAATTGATTAGTAACTCATGCAATTCCTTAACTCCAATCCCATTAAGCCGACAATATCAATACATTTCAAATCCAATTGGACCAAAAAGATCACTACTCTAAATTAAATATGAACACTTCATGTGAGGTCTTCTGACACAAACCACAACTCGAAGCAAAACAATCAGCTTTTGACTAAACTTGATTTCATTGGACCTCTGATACTATCTCACATGGGCCGATATCAACAAATCGCCTCTTTTAATATTGTGGCGGCCCAATTAGAGGCTTAAACCCATTATCTCGGCTAATAACATAAACCGCCCCAAATCTTAGCTATTTGTATACGTATTATACTTCTATTAGATGCTGGATTAGCCTAAAACTAAAACAAACCCCTACCATCCTCCATCTTCTTCGTGCGGCTCCACCTGACTTGTTCGGCAGCAAGAAACCCCCCCCCCCCCCCGAGGCATTCTCCTGGTGGATCGAGTGATCTGGTTAGTAAACCCACATTCATATTGATTCCTAATTGATGATTTCGTTTATGTGTAATCTGGACTTAACAAATTATATATGTATGTTGATGTGGTATAGACCTAAATCTGTTATGTGAATCATATGGAATAGGATCTTGTGAATTAGTTGTTGTCTGTTGTTACTC
The DNA here is from genome assembly GCF_002127325.2 of Helianthus annuus. Taxonomy (NCBI): domain Eukaryota; kingdom Viridiplantae; phylum Streptophyta; class Magnoliopsida; order Asterales; family Asteraceae; genus Helianthus; species Helianthus annuus. Next base: position 138,477,564 of record NC_035445.2, read on the forward strand.
GATGATACGTGAATACTTATGTGGGAGTCTAAGAATTATAACAATATGCATGGATTCGAGGGTTAGATTAGTAAAGTCGGTGGTAATCTAATAATGATAATAGGGTATCGGTTGGTCATCATGATAAATCATTGGTTGAATGTGCTATCTGATATGTATGTCGATGTATGATGATGATGTGACTAAATAAATGTGCGTGAGAATCGGTGCATCACGTTGTGTTCATGTGTGATCATAATGAATAGATTATATAGTTCTAGCTCTTTGATCGATGCATGAAAATTGGACTGGAATGATGATGAATATTATCGTGAAGATGCTGATGATAATTGTCAATAATTTGATTTTGAATGATGATGCCGTAATGGTAGAATAATTGAGATAGTAATTCAGTAGGCTGGTTAATTAATATGGCTTGGTTTGGGAGCGATTTTCCGTAATGGGCCTCACACACCATTCAGTGGATCACAACACACTCATACTCATACATGGGCTACGTGATGTTCTGGACAGCCACGTATTGTTATGGGCTGGGCTCCGATGACACACACACACTCACACTTTGTTGATAGTTATTGTAATGGGCCGAACACTGGTATGTAAATTAGAGGGAATGCCGAATTATTAAAGGGTGGCGTTTGGGCGGTTGGGCCGGACATGAGGGGAACAAACCATAAGCTGGGTAGAGGGTTTGGACTTAACACATGATAGGTTAGATTGGCAAATTATTGGGCGGCACTGTTGGTATTAAACGTAAGTGGTTAACTAATGGGCAGCGTAGGGACGGATTGAATATTGGGCCGAATGCTGGCTGGGCTGGAACCGGTTGGGTCGAACAGTGGGCGTTAACTTGCTATGTGTCAGGTGTGGTATGAATTTGTGATGTGAGCGTATACGTGAACCAACTATGTGTATGTAAATGGTAATTGAGTTGTTAATATGTGGCATTATGGTATATGGGTTTGTGAAGTAAAGGTGTATATAACTTGAATACTCGTTATAGCTCGTGTAATAGTAAGTGTTGTTCATTACTTGCATAACAAGAATATGTGATTTATGTGTGTAAGTAACTGACTGGTACTGAAACCATACTAGGATTGGGTTGATCAAACTGTGAACACATACTTAATTCTAACCGAGCAAACCAAAGGTGAGTTCACTGCACTTTTCTCAAGCATGCGTCCCGGTGGTTTGGGACAACTGGTAAACATTTGGAAGGGGAACATTGGGTAAGTAACTTAATCGGTTTTGGTTATTGCCTGGAGGGCAATGGGGGTGATTAGTTGATAGCGCTATTAGGTGGGAAACCTCACACCGGGCCGTAAGGACGGGCGTGAACTAATTATCTGGGTATGGCTATGGTTGTTAGAGGCACACTCCTCGGATACATATGGGCACTCTCCCTAGGGTATCTAACGAAGGCAACATAGCAATCGGTCGTTAAGGGGTACCCACTCCCCGGATACTTATGGGCACATTCCCTAGGGTATCTAACATGAGCAACATCAAAACGTCAAACATCATAACAACAAACAACATATCATTTTGTAAACTGTTTTACTCACTTGATCGGTAACACAACTTGGTAAACAAACACAAACCTTGAACTCACCAGCGTAGTCTGACACACTTGTTTACATGCTTGTAGGTAATTACTGAAGGAACTTGGGAACTTGCTGTCTGATGCTGCTGGAGTGGTTATGGTCATGATAAACATTTATATTGATTGGGTTTCGACACATTTATACATTTACACTTTTATGCTTCCGCTCAGTATTTTGGTTTTGGTTTAACTTTTCAAACGATACATTTCTTTTGTTTGGGTATTTTAACACATTATGTCTTGTGTTTGATGTGATTGGTGGCTCTTTGTTGGATCGTTGCACCTCCAATAGGGACATACCCTAGGTGATAATTTGGGGGTGTGACAGTTTGGTATCAGAGCCACTGGTTATAGAGAACTCGGTTTTAAAAACGTTTTCATAAAACCAGACTATAACCGAATTGATCCAAACGATGACCATGACACTCAGCTTCAGACTGCAAGGTTCGTTCCTCCTTAGCTTATACTTATATGTCTAGTAAACGTAACTACATATATAGCATGCACGATACGACATGGTAGACATCATGACACATTGTTAGTGCAACATAACACTTGTATCTAGTAAATTTTAATCTTGTTGGTAGTGCTTGCTTTGTGTTTGATTGGAGTGGAAGAAACTTCAAACATAAGTTAAGAAGCATCGAGAGGAGTATGCAAACCGCCTTATTATCATGGGTGCACACATAATAATAACGCGTGGTGCATGCAAATCCCAATGAGGCTTAACGAGTGTAAGAGGGGTTCTTCCCTGTTTGTGTATGAACCTGGTGGTTAATCGTTCTCAACGTGATAAACCTGAACACTTTCTTGTACTGAGTCGTCACCTTACCTCTTTTTACCCTTGCACCACAAGAGTCACATCTTTGACTCTACGACAGTTACCTTAATTATGGTAAACCTCTCGCTGGCCTTTGTACTATCCGGTGCCTATGGGTTGATGCAATGCCTCTATCGGTTGATGCAACACTCTTGTAAGTTTTGACATGGTCGTTGACATGGACTTGGTTATCTAGGTGTCAAGCGGAAAATTCTCTGCAACCGGAAAATCGTGCGTCCCCTCTCCCCAGTGGGGAATCCTTATCAGTTTAAGATCGAGTGTCTTCCACTTATCCATGAATTTTCTGACTTGCCTCCTGAAGAGTGAGTTGGTTTACTTCCACACCGTTAGGCGGAATTTCAGATTGACCTTGTGCAATTTCAGATTAGTTTGAACTTAAACCTAAACGTGTGTTAACCTTATTAAGTATGAACCTTTGTTATACGTAACTTTTGTTAAACGTTACATGTTAATATATTTGGGCCACCGCACTTGTTTTTTTTTTAGTATTTGGGCCACCACACATTAATGATCCAGCCCAGGTTATTTATGCATGCTATCCATTACCCTTCGGCCCACCCATCCCCCTTTCATTAGCTTGGCCCAACATTAAACCTTTTTGTATACGTATACTAATTATGTATGGATATTTAATAATCCCTAATCTACCAAAACAAACTCTATCTTTCTCAATCTTGGACGGTAGCCTCATCTCTCTCGAAACCCCCCCCCCTGAGGTCGACGACAACATCCAGAAAAGCCAGCCTAGTCGCAACCCTTTCTTGCGTGTTAACGGGTCGCCGTGTGTCGTTTGTCGGGTTAGTGTTCCATCATAGTTAACTATTGTTGATTGACGCATGATATGTGTATTTAATTGTGTTATACATGGTGTATGTGTGATTTGTGTTCTGTTATCATGTGAGTATGTCGCTTGATGAAGGAGAACCATGATGTTTTAGGGCATAGAACTCAGTAATCATTAAATGTTATTGTGTGACTGGTTTTGGTTAGTAATTCTTGATTCTTGCCTGCAATATTCATCGTTGTATGGTATTGTTCATATGTGATATTGAAGGTGTGATTTTCATATATGATGGATTAATCGTGTGATAATATGTGAATCCTTGTGCATTGATTGAATAGGGTTAGTTGTCGTGGTTAATAATCTGATTTCTTGATCTTGCTTTATATGCATATCATGTTCCGATAACCCTTGCATGATTTTGTTGTATATGTGCTTTGAAACCACCCACAACCATGAGGAAATTATAAGATGATCTTATGTGATATGATGACTGATCTAATGTGTCATGCGTATGGAATTGGTGTAACTGGTCTTGTAAGGAACCGGTTAGAATATATGCTAAAGTAAATGGTGATCTTAAGTTTGGTTCGTGAATTATAAGGTAGTTGTTTTGATACTGGATGTTATGATCGTATGCTTGGTATAATAAACAGAAATCCCTTAGGTTTGCTAAATAATAGCACAGCTTCGTCATAGGATTTTCGAGGGTTTCGCAACTTCAACCCCCTTAGTATAGCGGGGAGCTGTGAATCCCTGAGTAATAAAATCGGAGAACGTCCTTACAGCTTTTGAAACCCAACCCTACAACGCGCGAAGCATCGCTTCTATCCGAGGGTGCCGATGATCCAGCGATATACCATGATGGTGTTACGGAGAGGAACTGCACGACCTACAACCTCCGGTGGAAACCGTGGTCATTGGATTTAAGTGGGAGGCATTGCTTGGACGGTACCGAAGGCACCAATTAGACCGATCACAAGGGCCTCCAGTGCACCTTTGTTTCAATAGAGCTAACCATGTGATGGCATCGCTAGATGAAACTTCCGAACGAACACGGGATTAGGAGAACTATACCCACGCATCCCTGTAGACGAACCTTATCACTTTCACTTGTCATCGCCGCTGGAAGGGAAGCAGTCACAGTTACACGTGTATGTCGTTTTGCAACACTAACCTTTACCCACCAAACTCTGTTCTGAACAAATTATACACTCGCGCGACCGCAATTTAACGAACCTCCCTGTTGTGCCATGCCGCCATGCACCACTACTGGAAATTACTTTTTGACAACAAATTTGCTGGCCAAATCCTTCGGATGTTTAATGGACCCCTGTTTCGCTCGATTCTTTGTACGAACCTCATTAATTCCCTGTTTCTTTGATTGGCAACTGATATAACAAAACGCTAACCACCATACCATGATTTCCACTGATCACAAGATTAGCCCCCCAGGCGTTGTAAAGTATCTATAGATCGAGTTCGTCGGAACTTACTTCAAACCATTGTTTTAGATCAATTTTCGGGACGAAAATTCTTTCAAGTTGGGGATGATGTGATACCCCGCGAAAACGCTTAACAAAACTAGCTTCCTCAATGACTGTTTGCTAAATTTCGGGGCGAGATTCCTCTTCAAGTTGGGGATGATGCCACAACTGAGCAAAACCCGCAACAACTCTGATTTCTCACACTTGACGCTTGCCAATTTCGGGACGAAATTTCTTTCAAGTTGGGGATGATGTGACACCCCGAGACTCCAAGACCTTTCCTTTACGCGTCATCTGTTTTATGTGTCATCTGTTTACAATCCGGTGTTTACATTTCGTTGTACGTTATGTTTGATTTTTTTTAATAGATTGAATTGGTAAATGCTATTCTAATTTATTTAATTAGTAAATTCTAAGGTTGTTATACATCAGATTATCCTACATCATACAACAAGCAATATTTATATAATAATATGTTTAAATATATTGGTGTCCATGTAACTTAAGCTAATGATTGGGTTTCATGTGATGTACTGACACAAACTTTGAATTGATTAGTAACTCATGCAATTCCTTAACTCCAATCCCATTAAGCCGACAATATCAATACATTTCAAATCCAATTGGACCAAAAAGATCACTACTCTAAATTAAATATGAACACTTCATGTGAGGTCTTCTGACACAAACCACAACTCGAAGCAAAACAATCAGCTTTTGACTAAACTTGATTTCATTGGACCTCTGATACTATCTCACATGGGCCGATATCAACAAATCGCCTCTTTTAATATTGTGGCGGCCCAATTAGAGGCTTAAACCCATTATCTCGGCTAATAACATAAACCGCCCCAAATCTTAGCTATTTGTATACGTATTATACTTCTATTAGATGCTGGATTAGCCTAAAACTAAAACAAACCCCTACCATCCTCCATCTTCTTCGTGCGGCTCCACCTGACTTGTTCGGCAGCAAGAAACCCCCCCCCCCCCGAGGCATTCTCCTGGTGGATCGAGTGATCTGGTTAGTAAACCCACATTCATATTGATTCCTAATTGATGATTTCGTTTATGTGTAATCTGGACTTAACAAATTATATATGTATGTTGATGTGGTATAGACCTGAATCTGTTATGTGAATCATAGGGAATAGGATCTTGTGAATTAGTTGTTGTCTGTTGTTACTCGATGATACGTGAATACTTATGTGGGAGTCTAAGAATTATAACAATATGCATGGATTCGAGGGTTAGATTAGTAAAGTCGGTGGTAATCTAATAATGATAATAGGGTATCGGTTGGTCATCATGATAAATCATTGGTTGAATGTGCTATCTGATATGTATGTCGATGTATGATGATGATGTGACTAAATAAATGTGCGTGAGAATCGGTGCATCACGTTGTGTTCATGTGTGATCATAATGAATAGATTATATAGTTCTAGCTCTTTGATCGATGCATGAAAATTGGACTGGAATGATGATGAATATTATCGTGAAGATGCTGATGATAATTGTCAATAATTTGATTTTGAATGATGATGCCGTAATGGTAGAATAATTGAGATAGTAATTCAGTAGGCTGGTTAATTAATATGGCTTGGTTTGGGAGCGATTTTCCGTAATGGGCCTCACACACCATTCAGTGGATCACAACACACTCATACTCATACATGGGCTACGTGATGTTCTGGACAGCCACGTATTGTTATGGGCTGGGCTCCGATGACACACACACACTCACACTTTGTTGATAGTTATTGTAATGGGCCGAACACTGGTATGTAAATTAGAGGGAATGCCGAATTATTAAAGGGTGGCGTTTGGGCGGTTGGGCCGGACATGAGGGGAACAAACCATAAGCTGGGTAGAGGGTTTGGACTTAACACATGATAGGTTAGATTGGCAAATTATTGGGCGGCACTGTTGGTATTAAACGTAAGTGGTTAACTAATGGGCAGCGTAGGGACGGATTGAATATTGGGCCGAATGCTGGCTGGGCTGGAACCGGTTGGGTCGAACAGTGGGCGTTAACTTGCTATGTGTCAGGTGTGGTATGAATTTGTGATGTGAGCGTATACGTGAACCAACTATGTGTATGTAAATGGTAATTGAGTTGTTAATATGTGGCATTATGGTATATGGGTTTGTGAAGTAAAGGTGTATATAACTTGAATACTCGTTATAGCTCGTGTAATAGTAAGTGTTGTTCATTACTTGCATAACAAGAATATGTGATTTATGTGTGTAAGTAACTGACTGGTACTGAAACCATACTAGGATTGGGTTGATCAAACTGTGAACACATACTTAATTCTAACCGAGCAAACCAAAGGTGAGTTCACTGCACTTTTCTCAAGCATGCGTCCCGGTGGTTTGGGACAACTGGTAAACATTTGGAAGGGGAACATTGGGTAAGTAACTTAATCGGTTTTGGTTATTGCCTGGAGGGCAATGGGGGTGATTAGTTGATAGCGCTATTAGGTGGGAAACCTCACACCGGGCCGTAAGGACGGGCGTGAACTAATTATCTGGGTATGGCTATGGTTGTTAGAGGCACACTCCTCGGATACATATGGGCACTCTCCCTAGGGTATCTAACGAAGGCAACATAGCAATCGGTCGTTAAGGGGTACCCACTCCCCGGATACTTATGGGCACATTCCCTAGGGTATCTAACATGAGCAACATCAAAACGTCAAACATCATAACAACAAACAACATATCATTTTGTAAACTGTTTTACTCACTTGATCGGTAACACAACTTGGTAAACAAACACAAACCTTGAACTCACCAGCGTAGTCTGACACACTTGTTTACATGCTTGTAGGTAATTACTGAAGGAACTTGGGAACTTGCTGTCTGATGCTGCTGGAGTGGTTATGGTCATGATAAACATTTATATTGATTGGGTTTCGACACATTTATACATTTACACTTTTATGCTTCCGCTCAGTATTTTGGTTTTGGTTTAACTTTTCAAACGATACATTTCTTTTGTTTGGGTATTTTAACACATTATGTCTTGTGTTTGATGTGATTGGTGGCTCTTTGTTGGATCGTTGCACCTCCAATAGGGACATACCCTAGGTGATAATTTGGGGGTGTGACAGTTCAACTTGTAGACCCAGAAAGAATTTCATCTCCCCCATTGATGACATTTTGAATTTTTGCTTCATCACCTGTTCGAAATCTTTGCACAATTTCTCATTCGTTGACCAAAAAATTATATCGTCTACATAAATCTAAACTATCAGAAGATGTCCGTCGACCTCTTTAGTGAAGAGAGTGGCATCCACTTTTCCACGTATGAACTTGTTGGCTAGTAGGTGTTGAGACAAAGTCTCGTACCAAGCTCTCGGGGCCTGGTGTAAACCATACAACGCTTTGTCCAATAGGTAAACCTTGTTTTTGTGGATTGGGTCAGTAAAGCCCGGCGGCTGACCGACATAAACCTCCTCTTTGACCTTCCCATAAAGAAACGCCGATTTTACATCCAACTGATAAACTTTGAAGTTCTTCCAAGACGCAAATGCAAGGAAAATTCTGATTGCCTCTAGTCGTGCCACAGGAGCATAGACTTCTGTAAAATCAATCCCTTCCTGTTGACTAAAGCCCTGAACAACATGTCGAGCTTTGTTCCTTACAACAACTCCTCTGTCGTCTCTCTTACACTTGAATACCCATTTTGTATTGATTTTCCTTTGACCATCCGATAAATCCACTAACTTCCACACTCCCAACTTTTCAAACTGACTTAACTCTTCTTGCATTGCAATGACCCAAGAGTCTTCAGTAAGCGCCTCTTTATACGTTCTCGGTTCGATCTGCGAGATAAAACAACTTAATGAAAATTCAGTTTGTAAAGGTGCTACTGTAGAATAAAAACATGTTAAGCCCTTTTCTATTTGACGTCTTGTGCGAACGCCTGAATGCAATTCTCCTATGATCAACTCCTCTGGATGATAAGAAAGAGTTCGCGGCATCACTTCGCTTGGAACATCTACATCACCTTCCAGATTAGTAACATTTTGATTTGCACTTTGTTCACCAACTTGGTTTATTTGACTTGAATCTTGAATCTGCTCCCCCTTAGAATCTGAATCTCCATGATCAAAGATCGGCATGTTCTCTGATTCTTGATTATCATTCTGATCTGACTGATTATCTTGAGCAACTTCATTCTGTTGGACATCATCGTGTTTACCAGCATTACTCGGACCTGCTTCATTGTCATTCGAAGTTTCCCGTGGTCGTCTTGAATACTCAGCTAGGAACCTTTGCTGTGACTCGTACTCACGCAAAATATCCAACTCATTAAAGAAACCTTCTTCTTCTTCTTCCATCATGTCAAATGATTCCCACAACTTATCGTAATGATATCGCCAAGAATCTCCTGGACTTTGTGGCGGCATAGTATAACCTTGACATTCAACATTTGCAGCTTCAATAATCCGCTTCTCACTTGGAACGAAGACACGTCGTGTAGGACTTGAATATCCAACAAATATACCCTCAATGCACTTCGGACCAAATTTTCCATGAGGCTCTATAACTGTACAGTGACCCGAACGGTTCTAGATACTTCAAATTCGGTTTGCGATTATTGATCAGCTCAAAGCAGGTTTTGTTGAACTTTTTGACAGTGAGAACCCTGTTGAGCGTATAGCATGCGGCAGAAACAGCTTCAGCCCAGAAATTAATTGGTAACTCTAAATCTGCGAGCATAGTTCTAGTTGTTTCGATTAGCGTCCGGTTTTTGCGTTTTGCGACTCCATTTTGCTGCGGAGTGTACGGAGCACTAAACTCATGCAATATACCTCTTTCATCACAAAATTCTTCCATCTTGCTGTTCTTGAATTCAGTACCATTATCACTTCGAATTTTTTTGATACGCCTTTGGTACATATTCTCAGTCTTCTTAAACAACGCCATTAAACTGTCAAATGTTTCGTCTTTTGTCTTCAAGAAAGAAACCCACGAAAATCTGGAATAATCATCAGTAACCACAAGACAATATTTATCTCCCGTAATACTCTTGACATTCACCAGACCAAACAAATCCATGTGAAGTCTTTCCAGGGGTCTTGAGACTGAATTGACTTGCTTTGTAGGGTGTGACTTTTTCTTCTGCTTGCCTTTAACACAACGAATGCACTCCCCTTTCATCTCCCTTCCAGATGAAAACCTTTGACATGAACTCCTGTAACCAAATCGTTATGCACCAAATGATTCATTTTTCTAAGATGTATATGCCCCATCTTCCGGTGCCACAATCTCGATTCTTTCTCAGTTGCTCTGGACGCAAAACAATGAGCTTGACCCGTGGTTGTAGTAGCTATGCTCATGTCCAACACGTACAGATCATTGACTCTTAGTGCCCTCATGATAATCCATTCCTCAGGGATAACAAATCCTGGTTTCAAGATCAAACATTCTTTATCAGTGAAGTGAGTGGTATACATCCTGTCACAGATCTGCGAGATACTCAGCAGATTGTTCTCCAGCTCAGCAATGTAGTTAACTCTCTCAAACGTCACAATCCCGTTGGATAACGTTCCTTCACCAATAATCCTTCCTCCTTGATTACCCGCAAAACCTATGTATGCTCCATTTATGTTTCTTACATCATACAGCAACGCGGTCTTCCCTGTCATATGTCTTGAAGCTCCACTATCCATGATCCATCTGGATACAAGTTTTGGAAGATCCTGCACATAACAAACATGATTTAACCAACTTCAATAAAGATGCCGATTCATGCTTCGCGATCAAGGAAGCTCCGGCAATTCAAACTGCTTAGTCAAACATGGTGTCCACCCAGGCCTCATCAGCCTTAGGTATACCCTTGACCGTTTTAACTCTCGCAACTTGAATGTTAAAGTTTTCAGCCTTCAAAGGTGGAAAATTTGCATTATAATCAACTTGAATTGAATCCTCAGAAGGTAAAACCTTTTTCTCTGTTTTCGGTTTCCAAACTTGTTGAGATAACGCAACCCGTTTGTAAAATTTGTCATTCTTAGTTACCGACTTCTTTAGGGTTCATTTTTCACTTTGATGTTATCATTTTTCACACTCTTTTTCTCAACAACGATTGGTGCTTTACCCTTCACATCAACTTTCTTCTGTTGAATCTTCACAGCTTCAGTCTTAGGCTTCACATTGGTACACTTTCGTGCAATATGACCAATTTGACTACATCTGAAACAAGTTCGAGTATCAGCCACTCGACTTGTGCCTTCAGACTGAGCCTGTGAAGCTCTTTTCTCAAAGAACTCTTTGTTTGATTTTGAAAAAATTTCTTTCTCTTCATCAGCAAGTGAACTCGAACTGTTCACAAACTTTTTCTTCTCAACAAACCTCTTGTTTGGAACATTTCTTTTATGATAAGACTTACCCCCCCTGATAACCACCCGACCAATTATTTCGGTTGTTATTATAAAAACGTGGTGGATTAACAGATTTCTTGTAGTAAGTTTTATCTTTCTCAAAACTCATTTTTCTCTTCGATTGACTCAAATTGTTCACTTCTGACAACTCTACTTCAACCAATTTGAAAACATTTGTCAATTTGTTCATGTTAACATTCTCAATCGGAAACTCTGAATTCGAAAACAACTTATCTGAACCCAACATCTTGTACATGACAAGATTTGATTCTTCATTTAAGTTGTTCTTGGATTTTTGTTTTGGAATGTATTTGTTCAAGAAACACCCATCTTCCTTAGTAGTGTCATTATCTGTTTTTAGCACATTTTCAACAACTTCTTTTACAATATCATTCTGGACACTATCGTCATTGGAAGATGTGAACGTGACATCAATGCTTTCCGGAAGTTTAACTTCACTTTCTTCTTCAATTTCAACCAACCCTGATTGCTTTTTCGTCTAATTATCTAAAATCGACGATGGAACTCTGTGAAAACCCACCCCGGTTCCATCAGAATAAACATCTTCGCCAACTTTGTTTTACCCGATGGGTTTGGGAACAATGTGTTGCAAAACAAAGCTTGCAGAGCTGTAACTATTAAGCTTCAACTAGATTCGCTCGTTTTCAATTTCAGCCTCTTGAAATTTAAGTTTCAGTTTAGCGATTTCATCCAGTTGTTGGTTGATTGATTCTTCTTTTACTCTCAGCACTGCTTTTAAATGAACGTTTTCTTTATGAGTTTTACCATTTCGATCAAGAATTAACTTTTCATTTTCATTTTTAACTTTTTCATGATCAATTTTATCTTTTTCAATTTGATTAGTTAACTCTCTTATCCGTTCAGTTGAAGCTTTAACTGTTTTGTCACAATCGAGAATTTGATTCTCAATGGTTCTGACCTTTGTTGTCAGATCTTCAACTTTCTTACCGTTGAGATACGTGACTGTATTACAAAATTTGCACTCTTTGTTGCAATTTTTGCAATCAACATTTCCATCAATTTGTTTACCTGACGCATTTGTTGACAAGTTTGAACTGACCTGACTTTTTGACTCAGACACGGAGTTAGAGTCTACCTCAAGTGCCTTAGCAGCCAGCACTTTGTCAGCCATTTTTCCCAGGTTCTCAGCAGTCAACTCCTGCATTGTGTCAATAACCCCAGTATCAATCTTCTTTGATTTCTCTATTTCTTCTTTCTCCTTTTTCTCTTTCTCTTCTTTCTCCTTTTTCTCTTTCTCTTCTTTCTCTTTCTCGTCTCCAGTTCCCCACCATTTATTCTGCCAATAATCATCCTCTTCTTTGTACTCCTTGATTATGGCTTCGATATCAAGTGTTTTGTCATCGATCGCAATGTTTCCATATGGATCAAGATAACACTCCCTGTCCGGATCCCATCTTCTTGCTCTCCTCGCTTCCACATAGATACCAGAAATTCTAATGATTCTGTTTTCAGCCAACATTTTTCTGTATCTATACTTCTGCTCTTCAGTTTGGTTATCTTTCCAAGGAATAGGTTCGTCGTTTTTCGCCATGAATGCGTAACCAACCGCATCTTCTTCCGATAGAACCTCTTGACTCCAATCATACCCCTCATCATCGTAAATTACTGTAAGAGCTCTAGATTTCTCTTTGTTGTCTTCAACCTGCTTCAATCTAGGCGGCTCGGATTTATTCTGGTGATAAATCGCCTTCTTGTAATAATCATCTCTGAAAGGGTTCTCCGACTCATCAGCATATGCGTTTCTGCATTCTCGCTTGAAGTGACCTTTCTGCTTACACTTGAAGCATGTCACTTTGGATTTATTGAACCCCAGCTTGGTAGATGGACCACCAATTGTCTTCCTGTCGGTAATTTCCATGAAACGCTGTGCTCGACGAACAGCACTAGCCATAGCCCAACGAATATCGATCAGCTCCATTTCTTAAGGATCTATCTGATCATAATCTTCCTTCGTTAAGTTGGTATTGCCTATCTTCCCAGCTACTAACCCTTCATACGATTCCAACACCGATGCTAGGAAGATCATCTGCTGTTTGGCTGACTCCTCATCAAAATTCTGAGCATTTTTCAAGTCTATTGCAATATTGCATTGAAAACGATTCTTCGCATCAGAATGACTTACATGATGAAGATCCACTATGATAACCACTGTGATTTCCACTGCTTTGACCACTTTGACTTTCTTTGCTTGATGTGGACACATTTTCAGCAGAAAAGGCAGTTTTGGGAGAAGTTGCTTTTGGCATCATGCTTTTTGGATAATACAAATCCAAATTCTGCTGGTAAGATGAGTGATTGACTTTGTACGTCTTCTTCAGTTCCAACTCGTGACTTTTAAGTCTCTCAATCACCAAATCCACAGTCAACTTTGAAGGCTCGATAGTGTTTTTCAGCATAAGCGCATAATATCTCCAATCCATCTCGTCAGGTAATGAATCGAACAGTTTTCGATAAGCTCTTCATCAGGAAATCTAATATCATGTCTTGCTAATTCCAGCTTCAGATGACCAAACCTTTCTATCATTTTACATACTGACTCATTCTTTAAACAGTTAAACATATCAAACTCTTTCCTAAGAAGTTTCTTTTTACTTTTCACAATTTCAGCACTTCCTAGACATTTCGTTTCTAGATTTTTCCAGAGATCTTTTGCATTTGAATAATCGATCAATGAGATTATGTCTTCTCGGACAGACTGGAATAACAAAGCTACACATTTTTGCTCAGCTACAAATGAATCAATCTCCTCAGCTGATCTTAAAGTTTCACCATTTTTGTTTCCATTTTCATAACCATTTTTCAAACTCTTCCAGCTGGGAAATGCGAATGCCATTAACCAATCTTCAAACTTTCTTGACCACCGACTGCATTCCTCGATAGCCATTAGCTTTGGAGGTTTATTGAAGGTTCCTAAGGCGCTTTCCGATTCTCAAGCTTTCGTTAACTTTTTCTTCGCATTTGGCGGATTCTCATTCTCTTTGCTTGATGAAGTATCAACGTTTCCGGAATTTCCCGTGAACGCGTACATGTCACTAATCGGGTTCAAGAATATGTCATCCATTTTGAATGTACCTGCAAAATCAGCAAACACTTAGAATAATTTTCAAGAATTTGAAAAACAGTGACACAAAAGCGAAATCAGTTTGGACAAATAAGCGAAACTATCAAAGTGATAGAAAAGCGAAACTGCTATGTTCGTTCGAGCGAAACCACAGTGTTCGTTCGAGCGAAACTACCCAATGTCCGTTCGAGCGAAACTACCCATTGTCCGTTCGAGCGAAACAACCCAATGTCCTTTCGAGCGGAACTATAATGTCCGTATGAGCGGAACGTCTGTAAGAGCGAAACTTGTATGTCCGAATAAGCGAAACTACAGGTTATTTTCGAGCGAAAGCTATGTATTACGAGTGAAGCCTGCGATGTTCGAAAAACCAAAACCTCTAGTTTAACTGATTTTTACCATTTTTAAGCCGTGTTTTAACCTGAAACTTTCTAGGGTTTGTTAATTGTATGTTTTACACGTTATACTCGATTTTCAGGCCATTTCAACCGTAGGAACCAGTTCAAATCGAAAAAGTATGAGAGAAAGTGAGTAGAAATGAGAGAATCTGTAGAATCAAGCTGTAGTAGTATGAACTCCTCGTCCTGAGCTCTGATACCACTTGTTGGACCATGTTCCGACCCTAAACAATCAGTTGAGAACGTTCATCTTCACATACGAAGGCGGAATCAACGTAAATGAAGTTACACAACTTTTCCTATTCAATTCCTTCTCTTTTATTGCTTTCTGATACAAATTTAACAGAGTTTCGTTACATCAGCAATGACCTAGTTCCGCTCCAACGTCCACGAATTATGATCAGGTTTCGCTCCAGGCTACTATATATAGTCCCTATGGTTTCGCTTATATGGTACTGACTAATAAGCGAAACCTCTTGAATCCTTATAAGCGAAACCTTCTAACTGACAAATAAGCGGAACCTCTATTATACATGTACATAAAAGCGAAACTACAACATAATATCCTAATTTTGACTTTCAAAACCCTATGTTGACCTATCTTGACCTAAGACTTAATGTAGACGTAGTCAACAGACATTCCATGCATCAACAGATTGGTCATGAGAAGTTCTTTGTAAAGTTTTATAAGAGCCATCAATCACGATTTGAATAACGGTGTGGATGAAAGTTTGGTAGAGACATGGTGGATACGCCACTGGTACTTCCTATATAAAATCGTCTTTGTTAAATTTTCAAAAGCAGTGTTAGACTAATCATGAGAAGTCGGTGAAAGTATTGTAAGAGTCGTCACTCAAATTTGAATAATGACATGGATGAAAACTTGGTACTGACATGGTGGATACGCTGCTGGTACTTCCTATATATAAGTATCTCTGGAAAATTTTCAAAAGCAACGCTAAACTAATCATGACAGACTTTTTGTTAGTTTGTTTTGATTTTGTGATTGGAGATTCAAATTCTATGACTTCGCGCATTTAACTCCATCGTTGTGGCATTTTATGAGAGATTTTTTTAGGTCCTAGGTCGTGACACGGAATAGTTTAGACATCATGAGTATACTTTACGACTCGATTGCAAACTCTCTCGTGTTACATGTCATATTTGGGACATGATTTTCTCTTAAGCCGCAATCAATCCTCGATCTGTCATTTATGGGCTTCATGGTGTAATGATCGTATCGCCTATGATTGACTATCTGGTATATAGTCATTTACGTTCTTCATTTCTGCATCTTTGGCATTTAAAAGTGATTCCTGTAATTGGGTATGCAACCCTTATCAAGAACGTTACCGCCTTAATAAGTCTGCACATTTTGATATATTGTAGTTCGAGCATATTCTCAGCAACGTTAGGGCTTGTGTTCCATACTTGTTACCTGACATTTCTAAGAAACGATCTGATCCCAAGATTCGAGTTCATAATACTCTTACCAAACCTAACCGCTATCCTTAGCCTATGAAAACCCGACACATCATCCTGCACGAGCGGTTTCCTCCTAATTTCAGGATGACATTCCCAAAAGTAGGGTAGACTGTAACAATTGCCAAAAACGGATCCAAGAAACCCAACTTGTTTCGTGAACCAGATCTTAAGCGAAAGAAAAAAAAATGAGAGTTTTTATCTTTATTATTTTTAATAATGGCATGTATTAATATAATTAATTACGGATTTAATTATATTAATTTTATAAGGAAATACTAATTTTATAAAAAAAAATCAGTTTGTTTTTCTTTCGAATTTAGCTACCCTAAACTCTATCTAACTCACCAGCATCATTGGGCTATTACCAAATTATTATATAATAATAAATAATATGAAGTTAAAAAAAAGGAGCAACTTATTAACTATTGAATAAACAAGTACTATTAATTAATTTGAAATTAAAGATGAAACTTAATAGGATCGTTTGACATTTTATAATGTGTATTAATTGTGAAAATAAGGCCATAGTGTGTATTTTAACATTTGAGCTATTAACGATGACATGACATGGCATGTTAAGTGGCAATGAGTTATTTGTTAACATGTTAACCGGATGTTAAAATAGTGAATTAATTATTCTTTTCTTTTTGTAAACAAAAAACCCTTGAAAAATAGGGTTAGATAAAGTTAATGGGATTAAACCATTTTCTTGGAGTAAGGCATTGTGAAATAGGGGGAAAATGGGTGATATGACACTTATGTGGAGTTAAGGAGGGTTAAAGTATACCCAAGGCCTAAGTTACTAGAAAGTTTACGTAACTTAAAACTTGTTATGAGAATGAATAGAATAATAAATAATATTCCAAAGTTCAAACCAATGCAATTTACTAGAAATTAAATGCTAAAATATGTATGGTTGTAATCAAAGGATAAATAAACAAAATAAAGTGGTTATTCTTGAGTCCATTCCACTTTATTTCGCATTCTATACAAAAGTCCTCTATCTAATCCTGTTGTTAGAAGGCAATTGTTGTTCGTTTAGATTCGCATAAAGTCTAGGGTTCATAGCATTTAGGGATTTTTATACTTTATTAAATTAAACGAATTAAACTATTCTATGATAATCTTAGACCTACTTTATGATACAAATTCAGTAGTTTTGATGTTAATCTTGTTTACATATTTTTACAGGATTTATTTTGTTATAATTTAGATTCTCATCATTATATTTTGTTAGTATATTATTACTAGAAATTCATGTTAAGCATTTGTAGATTAGTAAATTATTAATTTCAGAATATATTGTTGGAGAATTTTAGATGGTAATTTTATTAATTTGATGTAGTCCATATTAAACCATATATATTATACAATATATATATATACTAAAAATATGTATTTCGTTAATCTAAAGATTGGTGCCTTTAGATGTAAACAACTTAGATATAATATTTTAATCATAGACCTGGAAAAGTTAATATTATGCTTTAAGTTGTCGGTTAAAATAATAAAATTACATAATAATTTTTGAATAAAAGTGGACAATATATAGATATTTGTGCCTTATTTAGTCTTATATTTTATTTAAAAGTATTTACTTATTTAAATAAGTATTTTAGTCACAATTTATAAACTCTAATATGTAGCCTTTAAAAAAATATAGTATTGTGCATCAATAACCAAAACTATTTTTATAAATCAATTAACTAGGGGAGGGTTCATATTCATTGGGAAACCAAAAAAAGTGGGGAACGGGGTAACACTCTTAAAAATTATATTTAACATGTTAAAAATTATTTTTTTTATAAATTTTTTCGGCGCTTTTTCTTATAAATAGAAGTAGAAACATTTTTAATAAAAAAAAATCAAAAACTAAAAATATAAAAAAGTGTTTAAAAAACAGTTATATCTTATAGAATTAATTCAACATGTTAAAAATATTTAAAAAATAAAAATTTCAGCGTTTTCTTTATAAAAAGGAGGAGAAACTAGTCGAATAAAAAAATAATTTTTCTAAAAAATTTTTTTTTGCCTTTTTTTAATTGTTTTTTTTAATATTTTTAGTTTTTGATTTTTTTGATTAAAAATGCTTCTACAAGTATATATAAGGAGAACCGTCGAAAAAGATTTAAAAAAAATTAATTTTTAACATGTTAAGTTAAACTTTTAAGAGTGTTCCCCGGTTTCCCACTTTTTTTTGTGTTTCCCAATGAAGCTCACAATATATATAATCATTATAGATTCGATATACATATTCTATATCATTAGACTTAAGATTTGGACTAAAACTATTATTTACTTGTATTCTTAGTAAACTAGAAATATATACATACTAGGTTAGAACCCCGTGTATTACACGGGTTGAATAAATGCAATTTTATATACCAAATAATAAAAAATATATATCTTTAAAAATCTCGTTTATAACACGGGTTTAATAAATGCAATTTTATATACCAAATAATAAAACAATATATATTTAAAAATCTCGTTTATTACATTGGTTGAATAAATGTAATTTTATATATTAAATAATAAAAAAAGTTATATCTTTAAGAACCCCGTATATTGTACGGGTTGAGTAAATTTAATTTAATATATTAAATAATAAAAAAAAAGTTATATTTTTAAGAACCTCATCGAGCTGAGGAGCGAGACTAAGTTCGACCATTAGGGAGATTAAAGCGGGAGGTTGTGTTATACGGCTTGAACACATGTAATTTTATATACCAAACAATAAAAAGTTATATCTTTATAAATCCTATGTATTATATGTATTGAATAAATCTAATTTTATATACTACATAATAAAAAAAGTTATATTTTTAAACTCCGAGTATTACACGAGTTGCATAAATGTAATTTTGTATAATAAAAAATAAAAAATGTTATATCTTTAAAAAAAACTTGTTTATTACACGGGTTGAATGAATCTAATAAAAATTTATATCTTAAAAAAACTAATGGATATACTCGATATACGATGGATGGGGTGATTACGGTGATTGTTCTTATAAATGGCACGTAAACATAGTGATTACCGTATTTGAGTTGAGAATTGAACACGAAAATATAAGTATAGAACCAATAAACATCTTTTAAACATTTTTGAAATAGGTTCTACCCTTAACTATTTTAGTTTAATAAAATAAATAAATCATTTAAATTAACTGAGTTAGGGCTAAAGGACATAACTTGCAAGGGTTTGCAAACATCGAGTACGTTTTCTGTAATTATTGAAGACAAAAGACACAGTTTGCATTAAGTGACATACATAAAGGACGATTTTTGTAATTTACTCTATTTTAAAATATTATATATATTATCTCCTATACGAATTGTTTAAATTTATATTAAATTTAATTGTATAATTATCTTTTAATTGATATTAATTATCTATAAAAATAGGTGCCTTCAATGAATGACACGTGTCCAAAACTTGGTTTCTTTTATTATAGTATATATAGATACTTGTAGATAAATGTCGTATATTATTCGATGTTGGATATACTATATATTTACTTTTAGGGTAAAATATATATTAAATCTTTTTTGTCGAAATCATATAACTACATTCATTTTGCTAATCTATTTAAATACGAAATGAATGATATTTGTATTTATATATTTTTTACACTTAAACCATTTTTATCACTTAAACTAAAAATCCCCTAAATCGTGTGAACCTAGAAATCTTCGTCTCATCGTATTCGTTTATTTGTTCGATTCGTTATTCATACTTGTTTTCGTATATATGTTGCTAGGATAATTTTTGGGATGTTATTTCCAAAATGTTATAACGTATCTTCAATTGTATTTGGATCGTTTCGCAGCCTGTGAGTGATTCCTTCTGTTTTTCCCCTTTTTCTTTTTACAAATTTTGGGGTGCATCGTGTTATACAAACACTCGATTTATTTTATCATTAGCATGTTATGTTTCAACGTGTTAATATATGGATATCTCTATGTGTTTTTAATGGGTATGTCAAGTCAGTGTATTACATTATATCTTGTCATGTGGATCCACGGCTAAGTAGGTTACCCACGGCCATGGGTTGTAGCCTTGTATTGCCATCAGTATTAGACTCGATCTCCGGATCTTGAGACTAATGCACACTACAATCTTTGAGTTTTATATTTGGTTTGTTTCGTATACTTGTTTGTGAGTTCTCGTTTGGTATATATGGCTTTGTTGGTTGTGTTGTTGATATGTGATAATCTTTATACTAACCTTGAAAAGCATGTTAAAAGAAGTTTTCCTAAGATAAATATAAAACTTATTTTGTAAAATGAGGAAATTGCTCACCAACATATTTGTTGACCTAAAAACAATTTTTTAATATGATACAGGTACACGAGTAGGAGGATTTGAAGTTGGAGACACAAAGGATGTGTCTTAGTAATAGATTGGATATTTGTTCATGATTAGTTGTCTTTTATATTTTATATGACTTTTGTTGAACATTTTTATGAATATGTGTGACACTTTGATCTGGTAACTTTAAATATTTAAACTTGTAATAATGGCATAAGGTATGGACAATCCTCAGGTCCCGTAGAAATCCGTTGTGGGTCAGGGTGTGACAATATGCAATAACTTGATACGTGGTCAAAATCCGGTGTTTTAGCATGTTTAAGTTGATGTTTTTACATAATTTTTAGTTTCGAATAGTGATGTGCACAAAATGCAACATATAAATTACATCAATTGTGGCATAAAACTAACCCTTTTTAGTACTAATGTTGGAAAAAGTGTGCTTTTGTCTTCATTTTGTATTTTCAGGATTAAATGAGCTCAAATAGACAAAAGAAGCAAAAAGGCAGCTAAATCTAACATAAATACAACAAAAGGAGCAAACGTGGCATGCCCGACCTCTCGACAGCATCTACCCAAGCAAAACAAGAAGACAGAAGACTGAACACGCCCCGTGCTCAGTGAGCACGGGGGCGTGCCCAAGTGTCAGCAGAAAAGACAAAGTTGTAGAAGCTTCCATCACCCACCATGGGGCCGTGCTTAGCGGACACAGGGCCGTGGTCAACTATAAGATTCGCGGAATTCACGCAAATCTTGATAGTACAGATATCCTTCTGCACACGGGATCGTGCTCAGCGGACACGGGGGCGTGGTCAAATAATGCAGACAAACTGCATTTAATGAAGAAAGAGAGGAGGATGGACACGGGGCCGTGCCCAAGTTTCTGGTCAGCCTATAAATAGGAGTGCCTGGAGCTCTTGCAAATCATCCCTTGGCACACCACCTCTCTCACACTTCACCCACCACCACCCACCACGATCACAACCCCATCATCCACCACCATCATCCATTGTCCATCATAGAGTGTGTGAGTCGTCTCGGGATCCAAGATTGATCGTAAGAGTTCTTGACAATCAAAGGCCATGTTTGCCTAAGTCTCTTACATCACTTGGTGAAGACAAGTGTTTAGTGTAATACTTTTTATTTTTAATTTTTTGCACTTTTTAATTGGTTTTGTATTAATGACTTTAATTACTAATTACTTATGTTGAAGGTGATTCTTCCTTATCGTTTGTCCGTGGTGTCTTGGCATTATTTTACTGTCTATATAAAATAAAAGATTTTCACCATTCATATCTCCACGGTCTATATGGAGGTATGTTGGCTACCTGGTGGGGGTTAAGGGAACGGTTTGGTAAGAGTCTTGCCATTGTTCAGTGTATAGATCCTGCAAAGGACCTGGGTCAAATTTAGTGGGACCTCCTTCAATACGCAACGGTATTGGATGGCGGGGGTCCAAACTCTTTGAACCCCTCATAAGTTAAACTACTATTAAAACTTTAACCCGGCTACTTAGGACTGTATCCTTGCTGACTCAGACTACTTAGCCGAGGGTAACGTCGCCTTTAAAAGAGGGCTTAAAACTTGGCTAAAAAGTGTAAAAAGGGCTTAAAATATACACCTAACGTGCATCAAGTTTTTGGCGCCGTTGCCGGGGACACAAGGATTTTAAGAAAGTTAGGAATCAGCGGCCTAATCATTTTTTTTTATTTTTTTTAGGATTTTCTAAATTTTTCAGCTTCTGCAGAGCTCAGCACGGGCCGTGCCTGGTCGGACACGGGTCGTGCCTAACAGTGTCACTGGCAGTTTTTATTTTCCGAGTTACAGAGAGCTGAGCACGGGGCCGTGTCGGTGCAACACGGGGTCGTGTCCAACTTCCCAGTAACAGGGATCCGGAAAACAATCATTGTATCTCCGACCACGGGCCGTGTTCACTGAGCACGGGGCCATGGTGAACTTTCTGAGCAACATTCTTTTCTGTTTTTATTGCATGACATGGAACCCAGGCACCACATCTGAACTTTCTACGTAGTGTATGAGCTCCAGTTCTAGTAGAGACATAAAAGAACCTCTAGAAGAACCCGAACGCTTTCTCAGAAAAAGACTTAAAGCTAAAAACCAAGAGAAACTTTCGGGGGACCCACTTCCAATGGCGGACCAACGTACCCTCATGGATTACCTACGACCCACCGTGGGTAATCTCGGCGCCGCTATCAATGCCCCGAATGTCGAAGCTAACAACTTCGAACTTCGGCCACATTTGATACAGATGCTTCAAAACTCCGCAACCTTCCATGGGCTTGCGGACGAGGATCCCCATCTACATATTACTAATTTCTTAGAAAATTGTGATACCTTCCGGATCAATGGAGCATCAAACGACGCCATCCGCCTTTGGATGTTTCCATTTTCGTTAAAGGACCGAGCAAAGGCTTGGCTCAACGCCCTCCCAGTTGGCTCGGTAAACACCTGGGATGAACTAGCCCAAAAGTTTCTAGGCTAGACACGATGCAGACACGTGGCGGCTCAGGGGGGCGGCCTGGTGGCCAAGCTGTCGCGCCCCGCGACAGCCTTACTTGGCTCTTTTGCGCCCCGCGAGCGATATTAGAATTTTGTTTTTATTTAATTTTTGGTAAATTTAAGGTATTTCGGGCCAACTTTTCGTATACGGGGTGTATTTTAGGGTATATAGGGATCTTATAAGTATTTTAGGAGGTTGTTATATCCTTCCCACCTTGTTTTAGAACTCGTCCTCGAGGTCTACTGGAACAGGTGTGGATATTTCCTCTGCATCTCTGACTCGAGTTCCCAAGTGTATTCTGGTCCTCTCTTAGAATCCCATCTTACTTTGACTAGAACCAATCTCTTGTGTTTGAGTTTCTTGATCTTTCTGTCTTCAATCTGTAGGGGTCTTTCTATAAACTTGAGTTTCTCGTTTACCTCTATGTACTTAAGAGGTACCACTAATGATTCATCTGCTAAGAATTTCTTGATATTACATACATGAAATACATCTTGTATTTCTGCCATTTCCTCTGGCAGTTGTTGCTGGTAGGCTACAGGTCCTATTCTTCTAATAATCTCAAAGGGTCCAACATACCTGGGGCATAGTTCCCCTCTCTTGATGAATCTGACTACTCCTTTCCATGGAGAAACTTTTAATAATACCTTATCTCCTACTTGGAACTCCAATGGTTTTCGCCTGTTATCAGCATAACTCTTTTGACGATCACGTGCTGCTTTTAGTCTATCCTTGACTTGAATAATCTTGTCCGTTGTTTCTTGTATATCTCGGGTCCAGACAGTTGCTTTTCTCCAATTTCTGCCCAACAGACTGGAGTTCGGCATTTTCGTCCATAAAGTGCTTCAAATGGTCCAACATTGATACTGGTATGATAGCTGTTATTGTAAGAAAATTCTATTAATGGTAGATGATCGTCCCAATTTCCTCCGAAATCAATTACACAAGCTCTAAGCATATCTTCCATTGTCTGAATTGTCCTTTCGCTTTGTCCATCCGTTTGAGGATGATAAGCTGTTCTTAGATTCAACTTGGTTCCCATTGCTTTTTGGAAACTAGTCCAAAAATGAGAAGTAAAACGCCTATCTCTATCAGACACAATAGATAAAGGAATTCCATGTAATGAAACTATTTCATTTACATATAACTTGGCTAATTGTTCCATACTGAAAGTTTCCTTCATCGGTAAGAAATGAGCAGACTTGGTTAATCTATCTACAATCACCCAGATTGTATCATTACCCTTTCGTGTCTTGGGTAATTTGGTAACAAAATCCATTGTTATCAATTCCCATTTCCATATTGGCATTTCTAATTGCTGCAATAAACCTGAGGGTTTTTGATGTTCAGCTTTAACTTGTGAACAAGTTAAACACATGGCAACATAAGCTGCTACATCCTTTTTCATTCTTATCCACCAGAAATTCTTTCTTAAGTCTTGATACATTTTTATCATTTCCAGGATGTATCGTATACTTAGATTTATGGGCTTCTTCTAATATTCGGTGGCGTAGGTTTCCTCGTTTAGGTATCCAAATTCTTTTCTTATGGAATCTCCAAATTCCATATGTTCCTTGTTCTAATTCCTTAATCATCCCTTTTAATTTTTCAGTATCATCCTTGATTACTGATCTTTGTATTTCTCTAATCTAAATATTTAAATCTATCTGCAGATTTAATTTAAGAGAACGTACTCTTTTTGGCTTTTCATGATACTTTCGACTTAAAGCATCAACTACTACATTAGCCTTTCCTGCATGATACTGGATATTACAATCATAATCACTAAGACTTTCCATCCAGCGTCTCTGTCTCATGTTTAATTCCTTTTGCCCGAAAACATATCTTAAACACTTATGATCGGTGAAATGGTAAACTTACTACTGTAAAGGTAATGTCTCCAAATTTTAAGGGCAAAAATTATGGCTCCTAATTCTAAATCATGGGTTGTATAGTTCTCTTCATGATTCTTAAGTTGTCTAGAGGCATAAGCTATAACCTTTTGACGTTGCATCAACACACATCCATAACCTAATTTAGAAGCGTCACAATAGACTACAAAGTCTTCAGTTCCTTCTGGTAATGCTAGTATGGGTGCGTGGGTTAATCTTTGCTTAAGAATTCTAAAGGCTTCTTCCTGTTTTGGTCCCCATTCAAACATAACTGATTTAAAAGTTAGTTTTGTTAAGGGAATGACTATTCTAGAGAAATCTCGGATAAACCGTCTATAATAACCGGCTAGTCCTAGAAAACTTCTTACTTCTGTTGGTGATTCACTGACTTTCCATTTAGTAATCACCTCGATCTTTGTGGGATCCACATGAATTCCTTCATAATCGACTATATGTCCGAGGATTTGCACTTCTTCTAACCAAAACTCACATTTCGAAAATTTAGCATAAAGCTTTTCTTTTCTCAATAATGTAAGGAGTGCATGCAGATGCGCTGCATGTTCCTCTTTACTCTTAGAGTAAATGAGAATATCATCTATAAAGACAATTATGAATTTATCCAGGTATGGTTCACACATTATGTTCATCATGTCCATAAATGCGGCTGGGGCATTGGTTAAACCAAATGGCATGACGGTAAATTCATAATGGCCATACCTTGTCGTGAAGGCGGTTTTAGGATTGTCCTCTTCCTGTACCTTTAATTGATGATATCCTCAGCGTAAGTCGATCTTAGAAAAGAATCGAGCTCCTTACAATTGATCAAACAAATCATCGATTCTCGGTAATGGGTACCGATTTTTAATCGTGACTTTATTGAGTTCTCGGTAATCAATGCACATACGCATTGATCCGTCCTTCTTCTTGACAAACAAGATCGGTACTCCCCATGGCGATGAACTAGGTTGTATGAATCCTTTTTCCAAAAGTTCATCTAACTATTTCTTTAGTTCTTGCATCTCTGCGGGTGCCAAAGGTAAGGTGCCTGGCAATCAGTGCTGTCCCTGGTAGTAGGTGAATTCTGAATTCGACTTCCCTGTCTGGCAGTAGTCCAGGTAGCTCTTCTGGAAAAACATCAGAGAATTGAGATACTACAGGAATATCCTTCAATTCCTTTCCTTTAGTGTTAATGATTATGGAAATCATACACACTAGGGATCCTTTTCTTGCATAACTTGTTGTTTTCATCACATAGATGAATTTCATTGATCGAGATGCTTATCTCCTTTAATTGTGATCTTTTCACCCTTTGGTGAATTTACTTGTATTAACTTTTGATCACACAGAATACTAGCTTTATTGGCTACTAACCAATCCATTCCTAACCGATATCAAATCCAACCAGATTCATTAGGTAAAGATTAGCAATAAAATTTTGGTTTAAAATTTCTATTCTTGCTCCCTGCAAGATTTCAGTGATCTTAATGGATTCTCCATTTGCCATTTCTACTAGACATTCTTGTTGAAGTTTAGTTAATGGTTGATTGAGAAGTTTGCAAAATGAAGTATTAATAAAACTTTGGTTTGCACCAGAGTCAAATAATACTTTAGCAAAAACATCATTAACTAAAAACTTAGCGGCAATCACGTTCGGAATCATCTCGGCTTCTTCTGCAGTCAGAACAAATGCTCTAGCATTCTTAGTAGTCTTGTTGTTCATGGCTGGAGCTAGTTTCGGACAGTTCGGCTTGATATGCCCTCTCTCCCCAGAATTGAAGCATACTCCATTGCTGGGTTTCTTTCTGCAGTCTTCTTCCTTGTGTCCTGGTATCTTGCAGAAATTGCAGTATGTAGAACATCTCCCTGAATGCTTTTTCTTGCAAGCCTTACAGTAAGGTGTAGAGGTAGAACCTATACTTTTTCCACGGTTGGAATTACCGTAGCGAAATTCTTGGGTAAGCTTTTGAGCTAGGTTCTTCCTCTGGTTTTCTTCTTGTGTACGTACTAGTACATCATTCAAGGTATTTGCTAGTTCTACAGCTTCTTCTATGGTTTGTGGTCTAACTGCCTTGACTACGTGTCTAATCTTACTGATTAATCCCCAAATGTAACGGGAGATTAATACTGGTTCTGGTGATGATAGGGTTGGCACTATTCTAGCATATTCAAAGAATACGGTAATGTAACCCTTATAGTCAACTCCAGTCATTCTAAGGTTTAAGAACTTATTAGCTATCTGTTCTTTTTCATTGGAGGACAGAATTTCCTTTCAACCATGTTCTTAAACTCAGTCCATTCCATATTAAAGACTCTGTCACTTCCCCTAGACCGGAGAATAGTGTTCCACCATTCTAGAGCTACATTCTTAAAAAGGTTGGAAGCAAACATGATTTTATCTTCCTCTGCACACTTGCTTACTTTTAAGACTGTTTCAGTCTTTTCTATCCAGCGTAGAGCTGCAATGGCTCCTTCATTGCCCGAGAATTCCATTGGTTTACAAGACCAGAATTCTTTGTAAGAACAAACTTAAGACATGGTTCTTCTCCTTTTTGGAATTGGCAATTGAAGTAGTGGTCCATTGTTTATGCTGTGACTAGGTTCAGTAGGTGGTTGTTTACTTCCCCTATTACTTTTATTATTTTCTGCTTCCTTAACCGTTTCGACAATATATGGCATAGCGTCTATAATCCCTTGTGCCACTATGTGTTGGATGGCACTGTTATCTAATTGGTTCCCGTTATTATTGTTATTCGGGTTTTCTTGATTCACTTCGTTGTCTATCTGGATTATTAACATTTACCAAGTATTAATATCATAAAACAAGATTAAATGCGAACAATCACACAAACACAAACAGGTTGATCAAATCGTCATACATTGCGACATTTACTCTATTTCATATATTTATATATTACAAGCTGCATTTGGAATTTAAAATATAATACTAACTATGCATCCATAGGTAGTGGATTATATATTTTTAGTTGATTTTTTTTTCAAACTACTCGCATATATATTTATATCTATATTATTATTATTATTACTATCATTAGTGGGGGTTCATCTAGTACTGCATGTTTCGCTCGTCGTACTTCCAAACGAGCCTCTCCCCTAGAGGGTCAAGGTTAGGGTATGGTGCTACTGGGTTTTGTATGGGTTCCTCCTGTGGGTAGAGTTCTCGATAATCCCCGTGATCATCGTTCCATGGGTTATAAGCTAGAGGGTTTGGTGCTGGGACTCTAGGGATTTCGTTTGGGACGAAGGCGGGAATGGGAACCTGATCTCCTGGGTTAGGTTCTATTTCCATGGGTTGAGTTGGGAACAGTGGTAGTGGCTGTGGTGCAATGATTTGTTCTAAGTTTGGGTTTGCGGCTGTGGTAGCTAATATGTGAAAATTAGCCAATCGCCTATTGATTATGTCCTGGGTCTGGGCATTCATCTCCCTATTTGCTGTTGTTAGGGGCCTCTGTTGCTGTAACTTCCTCATCCTTTTCCTACGCTCGTGAGCTCCCCGACTGAACCATCCTCTCTTTTTTGGTAGGGATTGGCTCTTCGGATTGTGCTTTAAATATGAAAATCCCCTCTTCTGTATCAGCTGAATACCCCGTGGGGGTTGGCTGGGAAGAAGTTCCTTCATCTCTAGGAGAACTAGACAATTGACGATAGGCGTCCGATGGTCCTTGATCACTCATACTATAAACTAACAAATTGTCAAATAACACAAAACAATAATATACAGATATGCACGTATTCACATATATTATTTCCTAACATAGTGGATAAAATTTTGGTGCCAGCAGAACACTTATATGTCTGAAATCAGAGGCTGTAACTCTGATACCACCTTCTGTCGCAACCGCCGACCCCTACCCCTGGAGGCGGGCGACCGCGGCCTACTCAGAGATGGTAGTATCGGTGTTTATCATTAACTTGGCAGCACAAATTTCATCAAGACCGTAGTTAGGAAATATTTTATCAGAGTAAAACACCACATTTTATAATTTATAAATATATGGGAAGAACCCAAGTTTCCATTACAAACATGTTTTTAGGGATAAACCCTAATTTATTTGAAATAAAACTTTTTCTTTATTTAGGTAACTTTTATAGCCACTTTTCCAAGCCTTCAGTGCTCTTCAGCTGGCTTCTATTTGGCTTTCACATTTTGTTACCTGAAACGCGTCTAAAAACATTTTATCAGCAAGAAATACTGGCGAGTGAATCCCAATTTATTCAAAACAGGTTTTATCATTTTACAACATTGAGGGCAATTCAGTAATTACATTTGTTTATATGTACTTTAATTACCACCCACGGTACTGTCAATCCTGACTGGTGGTAATGTTACTACTCACAGTGTAGTAACAAATTTTGTATACAAAACCCCAACATACTGTCGATAATTGTAGAATACAAATACTCAATCAGTGTTAAATATGAATTAAAACAATTTGAGGTTTTGTAAAACACTTTGGGAAAAGAGGAATCACTCACATTGCTATTTTAGGTACTTCCCTTGTGACTTCCTGGTTATAATCTAATAAATTAAACAATGCACACGTGTTAGTATATTAACACAAATTTACATTAGTTATACCCTCCCCGAGACAAAACTCCAACGACTGAGTCAGGCAGAGCCTTGACATGCATTACGGAGCACTAGATCGATCAGGCAGTGTATCTAATACGTAACCGGGGGTTATGATATTTACTACGATGCACAGCTTCGCTAATTAGGGGGGGGGGGTATTATACCCGATATTGTAATTGCTATTCAGAGATTTTGAGAGAGAGAGATTGAAAGTTTTGAACAAATTGGACTGAGTGCTGGTCTCCTCTATTTATAGTGTCTGATCGACACTTTCTCGCGGCCCGCGAAAGAGAACAAGGGGGTCTTCACGCCCCACGAGCCAGGCTAGGGTAGGCCCTAGCTCGGCTGATTCGACCACTAGGCTCGACACGATGCAGACACGTGGCGGCTCAGGGGGCGGCCTGGTGGCCAAGCTGTCGCGCCCCGCGACAGCCTTAATTGGCTCTGTCGCGCCCCGCGAGCGATATTAGAATTTTGTTTTTATTTAATTTTTGGTAAATTTAAGGTATTTCGGGCCCACTTTTCATATACGGGGTGTATTTTAGGGCGTATAGGGATGTTATAAGTATTTTAGGAGGGTTGTTATAAAAATGTGGCACAGAATTCACCTGGGAACTCGAGAGCAAGATGAAGACCAAGCATCCACATCTCTTCGTCCAGCTTTCCTCTTGAATAGATTTCGAGGACGAAATCTCCTAAAGTAGGAGAGAGTGTAACGCTTCACACTTTTGTACTTTCCAGATTTAGCAACTATTGTTGTAATTTCCATTTTTAGACACTTGTACTCATGTCGTATTCTATCTCGTTTCATTTTGTACCCCGAGATAATTGATCATAATGAAAACGCAAGTATTTTATTCATATTCATGTTATTCACTATATTATACATGTTTCGTAATTGCACAATACACATTTATGCCCATTACACGTAAAACGAGTTAAAACATACAATTTAATCGAACTTGAACCTCGAAGGAAAGGGGAAGCCCCCTCTCGTATGAAGTGCCCTTTCGTACGAAGTGGGCACACTCATCCCAACCTGCACACTCGTCCGAACTTGTCGGAAACCCAAATTTCACCCTACACCTATAAATACGTGTACTAGTTCACTCCATTTCTTTACTCACTTCACTCATACTCCTCCAAACGCTCTGAACCTTCTTCTTGCACGTGATCAGAAGCCTTTGGTATGGATTCTTTCATCTTTTCCATTGCTTTAACATGATTCTTACATCATTGTTAGATTCCTTAAAACACTTTTGCAAAACCCTCTTCATCCAACACATCTCAGAGATGGTTTCCACTAGTTTTGCTTGGGGAAACTGCTGTTCAAGCATCACATACACGAGATTCGAATCAAGATTCATAAAGTTTAAACATTTTTACAACTTGGTCATAATTTTAATTTTGATTATTGTACGATCTTGATGGAATCTGGAACCCATCAGACCCTCAACTCATTTCATAGTTTAGGGTTTGCATTCAGGTTAATTTCCATCAAGAAATGATCTATTCCGCATGGATCTAACAAATGATCTTCGACAAAACAGTCACATTCGTACAAAAAGGGGCATTTTATGTATATTCTGTTTTCGTTTTCACTTTTGTTTTGCATCAGTTCATCAGTATTTAACCCCGAATAGTTTACTAGTCACAAAGTGAGTTAGCCCCGTCCAACCTCCGACACTTAGCTCACGCTCTCCATGTCGTGTTGGCACACCTGGGTGGTCCTCACTTGGCTGTTTGACCGTTTTACTTCCTGTTTTCAACTTGTTTAACAACAACTTTACTATTTACGTTTAAATCAGTTTATGGCTAAGCTTTACGCGTTTTAAACAGTCCAAATCGTTCGAAAGCGAACACCCATTCGTACGAAAGGCCTTGCCCTTTCGTACGAAAGGGTCTGTTACTCTTTTCGTTTCGTACTTTTATTGTACCTTGCAATCTGATTTGAACCTCTTTCACATCAGAATACTTACACTTCTGTTTACCCATTTCAGGGTAACTTCGGTGTTCCAAATCTCGCCAACTCAGCTCTCGGTTTTCGTGGAACCCTACACAAAACTGTGAGTATACTCGATCCCATTTTCGTTTTTTATCACTTTAGGAGCAACATGTACACTTATACAAAAACATGCAACACTATTAAACTTGTTTATACAATCACACTCTATCCAGTATTAAACATGAAAACATCTATTACTTATTAATCTCATATGCTCTGTTTACACTGTGTCTATATGCTCATTAAATTTGTAAGCCTACCTTAAAAACTTTAGCGCTATAGGATTAATGCCCCGCCCGTATACTTGTGGTATTATTAAGTAAAACACATTACACCCTCTTCGTTTCGGTGATGTTGGGTAAACACGATTGCGTTAAACTTTGGTTTGACATATAGCTTACACCCGTACAACATGTTAGTAACTTGTATACATTTGTCATGTTGGATATGAGTACACTTAAAACATCTTTCGTATTATGCTATGTATTCAAACTTGTATACTCACCAACATATTTGTTGATCATTATTTTAATACATGTTGCAGGTTGATAGACGATGACATGAAGAAACAAGTTTAGGGTGGACTTAGGAACACACCTTATTAATAAACGACGTTTGAATTATGTTCCATGTTTGACACAATTGAGCATGTTTTGTTTTGGTTGAACGATATATGACATTTAGCATTTATGAAATTTTGATTTTATAAATTACGGTCACAATTTAGCGTTATGAAGCTATGAGTAATTTGTTTTCGTCTCACTTCGATGTTTCCGCCATCGGTTGGGGTGTGACAAAAGATTACTGGAAGGCACACGGACCAACACTCATCCAGTTCCAAGACAACCATGACGCGGTCCGCAGTGACAAAGTTCTTATGTGATGACTTTATTTTGAATAAAACCTTTTTGAGTTTGACTTTGTATGAACGAGTTTAAAACAATTAAAGATTTTTATGAATTTTCAAATACAAATTTATTGATGTGATTTTTTTGTAATATGATTTAAACCTTTACGAGAGTCGTCTATTCCGACTTGAACGTCACAACCCTAATTACTATCGTACCATGTGCTAGGAGTTCGGCATATTCAAGTTGAGGGCACATGGTGATGTTAAAATTAGTCTGACCTCAAAAATTGGTTTTACAAAAATAATAATAAAATACAATAAATATTTTTAGTTTTTCCACTTCAGATCAAAAATATTTTTCCTAAAACTTAACGAAAATATTTTTCTAAATAAACCAAATTGCTTCTGTGCATGAAAAATTAAAATACTAATGTTTTACACTTGTCAAAGTGTAAATATAGTTAAGTATATACAAAACTCAATAAACATGAGTCTAAATAACGAAGTTATGGTTAATAACAGACCGTTTGATAACTAAAATTTAATAGTGGAGCCTAGGAAATTACTCCTAATACTCCTCCATCACTTGAGACGCATCCTCATATTGCCAATCCAAGAGCATACGAGTTGCCCCCCTCAATTTATCTTCAGACCCTCTACGTTTGTCTGAATCGCAATTAGTGCTTGATTGGTGGAAGTTAAGATCATTGCTGCTACTTCATTTTTCCTTCATCTGACATCACGATTGTTTATTATCGACTTTATCTGATACTCCCACTTCCTTCTTGACGTTTGCACTAACGTCAATTGATACAATTGTCAACTCTTAATCAGAACCGTTGATAGTTTGTGCCGTTGTCACGCTTTCAACGTTACTATCCTAAAATTTATCATCGTTTTCGTCTATTTTACTCGGACGTTTTATGTTTTCTCCATGTTACGCATTTATACTTTTTTTATTGCTAGTTCATTTTGTATCGCATCATCACTCACCACGACTTACTTTTCCCCATAATTTATGTGATGTTGGTATTATCTCACTTATTCATAGACTGACCCTTTCCTCATAACTATGGATGCAGGTACTGCCATCATTTAGTCATGCCCTTTTTAGGTTTGAGACTCAAGTGTTGGATGTTTGTGGATTTGTTTATGCTTATTTAGTTAGTAGGTGTTAGGTTGAGTCGTCGCATAGAACCAATCAAAACCGCTAACGAAGCCGATGAAACTTGATACGGACATGGTGGATACACCGTTGGTACTTTCTATATATAAGTTATGATATTAATATATCAAAAGCCTCATTAGATTGGTCATGAGAAGTTCTTTGTAAAGTTTTATAAGAGCCATCAATCACGATTTGAATAACGGTGTGGATGAAAGTTTGGTAAAGACATGGTGGATACGCCACTGGTACTTTCTATATAAAATCGTCTCTGTCAAATTTTCAAAAGCAGTGTTAGACTAATCATGAGAAGTCGGTGAAAGTATTGTAAGAGTCGTCACTCAAATTTGAATAATGACATGGATGAAAACTTGGTACTGACATGGTGGATACGTTGCTGGTGCTTCCTATATATAAGTATCTTTGGAAAATTTTCAAAAGCAACGCTAAACTAATCATGACAGACTTTTAGTTAGTTTGTTTTGATTTTGTGATTGGAGATTCAAATTCTATGACTTCGCGCATTTAACTCCACCATTGTGGCATTTTATGAGAGATTTTTTAGGTCCTAGGTCGTGACACTGAATAGTTTAGACATCATGAGTATACTTTACGACTCGATTGCAAACTCTCTCGTGTTACATGTCATATTTGGGACATGATTTTCTCTTAAGCCGCAATCAATCCTCAATCTGTCATTTATGGGCTTCATGGTGTAATGATCGTATCGCCTATGATTGACTATCTTGTATATAGTCATTTACGTTCTTCATTTCTGCATCTTTGGCATTTAAAAGTGATTCCTATAATTGGGTATGCAACCCTTATCAAGAACGTTACTGCCTTAATAAGTCTGCACATTTTGATATATTGTAGTTCGAGCATATTCTCAGCAACGTTAGGGCTTGTGTCCCATACTTGTTACCTGATATTTCTAAGAAACGATCTGATCCCAAGATTCGAGTTCATAATACTCTTACCAAACCTAACCGCTATCCTTACGCCTATGAAAACCCTACACATCATCCTGCACGAGCGGTTTCCTCCTAATTTCAGGATAACATTCCCAAAAGTAGGGTAGATTGTAACAATTGCCAAAAACGGATCCAAGAAACCCAACTTGTTTCGTGAACCAGATCTTAAGCGATCTTAAGCGAAAGAAAAAAATGAGAGTTTTTATCTTTATTATTTTTAATAATGGCATGTATTAATATAATTAATTACGGATTTAATAATATTAATTTTATAAGGAAATACAAATTTATAAAAAAAAATCAGTTTGTTTTTCCTTCGAATTTAGCTACCCTAAACTCTATCTAACTCACCAGCACCATTGGGCTATTACCAAATTATTATATAATAATAAATAATATGAAGTTAAAAAAAAGAAGCAACTTATTAACTATTGAATAAACTAAGTACTATTAATTAATTTGAAATTAAAGATAAAACTTAATAGGATTGTTTGACATTTTATAATTTGTATTAATTGTGAAAATAAGGCCATACTGCCATAGTGTGTATTTTAACATTTGAGGTATTAACGATGACATGGCATGTTAAGTGGCATTGCAAACCACTCCCTTCTTGTGTTATGGGGTATTAAATGAATTATTTGTTAACATGTTAACCGGATGTTAAAATAGTTAATTAATTATTCTTTTCTTTTTGTAAACAAAAAACCCTTGAAAAATAGGGTTAGATAAAGTTAATGGGATTAAACCATTTTCTTGGAGTAAGACATTGTGAAATAGGGAGAAAATGGGTGATGTGACACTTATGTGAAGTTAAGGAGGGTTAAATTATTACCCAAGGCCTAAGTTACTAGAAAGTTTACGTAACTTAAAACTTGTTATAAGAATGAATAGAATAATAAATAATATTCCAAAGTTCAAACCAATGCAATTTACTAGAAATTAAATGCTAAAATGTGTATGGTTGTAATCAAAGGATAAATAAACAAAACAAAGTGGTTATTCTTGAGTCCATTCCAATTTATTTCGCATTCTATACAAAAGTCCTCTATCTAATCCTGTTGTTAGAAGGCAATTGTTGTTCGTTTAGATTCGCATGAAGTCTAGGGTTCATAGCATTTAGGGATTTTTATACTTTATTAAATTAAACGAGTTAAACTATTCTATGATAATCTTAGACCTACTTTATGATACAAATTCTCTAGTTTTGATGTTAATCTTGTTTACATATTTTTACAGGATTTATTTTGTTATAATTTAGATTCTCATCATTATATTTTGTTAGTATATTATTACTAGAAATTCATGTTAAGCATTTGTAGATTAGTAAATTATTAATTTCAGAATATATTGTTGGAGAATTTTAGATTGTAATTTTATTAATTTTATGTAGTCTATATTAAACCTATATATTATACAATATATATATATATATATATAATACATATATATATATATAATACATATATATATATATAATACATATATATATATATATAAATACTAAAAATATGAATTTCGTTAATCTAAAGATTGGTGCTTTTAGATGTAAACAACTTAGACATAATATTTTAATCACAGACCTAGAAAAGTTAATATTATACTTTAAGTTGTCGGTTAAAATAATAAAATTAACACTTTTAGGCATAATAATTTTTGAATAAAAGTGGACAATATATAGATATTATGCCTTATTTAGTCTTATATATTATTTAAAAGTATTTACTTATTTAAATAAGTATTTTAGTCACAATTTATAAACTCTAATATGTAGCCTTTAAAAAAATATAGTATTGTGCATCAATAACCAAAACTATTTTTATAAATCAATAAACTAGGGGAGGGTTCATATTCATTGAGAACCCAAAAAAAGTGGGGAACGAGGGAACACTCTTAAAAATTATATTTAACATGTTAAAAATTATTTTTTTATAATTTTTTTCCGGCGCTTTTTCTTTTAAATAGAAGTAGAAACATTTTTAATAAAAAATATCAAAAACTAAAAATATAAAAAAATGTTTAAAAAACAGTTATATCTTATAGAATTAATTTAACATGTTAAAAATATTTTTTTTTAAAAAAATTCAGCGCTTTTCTTTATAAAAAGGAGGAGAAACTAGTCGAATAAAAAAAATAATTTTTCTAAAAAAAAATTTTTAGCCTTTTTTTAATATTTTTAGTTTTTGATTTCTTTTGATTAAAAATGCTTATACAAGTATATATAAGGAGAAGCATCGAAAAAGATTTTAAAAAAATTAATTTTTAACATGTTAAGTTAAACTTTTAAGAGTGTTCCCCGGTTTCCCACTTTTTAGTGTTTCCCAATGAAGCTCACAATATATATAATCATTATAGATTCGATATACATATTCTATATCATTAGACTTAAGATTTGGACTAAAACTATTATTTACTTGTATTCTTAGTAAACTAGAAATATATACATATACTTGTAGATAAATGTCGTATATTATTCGATGTTGGATATACTATATATTTACTTTTAGGGTAAAATATATATTAAATCTTTTTTGTCGAAATCATATAAGTACATTCATTTTGCTAATCTATTTAAATACGAAATGAATGATATTTGTATTTATATATTTTTTACACTTAAACCATTTTTATCACTTAAACTAAAAATCCCCTAAATCGTGTGAACCTAGAAATCGCCGTCTCATCGTATTCGTTTATTTGTTCGATTCGTTATTCATACTTGTTTTCATATATATGTTGCTAGGATAATTTTTGGGATGTTATTTCCAAAATGCTATAACGTATCTTAAGTTGTATTTGGATCGTTTCGCAGCCTATGAGTGATTCCTTCTGTTTTTCCCCTTTTTCTTTTTACAAATTTTGGGGTGCATCGTGTTATACAAACACTCGATTTATTTTATCATTAGCATGTTATGTTTCAACGTGTTAATATATGGATATCTCTATGTGTTTTTAATGGGTATGTCAAGTCAGTCTATTACATTATATCTTGTCATGTGGATCCACGGCTGAGTAAGTTACCCACGGCCATGGGTTGTAGCCTTGTATTGCCATCAGTATTAGACTCGATCTCCGGATCTTGAGACTAATGCACGCTACAATCTTTGAGTTTTCTATTTGGTTTGTTTCGTAGACTTGTTTGTGAGTTCTCGTTTGGTATATATGGCTTTGTTGGTTGTGTTGTTGATATGTGATAATCTTTATACTAACCTTGAAAAGCATGTTAAAAGAAGTTTTCCTAAGATAAATATAAAACTTATTTTGTAAAATGAGGAAATTACTCACCAACATATTTGTTGACCTAAAAACAATTTTTTAATATGATACAGGTACACGAGTAGGAGGATTTAAAGTTGGAGACACATAGGATGTGTCTTAGTAATAGATTGGATATTTGTACATGATTAATTGTCTTTTATATATTATATGACTTTTGTTGCACATTTTTATGAATATGTGTGACACTTTGATCTGGTAACTTTAAATATTTAAACTTGTAATAATGGCATAAGGTATGGACAATCATCATGCCCCGTAGAAATCCGCTGTGGGTCAGGGTGTGACAATATGCAACCTTCTTGCGATAACTTGATACGTGGTCAAAATCGGTGTTTTAGCATGTTTAAGTTGATGTTTTTACATAATTTTTAGTTTCGAATAGTGATGTGCACAAAATGCAACATATAAATTACATCAATTGTGGCATAAAACTAACCCTTTTTAGTACTAATGTTGGAAAAAGTGTGCTTTTGTCTTCATTTTGTATTTTCAGGATTAAATGAGCTCAAATAGACAAAAGAAGCAAAAAGGCAGCTAAATCTAACATAAATACAAGAAAAGGAGCAAACGTGGCATGCCCGACCTCCCGACAGCATCTTCCCAAGCAAAACAAGAAGACAGAAGACTGAACACGCCCCGTGCTCAGTGAGCACGGGGGCGTGCCCAAGTGTCAGCAGAAAAGACAAAGTTGTAGAACTTCCATCGCCCACCATGGGGCCGTGCTCAGCGGACACGGGGCCGTGGTCAACTATTAGATTCGCGGAATCCACGCAAATCTTGATAGTACAGATATGCTTCTGCACACGGGGTTGTGCTCAGCGGACACGAGGGCGTGGTCAACTAATGCAGACAAACTGCATTTAATGAAGAAAGAGAGGAGGTTGGACACGGGGCCGTGCCCAGTGGACACGGGGCCGTGCCAAGCTTCTGTTCAGCCTATAAATAGGAGTGCTTAGAGCTCTTGCAAATCATCCCTTGGCACACCACCTCTCTCACACTTCACCCACCACCCACCACCATCACAACCCCATCATCCACCACCATCATCCATTGTCCATCATAGAGTGTGTGAGTCGTCTCGGGATCCAAGATTAATCGTATGAGTTCTTGACAATCAAAGGCCATGTATGCCTAAGTCTCTTACATCACTTGGTGAAGACAAGTGTTTAGTGTAATACTTTTTATTTTTAATCTTTTGCACTTTTTAATTGGTTTTGTATTAATGACTTTAATTACTAGTTTCTTATGTTGAAGGTGATTCTTCCTTATCGTTTGTCCGTGGTGTCTTGGCATTATTTTACTATTTATATAAAATAAAAGATTTTCACCATTCATATCTCCACTGTCTATATGGAGGTATGTTGGCTACCTGGTCGGAAGTTAAGGGAACGGTTTGGTAAGAGTCTTGCCATTGTTCTGTGTATAGATCCTACAAAGGACCTGGGTCAAATTTAGTAGGACCTCCTTCAATACCCAACGGTATTGTATGGCGGGGGTCCAAACTCTTTGACCCCCTCATAAGTTAAACTACTATTAAAACTTTAACCCGGCTACTTAGGACTGTATCCTTGCTGACTCAGACTACGTAGCCGAGGGTAACGTCGCCTTCAAAAGAGGGGCCTACCACATTATGCATTAATAACTTAATTAATTATCTTTCAATAATCCGACCCTTTAGGATTGTATCCTTGCTGACTCAAACTACTGGGTTGAGGGTAACGTCGCCTTCAAAAGAGGGGCCTACTACAATAACTAAGATAATCTCTTAAACAAGTGCAAAAGTGCGAAAATAATCAAAGGTTACACTACACACGAGTCGGATCCAAGTGATTCATCTTGTCTATCTGTTTTTACTTTTATTTTATTTTTAGCATTTTACTTAGTTTTATTTTTCTAGTTTAAAAACATTTTTCTAACATTTTGATTTGATTAGACGTTGTGGATAAACCGGTACTAAAAGCTCTTGTTTCCTTGGACGACCTCGGTATCTTACCAACACTATACTACGTCCACGATGGGTGCACTTGCCCATATGTGTGTTTAGTGTTAGTGAATATCGTGTTTATAAATTTAAAACTTGGCTAAAAAGTGTAAAAAGGGCTTAAAATATACACCTAAAATATATTACACCTAACACGCATCAAATAGCCTACTTTAGATTGGGATTGTGTTTTACAGGTCTAACGGTGTTTAAGGAGCTATTCGTGAGCTATACGGAGCATCGGGACGGAAAACGGGTCAACCGAGAGCGAGAAATGGAAAAAACAGAAAACACGAAATAAAGAGGTTGTCGCTGACGCCCCCCAGATTGTTCCACCGCGTAAACAGTGCGTAGACAGTAGAATTGCATGTCGGAGAGTTTCTGAACTTCCAAGGGCCGTCGGTGACGCCCTCCCCTGATGATGGACGCCGAAATTCGAATTCCAAGGTTGGGGACGAGTTATATTAATTATTTTGGCCATATTTCGTGGAGTTACGAGTTTAGGGAGTTTAAACACACATCTTGGGGCCATCTAACATCATCTCCTTCACCTCTAACCTACCTCTAACCTCTAACTCATCATCAATCACAATTCCTAACCCTAATCCACCATCACCATCACCATCACCATCACCATCACCATCACCATCACCATCATCAATAACCTTTCCACCATCATCCTCATCCATCCACACTCACCATTCAACCCTAAACCCTACCCTTCATCCTTCCTCCAAGACTCAAGGTCATGGCTCGGTGTTCGTGTTCGTCATCCGGTGATCACGTTCCTTCAACTATGAGCGGCTAGTCTCCTCAGTTTCACCCCGGTGTAGATTTTTGTAAGAATTCTAGGGTTTACACATTTATGTTTAATTTGATTTTGTGAGAAGTTGTTTAGTATTTGAAACCTTTGATAATTGTCTTGCATTTGTTTCGAATTCGTAAATTGTCGAGTGATGATAAAATTTGACTTTGCGAAATGGTTATGTGCAATTATGCCTTATCTTAGGTTAGGATTTACATGTTCTTGATAAAGAAGTGAATTTCGGTCCGTTGTCTATGACGTTGATAGCTTTTGGCACCTAAGCAACGTGACACTAAATTCGTTAATCACTATATACAACTGAATCAAGTTAAAACATGTAGGAACCCTAGGTCTTACAATTATCGAACCGAGTGTGGAACTTGTTTCTAAATTTTGTTTTCAACCACTTAGTAAGTTTTACAATCTTGGTTAATAAACCATTGTTTTAGATAATAGCAATTTGTCGGTTCACTCCGACTCTTTTTAAATCAAACAAATAAAGAAAATTTGCAGGCTTCGTAATTACTTTGTACATTTTTGTAAATAGTCTAACTAATCGAACAGGTCGTGCAATACTGACCACATGCTCTTTGTGGATACGATACTCGACTTACCCTAGCTACATAGGTTAATTGGGTTTTTGACTGATCGGGACGACACGATATGTCAAAATGGTGCCGTTGCCGGGGTGCTAGTGCGCTTAGTATTTCATTGCTTGTTCAATTTTAGTTTTTAGTTTTCTTTCTTATATTTCTATGATTAAACTTTGGGTAGTTAAGCTTGTTTGTGCAGGTACATGTTTTGTAAGCATCATTTTTCATTATGGATTGGGTAGATGATGGCCCGTGTGAATGTTGCGGGAGCCAAGAACATCTATTAAAGGATTGTTCTGTTTTCTATGAGAAGGTTCAAGAATACAAGGATTGGGAAGACTCTTTCATCGGATGGTATGGATATGGGAGGGCGGAATATGAAGATCTCAAAGGTCCATCCTCACATTATCCATACGTTAAACCATATCCACCACCAAATCGTCAAGAATACTACCAACCCGATACGGATTACCATTACGAGCAAGAGTGGGATTACAAAAATTATGAACAAGAGATGCCACATTACTCAAGTTACCGGGAGGAGTACATCGATTACTACCATGAACACCATCAGTCCGCATACAAGGACCCACAAGATCCGATGCATTCCAAGTTTGACGCTCTC
This sequence comes from Helianthus annuus, assembly GCF_002127325.2. NCBI lineage: Eukaryota > Viridiplantae > Streptophyta > Magnoliopsida > Asterales > Asteraceae > Helianthus > Helianthus annuus. Next base: position 138,519,253 of record NC_035445.2, read on the forward strand.
ATAAACATGGTGAAAGAATATCACGAGGATATCAAAGATATGAAGAAAGCAAATGATTTGAGATATAAATCTCATGAAGTATTGGTGATGCAAGTGGGTCAAATAGCGGAGGAAATAGCCCAAATTAAACACGAGAGGGATGAGTTTGCTAATGGTGTTGTGGTTGATGGTGATGTGGTGAAAGAGGTTATCGATCTTCTGGAGCAAGAAACTGAATGTTTAAACCGAACTATAGACATAACACCAGAAGATGAGTCAGAGGCGAAAGAAGCCCAAGTTCATCCTTACCCTTCTCCCATACTTATTACTCCAACCAACAAAGTTGGGGATGAGGGTTCAGGCATAAGGATTCGAAAGTTGGCGTTGTAAGACATTGGAGAGTTTGTTAAGAAGCTGCCCTAAAGTTGTTTAATATGCATGCCGAGTAAAAGAAAAAGAGAGTGGCTTCGGCATGCCAACTACCGAGCATATGTTGGAAACTCGGTAGGCAAATGTTCACTTAGACCACCATGAGAGGTAAATCAGGTATGATTGTTGTATATTTTGTATGATTTTTCGTTTTATTTTTATTGTATCCGTTTTCTTAGATAAATGAACGTTGTGGGTGTGTTCTCTATATAACCCTCACGAGACCTACTCGTCCTCCCGAGCTATCGGGAGGTTTAAAAGGGCTTGTTGCATACGCTAAATGCAACCGTGATTCTTACGAAAGTGAGTTAGGTTTGTTGTTGTTGTAAATTATTTTTCCACAAAATCAAATTGAAATAACGAATGACTTGGTAAATCTTTTATCAAAATGGTAGAATGGGTAACTAACAAATTTTGATAGTAGTGAGAAGCATGCTTCTACACAAGGGTTTAGATTTGCAGGTACACTATGTTCATGAGACGACCATTTTTATTGAAGAGTGAAGAGCACATGAGGAACAAGAAAAATCCAGGTGCATTCGTTTCTTTTTCTTTGATTTTTAGTTAGTTAATAAGTGGAATGTAATTTGTATATTATTGAACGGGGTGAAATTTTGGGCGTTTGGTCGTGTCACATCCCTTAGGCGTTTTAAAAGCTCCATTCTTACACATTGAGGATAATGTTGACCTCAAGTGTGGGGATGGGGAGAAAAAGTTTTCGGTTTTGGCCCTTTCATTTAAACACTACACATTGAGGACAATGTTGACCTCAAGTGTGGGGATGGGGGGAAATTTTCAATTTTTTTTTCAAAATGTCTTTGTTTGAGTAATCTAAAAAGCACAAATAACTAAGTCAATGAGGGATGACACAACCCATTTGGTCTTTTGTTATGGTCAACTTCAAGTTATTAACATGACGGGTATTCAGCGGGTGGTTATTTGGGAATAATCCGCCTAAGAAACTAATACATTATGCACATCACATACCATACCCTTATTACGTGAGATTTTGAGCTACTTTTACATATCATATATATATTGTTTGTTTGAGTGGACCATTAGTCGCGTATTGTAGAACTTGCAACTTTTGATATGTTTAAGACCGTAGACCGAATACAAGCACAAAAATGATTAAGGCATTAGGTAAACCTTTTCCCTTTTACACCATTTATCTATCCTTACCCAAACAAATCCCCTCGTCGCCAACTTTGAGCCAAAACCTTTTGTTTGACCAACCTATTTAGCCTTTGACCATTAAACCTTTTATTTTTAACCCGTGTGATGAAAATTCGATGTTAGGATTAGTTTGTTTGTAAAGTTGTGTCTTTCATTATAAAAAAAACCGAAAATGTCATGAAAAAAACAAGAAAATTGTAGAGAAAAATACAAAAATATGTGTTTATAGTTTGTTGAATAAAAGGCGGAAATGGTTGCCTTCTAGTTCGATGTTTGTAGTTAGTTGTGTTTAGAGTAGTTGTTTTGTAATAAAAATCGAGTTTTCATCATCTTAGCCACTTTAAAATTATCATATTCCATACCCTTAGCCTAGCCCCGTTACAACCGTTTAAAGCCATTTTAACTTGTGCTTTGTAGTTGTGTTCAGTGGTGGAGAATGATTGAGTTGCAAGCTTATGCAGGTATGTGTTCTAACCGGTTTAAGTGATTATTTAAAAAGTGCTAATGCATCATTTATTTGTCAATTTTTGAACCGAGTGGAGAGAACATTACGAGGGATGTGCATGATTTGTTAGTTTCAATGGCGGGTTAATCTTGGGTAACCATCTTTATGCGATTATTCACTTTACCGCTAAATGTTTTGAAAATTGTAAACATAATGAACGGGTATGACATTGGACCTTAACTTATGTCTCGAGAATGGGTTGTGTTTTTTTCGTGCGACCCACGTGAAAGTGAAAAAACAGATTTGCTTGAGGGCAAGCAAAAGACAAGTGTGGGGATGTGATACGTGGTCGAAAACCGGTGTTTTAGCATGTTTAAGTTGATGTTTTTACATAACTTTCGAATAGCCTACTTTTGATTGTGATTGTGTTTTACAGGTCTGACGGAGTTTAAGGAGCTATTTGGGAGCTATACGGAGCATCGGGACGGAAAACGGATCAACCGGGAGCGAGAAATGGAAAAAAAGAGAAAACACGAAAGGGAGAGGCCGTCGCCGACGCCCCACTAGGCAGTCGCCGACGCCCCCCAGATTGTTCCGTCGCGTAAAAAGTGAGTAGACAGTAGAATTGCGCGTCAGAGAGTTTCTAAACAACCAAGGGCCGTCGGTGACGCCCTCCCCTGATGATGGACGCTGAAATTCGAATTCCAAGGTTGGGGACGAGTTATATTGATTATTTTGACCCTATTTCAAGGAGTTAGGAGTTTGGGGAGTTGAAAGACACATCTTGGGGCCATCTAACATCATCTCCTTCACCTCTAACCTACCTCTAACCTCTAACTCATCATCAATCACAATTCCTAACCCTAATCCACCATCACCATCATCAACAACCTTTCCACCATCATCCTCATCCATCCACACTCACCATTCAACCCTAAACCCTAACCTTCATCCTTCCTCCAACACTCAAGGTCATGGCTCGGTGTTCGTGTTCGCCATCCGGTGATCACGTTCCTTCAACCATGAGCGGCTAGTCTCCTTGGTTTCACCCCGGTATAGATTTTTGTAAGAACTCTAGGGTTTACACATTTGTGTTTAATTTAATTTTGGGACAAGTTGTTTAGTATTTGAAACCTTTGATAATTGTCTTATTATAGATCAGTTTGACTTTCAAACAGTCAACTGTCTATTAACGCATACAACCCACAAATAAGTTCAACAACTCATTTAGGCATTTCATTATTTACCCGGTGGGCACTATTCTTAGGCAACCATTATAACTACGTTTATTAACCTGGTTCATATGATTGTTAACATCACATTAACATAATTTATATTCATTGTATGCTAGTTTATCCTTCATATATGAGAACATAGGGATTGTTTCATCACCATGAAACAACCTATTGCATCATGTATATGAAAATTACTCAAACATTAAACTTAAACAAAGATTTTAACCATTCATATACACATAATGATTTCAAGCATCTATAACACGATTTTAACATCAATTTCATTATATCATACAAAAACCCATTTCATGGAAAGTATGATCATATATTCAAACACCTAAATTGTTTAAGTGTGTTCATGTTACTACCATATATGATGATTCTAAACACAAGTTTAACATTAACTTCATCATATTATCAAAACCCATTTAACAAGGTGTAGTAATTCATCCAAACACCTAAATCATAGCAATTTACTCAAAATTTTCACTTAGGGTTTGTTCCTAAGCAAGCATACATCTCAAATCCAGCCATAACCTCTACGATTCATACATAAATCACAACTTGCGATGGTCATCAAATTTCACAACTTCAGCAAACATCAAAATTCTACATACCTTATGATCCCCTTGCTTGGGTGATCGTTAATTCAAGTTCATTTGTGAGTTTGAGCCCCAATTCCTCCTTCAATTTGATGATACTGGATTAACAAGGGTTTTGGCTCCCTTGTGTTTCTCTTATTTGTTCCAGAACACACACACTTAGTGTGTGTTGTGTTTTGTTTTCATTTAATAATTCAACTTTCAGTTTTCCCTTTTTGGTCTCTCATGTTTTGAGATTTTAATTATAAATGGATATCATCCAATATTTATCACTAACGATACAATAATCAACTAGGTTAATTATTCCTAATTAATTTTGTTTATGGGTTAACTTTTATCATTAAAGGTACTTTACCTGTTCCCTTATATTAACCGGGTTTAAATTACCAAACCTGTTTTTGGGGTGTTACAAGTCTACCCCCCCCCCCCTTAAAGAGGTTTCGTCCCCGAAACCGTTCTCACGCAGTTAATTGGGTTAAACCTAATTAACTTGATTTCGGTGATCACTTGAGCATTGCTCACATTTAATAATCTTACCAGGAAAGTATGGTAATGTCTTTTTGGTTCCAAAGCGTATGCGCCTTTCATAATTTCGTTATTTCGACCCGTTTGGATGTTTTAGTGAAATCTTTCACTTTTAACAACCAGACTGTTTTGTTTTCGAATTTATCCATTCGGTTCATTCATACGGAATCCACCGCTAAAGAACAAGCCGAATTTCTTAATTTTATCTTAATTATTCCACATAATTCTATATGTAATATTATAGAAATTCTCTGAAGCATATAGCTACATACCTTATAGCTTTTCCTTCAATCGTGCGTTTGCTCTTTTGACTTCCCGACGCTTCACTTGTGTTGCTCTTAGTGACTTAAAAATGAAGCTAGAACTAGTTTAATTTTGTTATATACTCTTGTTTCTCTTTGTATAAGACAATGTAGTCCCTCTTTGTTAATAAATAAAACATAACTTTAATTACCATGGTTGTGAAATAATAATTCTGTTACAACACTCTCCGACGTTTTCGCCACGTTTTTGTTGTTTTACGTGGTCGGGGTGTGACAAAACCCAAGTTTCCATTACAAACATGTTTTTAGGGATAAACCCTAATATATTTGAAATAAAACTTCTTCTTTATTTAGGTAACTTTTATAGCCACTTTTCCAAGCCTTCAGTGCTCTCCAGCTGGCTTCTATTTGGCTTTCACATTTTGTTACCTGATCCGCGTTTAAAAACATTTTATCAGCAAGAAATACTGGCGAGTGAATCCCAATTTGATCAAAACAGGTTTTATCATTTTACAGCATTGAGGGCAATCCAGTAATTACATTTGTTTATATCTACTTTAATTACCACCCACGGTACTGTCAATCCTGACTGGTGGTAATGTTACTACTCACAGTGTAATAACAAATTTTGTATACAAAACCCCAACATACCGACGATAATTGTAGAATACAAATACATAATCACTGTTAAATATGAATTAAAACAATTTGAGGTTTCGTAAAACACTTTGTGAAAAGAGGAATCACTCACCTTGCTATTTTAGGTATTTCCCCTGTGACTTCCTGGTTATAATCTAATAAATTAAACAATGCACACGCGTTAGTATAATAACCCAAATTTACATTAGTTATACCCTCTCCGAGACAAAACTCCAACGACTGAATCAGGCAGAGCCTCGACATGCGTTATGGAGAACTAGATCGATCGGGCAGCATATCTAATACGTAACCGGGGGTTATAATACTTACTACGAGGCAGAGCATCGCTAATTAGGGGGGGGGTATTATACCTGATATAGTAATTGCTATTCAGAGATTTTGAGAGAGAGAGATTGAAAGTTTTGAACGAATTGGATTGAATGTCGATCTCCTCTATTTATAGTGTCTGATCGACACTTTCTCGCGGCTCGCGGGTCTTCGCGCCCCGCGAGCTAGGCTAGGGTAGGCCCTAGCTTGGCTGATTCGACCACTAGGCTCGACACGATGCAGACATGTGGCGGCTCAGGGGACGGCCTGGTGGCCAAGCTGTCGCGCCCCACGACAGCCTTACTTGGCTCTTTTGCGCCCCGCGAGTGATATTAGAATTTTGTTTTTATTTAATTTTTGGTAAATTTAAGGTATTTCGGGCCAACTTTTCGTATACAGGGTGTATTTTAGGGCGTATAGGGATGTTATAAGTATTTTAGCAGGGTTGTTATATCCTTCCCACCTTGTTTTAGAACTCGTCCTCGAGGTCTACTGGAACAGGTGTGGATATTTCCTCTGCATCTCTGACTCGAGTTCCCAAGTGTATTCTGGTCCTCTCTTAGAATCCCATCTTACTTTGACTATAACCAATCTCTTGTGTTTTGGATTCTTGATCTTTTTGTCTTCAATCTGTAGGGGTCTTTCTATAAACTTGAGTTTCTCGTTTACCTCTATATACTTAAGAGGTACCACTAATGATTCATCTGCTAAGCATTTCTTGATATTACATACATGAAATACATCATGTATTTCTGCCATTTCCTCTGGCAGTTGTTGCTGGTAGGCTACAGGTCCTATTCTTCTAATAATCTCAAAGGGTCCAACATACCTGGGGCATAGCTTCCCCCTCTTGATGAATCTGACTACTCCTTTCCATGGAGAAACTTTTAATAATACCTTATCTCCTACTTGGAACTCCAATGGTTTTCGCCTGTTATCAGCATATCTCTTTTGACGATCGCGTGCTGCTTTTAGTTTATCCTTGACTTGAATAATCTTGTCCGTTGTTTCTTGTACTATCTCGGCTCCAGACAGTTGCTTTTCTCCAATTTCTGCCCAACGGACTGGAGTTCGGCACTTTCGTCCATAAAGTGCTTCAAATGGTCCAGCATTGATACTGGTATGATAGCTGTTATTGTAAGAAAATTCTATTAATGGTAGATGATCGTCCCAATTTCCTCCGAAATCAATTACACAAGCTCTAAGCATATCTTCCATTGTCTAAATTGTCCTTTCGCTTTGTCCATCCATTTGAGGATGATAAGCTGTTCTTAGATTCAACTTGGTTCCCATTGCTTTTTGGAAACTAGTCCAAAAATAAGAAGTAGAACGGCTATCTCTATCAGACACAATAGATAAAGGAATTCCATGTAATGAAACTATTTCATTTACATATAACTTGGCTAATTGTTCCATACTGAAAGTTTCCTTCAACGGTAAGAAATGAGCAGACTTGGTTAATCTTTCTACAATCACCCAGATTGTATCATTACCCTTTCGTGTCTTGGGTAATTTGGTAACAAAATCCATTGTTATCAATTCCCATTTCCATATTGGCATTTCTAATTGCTGCAATAAACCTGAGGGTTTTTGATGTTCAGCTTTAACTTGTGAACAGGTTAAACACATGGCAACATAAGCTGCTACATCCTTTTTCATTCTTATCCACCAGAAATTCTTTCTTAAGTCTTGATACATTTTATCATTTCTAGGATGTATCGTATACTTAGATTTATGGGCTTCTTCTAATATTCGGTGGCGTAGGTTTCCTCGTTTAGGTATCCAAATTCTTTTCTTATGGAATCTCCAAATTCCATATGTTCCTTGTTCTAATTCCTTAATCATCCCTTTTAATTTTTCAGTATCATCCTTGATTACTGATCTTTGTATTTCTCTAATCTAATTATTTAAATCTATCTGCAGATTTAATTTAAGAGAATGTACTCTTTTTGGCTTTTCATGATACTTTCGACTTAAAGCATCAACTACTACATTAGCCTTTCCTGCATGATACTGGATATTACTATCATAATCACTAAGACTTTCCATCCAGCGTCTCTGTCTCATGTTTAATTCCTTTTGCCCGAAAACATATCTTAAACACTTATGATCGGTGAAATGGTAAGCTTACTACTGTAAAGGTAATGTCTCCAAATTTTAAGGGCAAAAATTATGGCTCCTAATTCTAAATCATGGGTTGTATAGTTCTCTTCATGATTCTTAAGTTGTCTAGAGGCATAAGCTATAACCTTTTGATGTTGCATCAACACACATCCATAACCTAATTTAGAAGCGTCACAATAGACTACAAAGTCTTCAGTTCCTTCTGGTAATGCTAGTATGGGTGTGTGGGTTAATCTTTGCTTAAGAATTCTAAAGGCTTCTTCCTGTTTTGGTCCCCATTCAAACATAACTGATTTACAAGTCAGTTTTGTTAAGGGAATGGCTATTCTAGAGAAATCTCGGATAAACCGTCTATAATAACCGGCTAGTCCTAGAAAACTTCTTACTTCTGTTGGTGATTTTGTGACTTTCCATTTAGTAATCACCTTGATCTTTGTGGGATCCACATGAATTCCTTCATGATCGACTATATGTCCGAGGATTTGCACTTCTTCTAACCAAAACTCACATTTCGAAAATTTAGCATAAAGCTTTTCTTTTCTCAATAATGTAAGGAGTGCATGCAGATGCGCTGCATGTTCCTCTTTACTCTTAGAGTAAATGAGAATATCATCTATAAAGACAATTATGAATTTATCCAGGTATGGTTCACATATTATGTTCATCATGTCCATAAATGCGGCTGGGGCATTGGTTAAACCAAATGGCCTGACGGTAAATTCATAATGGCCATACCTTGTCGTGAAGGCGGTTTTAGGATTGTCCTCTTCCTGTACCTTTAATTGATGATATCCTCAGCGTAAGTCGATCTTAGAAAAGAATCGAGCTCCTTACAATTGATCAAACAAATCATCGATTCTCGGTAATGGGTACCGATTTTTAATCGTGACTTTATTGAGTTCTCGGTAATCAATGCATATACGCATTGATCCGTCCTTCTTCTTGACAAACAAGATCGGTACTCCTCATGGCGATGAACTAGGTTGTATGAATCCTTTTTCCAAAAGTTCATCTAACTATTTCTTTAGTTCTTGCATCTCTGCGGGTGCCAAAGGTAAGGTGCCTGGCAATCGGTGCTGTCACTGGTAGTAGGTGAATTCTGAGTTCGACTTCCCTGTCTGGCGGTAGTCCAGGTAGCTCTTCTGGAAAAACATCGGAGAATTGAGATACTACGGGAATATCCTTCAATTCCTTTCCTTTAGTGTTAATGATTATGGAAATCATACACACTAGGGATCCTTTTCTTGCATAACTTGTTGTTTTCATCACAGAGATGAATTTCATTGATCGAGATGGCTTATCTCCTTTAATTGTGATCTTTTCACCCTTTGGTGAATTTACTTGTATTAACTTTTGATCACACAGAATACTATCCTTATTGGCTACTAACCAATCCATTCCTAACACGATATCAAATCCAACCAGATTCATTAGGTCAAGATTAGCAATAAAATTTTGGTTTAAAATTTCTATTCTTGCTCCCTGCAAGATTTCAGTGATCTTAATGGATTCTCCATTTGCCATTTCTACTAGACATTCTTGTTGAAGTTTAGTTAATGGTTGATTGAGAAGTTTGCAAAATGAAGTATTAATAAAACTTTGGTTTGCACCAAAGTCAAATAATACTTTAGCAAAAACATCATTAACTAAAAACGTAGCGGCAATCACGTCCGGAATCATCTTGGCTTCTTCTGCAGTCAGAACAAATGCTCTAGCATTCTTAGTAGTCTTGTTGTTCATGGATGGAGCTAGTTTCGGACAGTTCGGCTTGATATGCCCTCTCTCCCCACAATTGAAGCATACTCCATTGCTGGGTTTCTTTCTGGAATTACCGTAGCGAAATTCTTGGGTAAGCTTTTGAGCTAGGTTCTTCCTCTGGTTTTCTTCTTGTGTACGTACTAGTTCATCAGTCAAGGTATTTGCTAGTTCTACAGCTTCTTCTATGGTTTGTGGTCTAGCTGCCTTGACTACGTGTCTAATCTTACTGATTAATCCCCAAATGTAACGGGAGATTAATACTGGTTCTGGTGATGATAGGGTTGGCACTATTCTAGCATATTCAAAGAATACGGTAATGTAACCCTTACAGTCAACTCCAGTCATTCTAAGGTTTAAGAACTTATTAGCTATCTGTTCTTTTTCATTGGAGGGCAGAATTTCCTTTCAACCATGTTCTTAAACTCAGTCCATTCCATATTAAAGACTCTGTCACTTCCCCTAGACCGGAGAATAGTGTTCCACCAATCTAGAGCTGCATTCTTAAAAAGATTGGAAGCAAACATGATTTTATCTTCCTCTGCACACTTGCTTATTTTTAAGACTGCTTCAGTCTTTTCTATCCAGCGTAGAGCTGCAATGGCTCCTTCATTGCCCGAGAATTCCATTGGTTTACAAGACCAGAATTCTTTGTAAGAACAACCATAAGACAAGGTTCTTCTCCTTTTTGGAATTGGCAATTGAAGTAGTGGTCCATTCTTTATGCTGTGACTAGATTCAGTAGGTGGTTGTTTACTTCCATTATTACTTTTATTGTTTTCTGCTTCCTTAACCGTTTCGATAATATATGGCATAGCGTCTATAATCCCTTGTGCCACTATGTGTTGGATGGCACTGTTATCTAATTGGTTCCCGTTATTATCGTTATTCGGGTTTTCTTGATTCACTTCGTTGTCCATCTGGATTATTAACATTTACCAAGTATTAATATCATAGAACAAGATTTAATGTGAACAATCACACAAACACAAACAGGTTGATCAAATCGTCGTACATTGCGACATTTACTCTATTTTATATATTTATATATTACAAGCTGCAATTGGAATTTAAAGTATAATACTAACTATGCATCCGTAGGTAGTGGATTATCTATTTTTAGTTGATTTTTTTTTTCAAACTACTCGCATATATATTTATATCTATATTATTATTATTATTATTACTATCATTAGTGGGGGTTCATCTAGTACTGCATGTTTCGCTCTTCGTACTTCCAAACGAGCCTCTCCCCTATTTGCCTTATCCTTTAACCTTCATCTAATAACTCCTCACCAAAAGTGTGGAGTTCCTACAAATTTTCGGTACCCATGGGTGGTGATTGTGCTGGTATCGGGTCAGGGTACTGGGGCATCGGTTCTTCGTATGGGTATGGGTTCTCTTGGATTTCTCGAATATACTGGTCGTTATCCCAATATGGATCTAGAGGGTCAAGGTTAGGGTATGGTGCTACTGGATTTTGTATGGGTTCCTCCTGTGGGTAGAGTTCTCGATAATCCCTATGATCATTGTTCCATGGGTTATAAGCTAGAGGGTTTGGTGCTAGGACTCTAGGGATTTCGTTTGGGTCGAAGGCGGGTATGGGAACCTGATCTCCTGGGTTAGGTTCTATTTCCATGGGTTGAGTTGGGAACAGTGGTAGTGGCTGTGGTGCAATGATTTGTTCTAAGTTTGGGTATGCGGCTGTGGTAGCTAATATGTGAAAATTAGCCAATCGCCTATTGATTATGTCATGGGTCTGGGCATTCATCTCCCTATTTGTTGTTGCTAAGGGCCTCTGTTGCTGTAACTTCCTCATCCTTTTCCTACGCTCGTGAGCTCCCCGACTGAACCATCCTCTCTTTTTTGGTAGGGATTGGCTCTTCGGATTGTGCCTTAAATATGAAAATCCCCTCTTCTGTATCAGCTGAATACCCCGTGGGGGTAGGCTGGGAAGAAGTTCCTTCATCTCTAGGAGAACTAGACAATTGACGATAGGCGTCCGATGGTCCTTGATCACTCATACTGTAAACTAACAAATTGTCAAATAACACAAAACAATAATATACAGATATGCACGTATTCACATATATTATTTCCTAACATAGTGGATAAAATTTTGGTGCCAGCGGAACACGTATGTGTCTGAAATCAGTGGCTGTAGCTCTGATACCACCTTCTGTCGCAACCCCCAACCCCTACCCCTGGAGGCGGGCGACCGCAGCCTACTCAGAGATGGTGGTATCGGTGTTTATCATTAACTTGGCAGCGCAAATTTCATCAGGACCGTAGTTAGAAAATATTTTATCAGAGTAAAACACCACATTTTATAATTTATAAATATATGGGAAAAACCCAAGTTTCCATTACAAACATGTTTTTAGGGATAAACCCTAATTTATTTGAAATAAAACTTTTTCTTTATTTAGGTAACTTTTATAGCCACTTTTCCAAGCCTTCAGTGCTTTCCAGCTGGCTTCTATTTGGCTTTCACATTTTGTTACCTGAAACGCGTTTAAAAACATTTTATTAGCAAGAAATACTGGAGAGTGAATCCCAGTTTATTCAAAACAGGTTTTATTATTTTACAGCATTGAGGGCAATTCAGTAATTACATTTGTTTATATCTACTTTAATTACCACCCACAGTACTGTCAATCCTGACTGGTGGTAATGTTACTACTCACCGTGTAGTAACAAATTTTGTATACAAAACCCCAACATACCGACGATAATTGTAGAATACAAATACTCAATCACTGTTAAATATGAATTAAAACAATTTGAGGTTTTGTAATAGACTTTGTGAAAAGAGGAATCACTCACATTGCTATTTTAGGTATTTCCCTTGTGACTTCCTGGTTATAATCTAATAAATTAAACAATGCACACGCGTTAGTATAATAATCCAAATTTACATTAGTTATACCCTCCCCGAGACAGAACTCCAACGACTGAGTCAGGCAGTGCCTTGACATGCGTTACGGAGCACTAGATCGATCAGGCAGTGTATCTAATACGTAACCGGGGGTTATAATGCTTACTACGATGCACAGCTTCGCTAATTAGGGGGGTATTATACCCGATATAGTAATTGCTATTCAGAGATTTTGAGAGAGAGAGATAGATTGAAAGTTTTGAACGAACTGGACTGAATGCTGATCTCCTCTATTTATAGTGTCTGAACGACACTTTCTCGCGGCCTGCGAAAGAGAACAAGGGGGTCTTCGCGCCCCACTAGCCAGGATAGGGTAGGCCCTAGCTCGGCTGATTCGACCACTAGGCTCGACACGATGCAGACACGTGGCGGCTCAGGGGGCGGCCTGGTGGCCAAGCTGTCGCGCCCCGCGACAGCCTTACTTGGCTCTGTCACGCCCCGCGAGCGATATTAGAATTTTGTTTTTATTTAATTTTTGGTAAACTTAAGGTATTTCGAGCCCACTTTTCATATACAGGATGTATTTTAGGGCGTATAGGGATGTTATAAGTATTTTAGGAGGGTTGTCATAAAAACGTGGCACCGAATTCACCTGGGAACTCGAGAGCAAGATGAAGACCAAGCATCCACATCTCTTCGTCCAGCTTTCCTCTTGAATAGATTTCGAGGACGAAATCTCCCAAAGTAGGAGAGAGTGTAACGCTTCACACTTTTGTACTTTCCAGATTTAGCAACTATTGTTGTAATTTCCATTTTTAGACACGTGTACTCATGTCGTATTCTATCTCGTTTCATTTTGTACCCCGAGATAATTGATCATAATGAAAACGCAAGTATTTTATTCATATTCATGTTATTCACTATATTATACATGTTTCGTAATTGCACAATACGCATTTATGCCCATTACACGTAAAACGAGTTAAAACATACAATTTAATCGAACTTGAACCTCGAAGGAAAGGGGAAGCCCCCTCTCGTATGAAGTGCCCTTTCGTACGAAGTGGGCACACTCATCCCAACCTGCACACTCGTCCGAACTTGTCGGAAACCCAAATTTCACCCTACACCTATAAATAGGTGTACTAGTTCACTCCATTTCTTTTCTCACTTCACTCATACTCCTCCAAACGCTCTGAACCTTCTTGCACGAGATCAGAAGCCTTTGGTATGGATTCTTTCATCTTTTCCATTGCTTTAACATGATTCTTACATCATTGTTAGATTCCTTAAAACACTTTTGCAAAACCCTCTTCATCCAACACATCTCAGCGATGGTTTCCACTAGTTTTGCTTGGGGAAACCGCTGTTTAAGCATCACATACACGAGATTCGAATCAAGATTCATAAAGTTTAAACATTTATACAACTTGGTCATAATTTTAATTTTGATTATTGTACGATCTTGATGGAATCTGGAACCCATCAGACCCTCAACTCATTTCATAGTTAAGGGTTTGCAATCAGGTTAATTTCCATCAAGAAATGATCTATTTCGGATGGATCTAACAGATGATCTTCGACAAAACAGTCACATTCGTACGAAAAGGGGCATTTTATGTATATTCTGTTTTCGTTTTCACTTTTGTTTTGCATCAGTTCATTAGTATTTAACCCCGAACAGTTTACTAGTCACAAAGTGAGTTAGCCCCGTCCAACCTCCGACACTTAGCTCACGCTCTCCATGTCGTGTTGGCATACCTTGTCACACCCCCAAAAATTACCACCTAGGGAGTGTCCCTGCTAGGCGTATGACGACTAGCAATGAGCCACCAATTACATTGAATCACAAGTTTGAAATAAAACTTCATTATTTAAAGATACTGAAATCCCAACATAAGTTATTCAAAAACCATAAGTTTAGCGGAAGCGTTAATGTATCGTAATATAATGTTATCCAATCAATCATAGTAAATAAATGTCTAATAATAAATCCATCAAGCAACCATGACCACTCGCGCCCTCCAGCCAGCAAGTTCCTGCTTTCCAAGTACCTAAGGACCTGCGAGCATGTAACACGTGTATCAGACAAAGCTGGCGAGTTCACAGTTTTAGAAAACGTTTGATTACCCGTTGTATATAAAATAGTTCAATACCCAATGCAAGTAATATTGTTAATATCTCATTTCCAAACACGGACGGCTCCTGAAATACATGACTGCCCTTCCCACGTACTCCTATCTAGTACTGGGCCAGACTGGGTCATTAGTTCACCTCCGTCCTCTACAGGCACGGGGTGAGGGTGCCAAACCTAAGTAGCGCTACTAACTAATACCCGATGAGGGACTTACAAACGATGATAGGTGAGAATATTAACCAATATACCCGTTTTTACCCAAAGACTTATCCCCCCACGGGATACCCACTGACTGTCCCCAACCACTGGGACGCATGCTCGAATGTAGTGAACTCACCTTGGCTTGCTCGGTAGAATTATTTACTCGTTTAACAACAGTGATTTACCAAACCCTATTACAGTTACACATAACAGTCAGTTTGCATACCAGTACAACACGTATCATTTCTCATTCAATCATCAAATGGTGCACACGAATACAAATGTTCACATTCATCACTAGGCATGGTATACCAATTAGTCAAGCACAATATCTTTCGGTTCACATTTATCCTTCGGTTCACAGTTACCATTCAATACATCAGCTATCATTCGATACACTTATCTTTCGACACCACAGTTATGTTTCGACACCACAGTTACGTTTCGACACCACAGTTATGTTTCGACCATAGTTATCTTTCGGTCCACTGTTATCTTTCGGTCATAGTATCTTTCGGTTACGAGTATCAAACAGTTACACCCTATCACAGCCCTAATCATCGCTGACAGTTATATGATTAAGCATCACAAAACTCTTGCATCGATTCATTGATGTGTTTACCAAATCAGTAATAATCACTCAATAACATAATTCCCAAACATCAATTAACATGATCAGATCAGTGGTCTAAAATCCTCAGGTCTATTCATATAATTATCATCCCTAATATGTATTACATGTTAGCAGATCGTTGTTCCACACAAAACAACCAATCATCATACCAGAACCATTCATAATCAGCATTATCATCATCATAAACAGAAATCAAAATTGGAAACCAATTGCAATCACATGCATAATCAGCATCTATATTCGATCCATGAATAAAGCTATTACTACATAAGATTAAACAAATAATCACAAGTGTTTTTAATCCACTAGCCAAACAAGAATCACACTAACCGGAATCTGGATTACGGAATGAGATCTTCGAACAGGGAATGGGTCTGATATGCCGTCACACACACACAATGGAACTAGGGTTTTTAGAAGTTAACTATCGACCTACATGCATTCACGTATATATAACGTATCACAGGAATGGGCCAAGCCCATTAGAAAGACTGGGCCGAAAGATCTGGATTCCAGTCGAAGGATCCTATCTTTGCTCGAAGGACAGAGTTTGAATCGAAAGTTAGGTCTTATGTTTGGTGATCCTTCGAAGGTTGGATCCTTCGGTCGAAGGATCTTTGGTTGAAAGATGTCTTGGTCGAAGGATCGTTTACAAGTTGTAACATATTTCCACTAGCACAATGATTTTACAAGATTCCAAGGATATGAAAATACGACAAAGGAGTCGGGGAATAGGATAATACTAACCTCGGGAATTCGGGTTGTCACATCATCCCCAACTTGAAGGAAATTTCGTCCCGAAATTTAGCAAGTAGGTACGAGAGAGTGAAGTGACGATTCAAGATCGTTGCGGATTTTCCTCAGGTGTTACATCATCCTCAACTTGAAGGGGAATCTCGTCCCGAGATTCACTAGCTTTACTTGACTCTGCCTTGTCCTTGGGAAAAAGGTGAGGGTACTTTAGTTTCATCTGATCCTCGCGTTCCCACGTGAACTCCGGTCCACGCCTTGAATTCCAACGGACCCTAACAATCGGAATTCGACTGTGTTTACGGACCTTGACCTCCCGATCCATGATTTCAATAGGCTCTTCAACAAACTGCAGCTTGTCATCCAACTTGAGCTCTTGAAATGGCACAACCAGTGTCTCATCAACCAGACACTTCTTTAGTTGCGAAACGTGAAAGACATTGTGAACATTACCTAATTCCGCAGGTAACTCGAGTCTGTAAGCGACTTTACCGATCCGCTCAAGAATTTTGAATGGCCCAATGTAACGTGGATTAAGCTTGCCACGCTTTCCAAAGCGTACAACGCCCTTCCACGGTGAAACTTTCAACATAACCCGATCATTAACCTCGAACTCTAAAGGCTTTCTACGCTTGTTAGCATAACTTTTCTGACGATCCCGCGCTGCTGCCATACGATCCCTTATCCGAGCTATATTTTGCGAAGTTTCCAGAATGAGTTCAGGACCTGTGAGTTGACTGTCACCTACTTCCGCCCAACAGAGAGGAGAACGACATTTCCGCCCATACAATGCTTCGAACGGAGCTGCCTGAATACTTGTGTGGTAGCTGTTGTTGTAGGAAAACTCTATTAACGGCAAGTGTCTTTCCCATCCCTTCCCAAAATCGATCACACATGCCCGCAGCATGTCTTCAAGTGTCTGAATAGTGCGCTCACTCTGACCATCCGTCTGTGGGTGGTAAGCGGTGCTCATATCAAGTTTCGAACCAAACAATTTGTGCATAGACTGCCATAATTCAGAAGTAAAGCGCGGATCTCGATCTGAGATGATAGAAGTTGGCACTCCGTGTCGAGCAACTACCTCCTTAAGATATACCGCTGCAAGCTGCGAAAACTTATCTGTTTCCTTGATTGCTAGAAAATGTGCCGATTTCGTGAGTCGATCAACAATCACCCATATAGTGTCGTTTCCAGCCTGAGTTCTTGGTAATCCAGTAACGAAATCCATAGCGATCTGTTCCCACTTCCACTTAGGTATTTCTGGCTGCTGTAGTAGACCCGAAGGCTTCTGGTGTTCCGCTTTAACTCTAGCACAAGTTAAGCATTTACTCACGTACGTGGCTATGAGGGCTTTCATGTTCGGCCACCAATACATAACCTTAAGATCATGATACATCTTGTCCGATCCCGGGTGGATAGAATATCGTGACTTGTGTGCTTCATCCATTACAAGTTCTCTAAGATCACCAAACAGAGGAACCCATACTCTTCCCATGATGTAGTAGATGCCGTCAGATCTCTGTTCAAACTGTTTTTCCATACCGCGCAAACCCTCAGTTTTAATGTTCTCTTCCTTCAATGCCTCAGTCTGGGCCGTACGAATCCTATCAGGAAGGCTGGAATGGACAGTGAGCTGTAAGGCGCGAACGCGTTTAGGTTTCGTTTCTTTGCGGCTAAGTGCATCCGCCACAACGTTAGCTTTACCTGGGTGATATTTGATGGCACACTCGTAATCATTGAACAATTCCACCCAACGACGCTGTCGCATATTCAATTCTCTTTGGTCGAAGATATGCTGAAGGCTCTTGTGGTCGGTGTAGATTGTGCATTTCGTACCGTATAAATAGTGCCTCCAAATCTTTAGCGCAAACACTACTGCTCCTAACTCCAAGTCATGTGTCGTGTAGTTCCTCTCGTGAACCTTCAACTGTCGAGAAGCGTAAGCTATCACTTTCTCGCGTTGCATCAACACGCAACCGAGACCCTGAATCGAAGCATCACAATAAACTACAAAATCCTCAGTGCCATCCGGTAGAGATAAGATTGGTGCGCTGCATAACCTTTGTTTCAAAAGCTGGAAAGCATCCTCCTGTTTCGTCCCCCAAGAGTAAACTACTTTCTTCTGTGTTAACGAGGTGAGTGGCTGTGCAATCTTTGAGAAGTTCTGAATGAAACGGCGATAATACCCTGCTAGACCGAGAAATTGCCGCACCTCCGAAGGGTTCTTTGGTGCCGCCCAATTTCTAATGGCGTCAACTTTGGCAGGATCCACATGTATGCCTACCTCATTGACTATATGCCCCAGAAAATGTACCTCCCGTATCCAAAAATCACACTTAGAAAACTTTGCGTACAACTGCTCCCTCCTCAGGAGTTCTAGGATAAGGCGTAGGTGCCGCTCGTGATCCTCCTTGTTCTTGGAGTAAATTAGAATGTCGTCAATAAAAACGATAACGAAGTCGTCAAGGTATGGCTTGCACACGCGGTTCATGAGGTCCATGAAAACCGCTGGTGCGTTGGTTAACCCGAATGGCATAACCAAGAATTCATAGTGACCGTATCGCGTCCGAAACGCGGTTTTGGGAACGTCTTCCTCTCTGACTCGCACTTGATGATAACCAGACCTTAAGTCGATCTTAGAGTAAAAGCTCGACCCTTGTAACTGGTCAAACAGGTCGTCAATACGAGGCAAAGGATAACGGTTTTTGATCGTCATCTTGTTGAGCTCGCGATAATCTATACACATTCGTAAGGACCCGTCCTTCTTCTTCACAAATAAGACTGGGGCTCCCCAGGGGGAAGAGCTAGGTCGGATGAAACCCCTATCCAACAGCTCTTGGAGTTGGTTTGATAATTCCTGCAGTTCTCCTGGCGCAAGACGATAAGGAGCACGAGCAACTGGGGCTGCCGCTGGGGCGAGGTCAATCTGGAATTCCACCTGACGATGTGGAGGTAAACCAGGAAGTTCCTCAGGAAATACGTCAGGATATTCCCGAACAACTGGAAGATCCTCGATCTTCCTTTCATCAGACGATGAATCGGTAACAAGAGCTAATATAGCAGGATAGCCCTTACGCAAATACTTCTGAGCCTTCATTGCCGAAACCATGCTAACTGGGGTCCCGCTGCGATGACCTTGAACTGATAGAAATTCCCCACTGGGAAGGGGAACACGTATGATCTTCTCCTTGCAGAGAATCTCTGCTTGATACTTGGACAACCAGTCCATACCAACGATGACGTCGAAGCTTCCAAGAGTAATAGGAATCAAGTCAATGTCGAAAACTTGACCCAGAAGATCGATTTTACACCCAAATAGAACATGCGTAGCTTCGATTGTTTTACCATTTGCGATTTCTACTATGTGTTTCATTACAAGAAGTGTAGGACTTGACCCTAATTGGGAGCTAAACTCTAAAGACACGTAACTCCAGTCGGCACCAGAATCAAATAAAATAGAAGCAATAACACCGTTTACTGAAAACGTACCAGTAACCACGTTGTCGTCGTTCCGCGCTTCCCCAGCTCCCAGCACAAACCCGCGCCCACGCGCAACATTACCCCCGTTGTTCCCTGCATTGTTATTCCCGTTACCACCCCCTGTGTTCTGTCTCAGCTGAGGGCAGTCTCGCTTGAAGTGCCCCTCGGCCCCACACTGATAACACCCTTTCTGATTACCCTGAGTTTGCTGAGGCTGTTGCCTACCCGCCTGCTGCGCTGGCTGCTGCTGAGCTGGAAGTGTGGTCCTACAATCCCTGGCCTTGTGCCCCGGTCGATTACACCGATAACAAACTCGAGTACACTGCCCCTTGTGATGAAGATCACACTTGCTGCACAAGGGTAGCTTCCCCGCATATGATCCCTGCCCTGATCTGTTACTCGAGTTCTGATTTACTGATGCTGTCTGGCTGAAACTGCGGGTGCTGCCAGTATCCGTCTTCTTCTGAGGCTGTGTAGAGTTGGACCCCTTGTCCGTATCGTTCCACTTACGTTTGCCATCTGCAGCAGATGCAGTGGAAGTAGTGGCAGCTGTGGTAGTGCTAGAAATACGAGGTGGCAATGAGTCGCTCTCCACCTCCTGGTCAACGATTTTATGTGCCAATCTAACAATCTGGGTTAGGTTATTGAGGTTCGCTGCTGTAACTAAACCCTTCACCCGTGGAGGTAACCCCTTAATAAACAACTCGATTCTTCGGGGCATGGGTCGGGACAAGTTCGGACACAAATCAGCTAACTCATACGACCGCTTCACATACGCCTCGATTTCAGACCCCACCATTGTCAGATGATAGTACTCATTCTCTAACTTCGCTATTTCATCTCGAGGACAGTATTCCTCTCTCATCAGTTCTTTAAAATCATCCCACATAGTGGCGTTCGCCGCCTCAATACCCAGCAGTTGGACCTGGGCATTCCACCAGGTCAAGGCACCATCCTGAAGCGTGCCTGCTGCAAACTTTACCCTATCCCCAACTGGGCAGTTACATATCGCAAACACTGACTCCGCCTTTTCGAACTAGCGTATAAGTCCTACAGCCCCTTCAGTGCCACTGAAGGTCTGTGGCTTGCAATCCATGAAAGTTTTAAAAGTGCAGACCGGTGGGTGAGGCTGGTTTTGTGGCGCCGGCTGACCTATTAACGAAAGAAAATAAACCAACAAGTAAGACTCAAGTTCACGATTCAAAGGAAAGAATGTCTGGTACATGCCATACCAGCCTGATAAGCTGCCAAGGCTGCAGCCACCTGGGCGTTGAGTAATGCTTCTAGCTCAGCTTGGGTCATGTGGATTTCGCCACGCCCACCACCGCGGCCTCCATTACGTCCACCACGACGACCTCCACCACGTCCGTTCATGATTCTACAAGTATGGGAAGAAGGAACGGATTAACAGATCATTTCAAGCGGATGTCAAGTATTGCTATAGTATTCACAGTTTTCGAGGTTCTAATACAAAATTGACTATCAACGTGGGATTCCTTTTCACACTAGTCGAGATTTACTGGGACTCACATACACCCCACGTTATTATTATGTGTGCACCCATAATAATAACCCGTTTTGCATGCTTATCTCAGTTCCTCCCTACTCATGTTAAAAGGTTTCCCCAAACTCATGCAGTACGACGGACGACATCACAATATAGAGCATGTAAGTTCATGTAGAGTCCCATTCTTAAAATACGTAGCATAAACAGATAGCATAGTAATTCGTATTGTAATATCAAGTGTGCGTTCGAGTGTGATACTAATCATGAGTATGTACTAACTATGCTATGTAATAGTAAACAAGAGACGAACCTTGCTGCCTGGAGCTGAGTGTCATGGTCAATGTCGTATCAGTATGTCGTATCAGTTCAGTTATAGTCTGGTTTTATAAAACATTTTTAAAACCAAATTCACTATAACCAGTGGCTCTGATACCAAACTGTCACACCCCCAAAAATTACCACCTAGGGAGTGTCCCTGCTAGGCGTGTGACGACTAGCAATGAGCCACCAATTACATTGAATCACAAGTTTGAAATAAAACTTCATTATTTAAAGATACTGAAATCCCAACATAAGTTATTCAAAAACCATAAGTTTAGCGGAAGCGTTAATGTATCGTAATATAATGTTATCCAATCAATCATAGTAAATAAATGTCTAATATTAAATCCATCAAGCAACCATGACCACTCGCGCCCTCCAGCCAGCAAGTTCCTGCTTTCCAAGTACCTAAGGACCTGCGAGCATGTAACACGTGTATCAGACAAAGCTGGCGAGTTCACAGTTTTAGAAAACGTTTGATTACCCGTTGTATATAAAATAGTTCAATACCCAATGCAAGTAATATTGTTAATATCTCATTTCCAAACACGGACGGCTCCTGAAATACATGACTGCCCTTCCCACGTACTCCTATCTAGTACTGGGCCAGACTGGGTCATTAGTTCACCTCCGTCCTCTACAGGCACGGGGTGAGGGTGCCAAACCTAAGTAGCGCTACTAACTAATACCCGATGAGGGACTTACAAACGATGATAGGTGAGAATATTAACCAATATACCCGTTTTTACCCAAAGACTTATCCCCCCACGGGATACCCACTGACTGTCCCCAACCACTGGGACGCATGCTCGAATGTAGTGAACTCACCTTGGCTTGCTCGGTAGAATTATTTACTCGTTTAACAACAGTGATTTACCAAACCCTATTACAGTTACACATAACAGTCAGTTTGCATACCAGTACAACACGTATCATTTCTCATTCAATCATCAGTTGGTGCACACGAATACAAATGTTCACATTCATCACTAGGCATGGTATACCAATTAGTCAAGCACAATATCTTTCGGTTCACATTTATCCTTCGGTTCACAGTTACCATTCAATACATCAGCTATCATTCGATACACTTATCTTTCGACACCACAGTTATGTTTCGACACCACAGTTACGTTTCGACACCACAGTTATGTTTCGACCATAGTTATCTTTCGGTCCACTGTTATCTTTCGGTCATAGTATCTTTCGGTTACGAGTATCAAACAGTTACACCCTATCACAGCCCTAATCATCGCTGACAGTTATATGATTAAGCATCACAAAACTCTTGCATCGATTCATTGATGTGTTTACCAAATCAGTAATAATCACTCAATAACATAATTCCCAAACATCAATTAACATGATCAGATCAGTGGTCTAAAATCCTCAGGTCTATTCATATAATTATCATCCCTAATATGTATTACATGTTAGCAGATCGTTGTTCCACACAAAACAACCAATCATCATACCAGAACCATTCATAATCAGCATTATCATCATCATAAACAGAAATCAAAATTGGAAACCAATTGCAATCACATGCATAATCAGCATCTATATTCGATCCATGAATAAAGCTATTACTACATAAGATTAAACAAATAATCACAAGTGTTTTTAATCCACTAGCCAAACAAGAATCACACTAACCGGAATCTGGATTACGGAATGAGATCTTCGAACAGGGAATGGGTCTGATATGCCGTCACACACACACAATGGAACTAGGGTTTTTAGAAGTTAACTATCGACCTACATGCATTCACGTATATATAACGTATCACAGGAATGGGCCAAGCCCATTAGAAAGACTGGGCCGAAAGATCTGGATTCCAGTCGAAGGATCCTATCTTTGCTCGAAGGACAGAGTTTGAATCGAAAGTTAGGTCTTATGTTTGGTGATCCTTCGAAGGTTGGATCCTTCGGTCGAAGGATCTTTGGTTGAAAGATGTCTTGGTCGAAGGATCGTTTACAAGTTGTAACATATTTCCACTAGCACAATGATTTTACAAGATTCCAAGGATATGAAAATACGACAAAGGAGTCGGGGAATAGGATAATACTAACCTCGGGAATTCGGGTTGTCACATACCTGGGTGGTCCTCACTTGGCTGTTTGACCGTTTTACTTCCTGTTTTCAACTTGTTTAACAACAACTTCACTATTTACGTTTAAATCAGTTTATGGCCAAGCTTTACGCGTTTTAAACAGTCCAAATCGTTCGAAAGCGAACACCCATTCGTACGAAAGGCCTTGCCCTTTCGTACGAAAGGGTCTGTTACTCTTTTCGTTTCGTACTTTTATTGTACCTTGCAATCTGATCGGAACCTCTTTCACATCAGAATACTTACACTTCTGTTTACCCATTTCAGTGTAACTTCGGAGTTCCAAATCTCGTCAACTCAGCTCTCGGTTTTCGTGGAACCCTACGCAAAACTGTGAGTATACTCGATCCCATTTTCGTTTTTTTTATCACTTTAGGTGCAACATGTACACTTATACAAAAACATGTAACACTATTAAACTTGTTTATACAATCACACTCTATCCACTATTAAACATGAAAACGTGTATTACTTGTTAATCTCATATGCTCTGTTTACACTGTGTCTATATGCTCATTAAATTTGTAAGCCTACCTTAACAACTTTAGCGCTATAGGATTAATGCCCCGCCCGTATACTTGTGGTATTGTTAAGTAAAACACATTACACCCTCTTCGTTTCGGTGATGTTGGGTAAACACGATTGCATTAAACTTTCGTTTGACATATAGCTTAAACCCGTACAACATGTTAGTAACTTGTATACATTTGTCATGTTGGATATGAGTACACTTAAAACATCTTTCGTATTATGCTATGTATTCAAACTTGTATACTCGCCAACATATTTGTTGATCATTATTTTAATACATGTTGCAGGTTGATAGACGATGACATGAAGAAACAAGTTTAGGGTGGACTTAGGAACACACCTTAGTAATAAACAACGTTTGAATTATGTTCCATGTTTGACACAATTGAGCATGTTTTGTTTTGCTTGAACGGTATATGACATTTAGCATTTATAAAATTTTGATTTTATAAATTACGGTCACAATTTAGCGTTATGAAGCTATGAGTAATTTGTTTTCGTCTCACTTCGATGTTTCCGCCATCGGTTGGGGTGTGACAAAAGATTACTGGAAGGCACACGGACCAACACTCATCCAGTTCCAAGACAACCATGACGCGGTCCGCAGTGACAAAGTTCTTATGTGATGACTTTATTTTGAATAAAACCTTTTTGAGTTTGACTTTGTATGAACGAGTTTAAAACAATTAAAGATCGTTATGAATTTTCAAATACAAATTTATTGATGTGATTTTTTTGTAATATGATTTAAACCTTTACGAGAGCCGTCTATTCCGACTTGAACATCACAACCCTAATCACTATCGTACCCTGTGCTAGGAGTTCGGCATATTCGAGTTGAGGGCACATGGTGATGTTAAAATTATTCTGACCTCAAAAATTGGTTTTACAAAAATAATAATAAAATACAATAAATATTTTTAGTTTTTCCACTTCAGATCAAAAATATTTTTCCTAAAACTTAACGAAAATATTTTTCTAAATAAACCAAATTGCTTTTGTGCATGAAAAATTAAAATACTAATGTTTTACACTTGTCAAAGTGTAAATATAGTTAAGTATATACAAAACTCAATAAACATGAGTCTAAATAACGAAGTTATGGTTAATAACAGACCGTTTGATAACTAAAATTTAATAGTGGAGCCTAGGAAATTTCTCCTACTACTCCTCCATCACTTGAGACGCATCCTCATATTGCCGATCCAAGAGCATACGAGTTGCCCCCCTCAATTTATCTTCAGACCCTCTACGTTTGTCTAAATCGTAATTAGTAATTAGTGCTTGATTGGTGGAAGTTAAGATCATTGCTGCTACTTCATTTTTCCTTCATCTGACATCACGTTTGTTTCTCCTTCATTATCGACTTTATCTGATACTCCCACTTCCTTCTTGACGTTTGCACTAACGTCAATTGATACAATTGTCAACTCTTAATCAGAACCGTTGATAGTTTGTGTCGTTGTCACACTTTCAACGTTACTATCCTAAAATTTATCATCGTTTTCGTCTATTTTACTCGGACGTTTTATGTTTTCTCCATGTTACGCATTTATAATTTTTTTTATTGCTAGTTCATTTTGTGTCGCATCATCACTCACCACGACTTACTTTTCCCCATAATTTATGTGATGTTGGTATTATCTCACATATTCATAGACCGACCCTTTCCTCATAACTATGGATGCAGGTACTGCCATCATTTAGTCATGCCCTTTTTTAGGTTTGAGACTCAAGTGTTGGTTGTTTGTGGATTTGTTTATGCTTATTTAGTTAGTAGGTGTTAGGTTGAGTCGTCGCATAGAACCAATCAAAACCGCTAACGAAGCCGATGAAACTTGATACGGACATGGTGGATACACCGTTGGTACTTTCTATATATAAGTTATAATATTAATATATCAAAAGCCTCATTAGATTGGTTATGAGAAGTTCTTTGTAAAGTTTAATAAGAGCCATCAATCACGATTTGAATAACGGTGTGGATGAAAGTTTGGTAGAGACATGGTGGATACGCCACTGGTACTTCCTATATAAAATCGTCTCTGTCAAATTTTCAAAAGCAGTGTTAGACTAATCATGAGAAGTCGGTGAAAGTATTGTAAGAGTCGTCAATCAAATTTGAATAATGACATGGATGAAAACTTGGTACTGACATGGTGGATACGCTGCTGGTACTTCCTATATATAAGTATCTCTGGAAAATTTTCAAAAGCAACGCTAAACTAATCATGACAGACTTTTAGTTAGTTTGTTTTGATTTTGTGATTGGAGATTCAAATTCTATGACTTCGCGCATTTAACTCCAACGTTGTGGCATTTTATGAGAGATTTTTTTAGGTCCTAGGTCATGACACGGAATAGTTTAGACATCATGAGTATACTTTACAACTCGATTGCAAACTCTCTCGTGTTACATGTCATATTTGGGACATGATTTTCTCTTAAGCCGCAATCAATCCTCGATCTGTCATTTATGGGCTTCATGGTATAATGATCTTATCGCCTATGATTGACTATCTTGTATATAGTCATTTACGTTCTTCATTTCTGCATCTTTGGCATTTAAAAGTGATTCCTGTAACTGGGTATGCAACCCTTATCAAGAACGTTACCGCCTTAATAAGTCTGCACATTTTGATATATTGTAGTTCGAGCATATTCTCAGCAACGTTAGGGCTTGTGTTCCATACTTGTTACCTGACATTTATAAGAAACGATCTGATCCCAAGATTCGAGTTCATAATACTCTTACCAAACCTAACCGCTATCCTTACGCCTATGAAAACCCTACACATCATTCTGCACAAGCGGTTTCCTCCTAATTTCAGGATGACATTCCCAAAAATAGGGTAGACTGTAACAATTGCCAAAAACAGATCCAAGAAACCCAACTTGTTTAGTGAACCAGATCTTAAGCGAAAGAAAAAAATGAGAGTTTTTATCTTTATTATTTTTAATAATGGCATGTATTGATATAATTAATTACGGATTTAATAATATTAATTTTATAAGGAAATACTAATTTTATAAAAAAAAAAATCAGTTTTTTTTCCTTCGAATTTAGCTACCCTAAACTCTATCAAACTCACCAGCACCATTGAACTATTACCAAATTATTATATAATAATAAATAATATGAAGTTAAAAAAAAAGAAGCAACTTATTAACTATTGAATAAAGTAAGTACTATTAATTAATTTGAAATTAAAGATGAAACTTAATAGGATTGTTTGACATTTTATAATGTGTTTTAATTGTGAAAATAAGGCCATAGTATGTATTTTAACATTTGAGGTATTAACGATGACATGGCATGTTAAGTGGCATTGCAAACCACTCCCTTCTTGTGTTATGGGGTATTAAAT
This sequence comes from Helianthus annuus, assembly GCF_002127325.2. Lineage (NCBI taxonomy): Eukaryota > Viridiplantae > Streptophyta > Magnoliopsida > Asterales > Asteraceae > Helianthus > Helianthus annuus. The sequence goes on from NC_035445.2 coordinate 138,546,670, forward strand.
GAGTTATTTGTTAACATGTTAACCGGATGTTAAAATAGTTAATTAATTATTCTTTTCTTTTTGTAAACAAAAAACCCTTGAAAAATAGGGTTAGATAAAGTTAATGGGATTAAACCATTTTCTTGGAGTAAGGCATTGTGAAATAGGGAGAAAATGGGTGATGTGACACTTATGTGGAGTTAAGGAGGGTTAAAGTATATGCAAGGCCTAAGTTACTAGAAAGTTTACGTAACTTAAAACTTGTTATGAGGATGAATAGAATAATAAATAATGTTCCAAAGTTCAAACCAATGCAATTTACTAGAAATTAAATGCTAAAATATGTATGGTTGTAATCAAAGGATAAATAAACAAAATAAAGTGGTTATTCTTGAGTCCATTCCACTTTATTTCGCATTCTATACAAAAGTCCTCTATCTAATCCTGTTGTTAGAAGGCAATTGTTGTTCGTTTAGATTCGCATGAAGTCTAGGGTTCATAGCATTTAGGGATTTTTATACTTTATTATATTAAACGAGTTAAACTATTCTATGATAATCTTAGACCTACTTTATGATACAAATTCAGTAGTTTTGATGTTAATCTTGTTTACATATTTTTACAGGATTTATTTTGTTATAATTTAGATTCTCATCATTATATTTTGTTAGTATATTATTACTAGAAATTCATGTTAAGCATTTGTAGATTAGTAAATTATTAATTTCAGAATATATTGTTGGAGAATTTTAGATGGTAATTTTATTAATTTGATGTAGTCTATATTAAACCATATATATTATACAATATATATAGATAATACATATATATATATATATATATATATATATAAATACTAAAAATATGTATTTCGTTAATCTAAAGATTGGTGTCTTTAGATGTAAACAACTTAGACATAATATTTTAATCATAGACCTGGAAAAGTTAATATTATAATTTAAGTTGTAGGTTAAAATAATAAAATTAACACTTTTAGGCATAATAATTTTTGAATAAAAGTGGACAATATATAGATATTTATGCCTTATTTAGTCTTATATATTATTTAAAAGTATTTACTTATTTAAATAAGTATTTTAGTCACAATTTATAAACTCTAATATGTAGCCTTTAAAAAAATATAGTATTGTGCATCAATAACGAAAACTATTTTTATAAATCAATAAACTAGGGGAGGGTTCATATTCATTGGGAACCCAAAAAAAGTGGGGAACGGGGTAACACTCTTAAAAATTATATTTAACATGTTAAAAATTATTTTTTTATAAATTTTTTTCGGCGCTTTTTCTTATAAATAAAAGTAGAAACATTTTTAATAAAAAAAATCAAAAACTAAAAATATAAAAAAAGTGTTTAAAAAACAGTTATATCTTATAGAATTATTTTAACATGTTAAAAATATTTTTTTTTAAAAATTTCAGCGCTTTTCTTTATAAAAAGGAGGAGAAACTAGTCGAATAAAAAAAATAATTTTTCTAAAAAAAAATTTAGCCTTTTTTTAATTTTTTTTTAATATTTTTAGTTTTTGATTTTTTTTTTATTAAAAATGCTTCTACAAGTATATATAAGGAGAAGCGTCGAAAAAGATTTTCAAAAAAAATTAATTTTTAACATGTTAAGTTAAACTTTTAAGAGTGTTTCCCGGTTCCCACTTTTTTAGTGTTTCCCAATGAAGCTCACAATATATATAATCATTATAGATTCGATATACATATTCTATATCATTAGACTTAAGATTTGGACTAAAACTATTATTTACTTGTATTCTTAGTAAACTAGAAATATATAAATATACTTGTAGATAAATGTCGTATATTATTCGATGTTGGATATACTATATATTTACTTTTAGGGTAAAATATATATTAAATCTTTTTTGTCGAAATCATATAACTACATTCATTTTGCTAATCTATTTAAATACGAAATGAATGATATTTGTATTTATATATTTTTTACACTTAAACCATTTTTATCACTTAAACTAAAAATCCCCTAAATCGTGTGAACCTAGAAATCGTCGTCTCATCGTATTCGTTTATTTGTTCGATTCGTTATTCATACTTGTTTTCGTATATATGTTGCTAGGATAATTTTTGGGATGTTAGGGGCTGTTTGGCTAAGCTTATTTTAGTGACTTATTTACTTATTTACTTTTTGAAAAGTTAAAAGGTGTTTGGGTTAGCTTATTATGTGAGAGGAATAAGTAAATAAGTCATTCCATTATGACTTATTTGCTTTTCAAATAAGCAAATAAGTAAATAAGTCATTCCAATAAGCTTAGCCAAACAGCCCCTTATTTCCAAAATGCTATAACGTATCTTCAGTTGTATTTGGATCGTTTCGCAGCCTGTGAGTGATTCCTTCTGTTTTTCCCCTTTTTTCTTTTTACAAATTTTGGGGTGCATCGTGTTATACAAACACTCGATTTATTTTATCATTAGCATGTTATGTTTCAACGTGTTAATATATGGATATCTCTATGTATTTTTAATGGGTATGTCAAGTCAGTCTATTACATTATATCTGGTCATGTGGATCCACGGCTGAGTAGGTTACCCACGGCCATGGGTTGTAGCCTTGTATTGCCATCAGTATTAGACTCGATCTCCGAATCTTGAGACTAATGCACGCTACAAGCTTTGAGTTTTATATTTGGCTTGTTTCGTATACTTGTTTGTGAGTTCTCGTTTGGTATATATGGCTTTGTTGGTTGTGTTGTTGATATGTGATATTCTTTATACTAACCTTGAAAAGCATGTTAAAAGAAGTTTTCCTAAGATAAATATAAAACTTATTTTGTAAAATGAGGAAATTGCTCACCAACATATTTGTTGACCTAAAAACAATTTTTTAATATGATACAGGTACACGAGTAGGAGAATTTGAAGTTGGAGACACATAGGATGTGTCTTAGTAATAGATTGGATATTTGTTCATGATTAATTGTCTTTTATATATTATATGACTTTTGTTGAACATTTTTATGAATATGTGTGACACTTTGATCTGGTAACTTTAAATATTTAAACTTGTAATAATGGCATAAGGTATGGACAATCCTCATGCCCCGTAGAAATCCGATGTGGGTCAGGGTGTGACCATATGCAACCTTCTTGCGATAACTTGATACGTGGTCAAAATCCGGTGTTTTAGCATGTTTAAGTTGATGTTTTTACATAATTATTAGTTTCGAATAGTGATGTGCACAAAATGCAACATATAAATTACATCAATTGTGGCATAAAACTAACCCTTTTTAGTACTACTGTTGGAAAAAGTGTGCTTTTGTCTTCATTTTGTATTTTCAGGATTAAATGAGTTCAAATAGACAAAAGAAGCAAAAAGGCAGCTAAATCTAACATAAATACAAGAAAAGGAGCAAACGTGGCATGCCCGACCTCCCGACAGCATCTTCCCAAGCAAAACAAGAAGATAGAAGACTGAACACGCCTCGTGCTCAGTGAGCACAGGGGCGTGCCCAAGTGTCAGCAGAAAAGACAAAGTTGTAGAAGCTTCCATCGCCCACCATGGGGTCGTGCTCAGCGGACACGGGGCCGTGGTCAACTATAAGATTCGCGGAATCCACGCAAATCTTGATAGTATAGATATGCTTCTGCACACGGGGTTGTGCTCAGCGGACACGGGGGCGTGGTCAACTAATGCAGACAACTGCATTTAATGAAGAAAGAGATGAGGATGGACACGGGGCCATGCCCAGTGGACGCGGAGCCGTGCCCAAGCTTCTGTTCAGCCTATAAATAGGAGTGTTTGGAGCTCTTGCAAATCATCCCTTGGCACACCACCTCTCTCACACTTCACCCACCACCCACCACCATCACAACCCCATCATCCACCACCATCATCCATTGTCCATCATAGAGTGTGTCAGTCGTCTCGGGATCCAAGATTGATCGTAAGAGTTCTTGACAATCAAAGGCCATGTTTGCCTAAGTCTCTTACATCACTTGGTGAATACAAGTGTTTAGTGTAATACTTTTTATTTTTAATCTTTTGTACTTTTTAATTGGTTTTGTATGAATAACTTTAATTACTAGTTTCTTATGTTGAAGGTGATTCTTCCTTATCGTTTGTCCGTGGTGTCTTGGCATTATTTTACTGTCTATATAAAATAAAAGATTTTCACCATTCATATCTCCACGGTCTATATGGAGGTATGTTGGCTACCTGGTCGGGGGTTAAGGGAACGGTTTGGTAAGAGTCTTGCCATTGTTCAGTGTATAGATCCTGCAAAGGACCTGGGTCAAATTTAATAGGACCTCCGTCAATACCCAACGGTATTGGATGGCGGGGGTCCAAACTCTTTGAACCCCTCATAAGTTAAACTACTATTAAAACTTTAACCTGGCTACTTAGGACTGTATCCTTGCTGACTCAGACTACTTAGCCGAGGGTAACGTCGCCTTCAAAAGAGGGCTTAAAACTTGGCTAAAAAGTGTAAAAAGGGCTTAAAATATACACCTAAAATATATTACACCTAACACGCATCAAGTTTTTGGCGCCGTTGCCGGGGACACAAGGATTTTAAGAAAGTTAGGAATCAGCGGCCTAATCATTTTTTTATTTTTTTAGGATTTTCTAAATTTTTCAGCTTCTGCAGAGCTCAGCACGGGTCGTGCCTGGTCGGACACGGGCCGTGCCCAGCAGTGTCACTGGCAGTTTTTATTTTCCGAGTTACAGAGAGCTGAGCACGGGGTCGTGTCGGTGCAACACGGGGCCGTGTCCAACTTCCCAGTAACAGGGATCCGGAAAACAATCACTGTATCTCCGACCACGGGCCGTGTTCACTGAGTACGGGGCCATGGTGAACTTTCTGACCAACATTCTTTTCTGTTTTTATTGCAGGACTTGGAACCCAGGCACCACATCTGAACTTTCTACGTAGTGTATGAGCTCCAGTTCTAGTAGAGACATAAAAGAACCTCTAGAAGAACCCGAACGCTTTCTCAGAAAAAGACTTAAAGCAAAAAACCAAGAGAAAGTTTCGGGGGACCCACTTCCAATGGCGGACCAACGTACCCTCATGGATTACCTACGACCCACCGTGGGTAATCTCGACGCCCTATCAATGCCCCGAATGTCGAAGCTAACAACTTCGAACTTCGGCCACATTTGATACAGATGCTTCAAAACTCTGCAACCTTCCATGGGCTTGCGGACGAGGATCCCCATCTACATATTACTAATTTCTTAGAAAATTGTGATACCTTCCGGATCAATGGAGCATCAAACGACGCCATCCGCCTTTGGATGTTTCCATTTTCGTTAAAGGACCAAGCAAAGGCTTGGCTCAACGCCCTCCCAGTTGGCTCGGTAAACACCTGGGATGAACTAGCCCAAAAGTTTCTATATAAATATTTCCCTCCCGCTAAAACGGCTAAATTAATGACTGAAATTAATACATATTCACAAGAGGATGGGGAATCCATATATGAAACTTGGGAAAGGTTCAAGAAGCTATTGCGAAAGTGTCCTCATCATGGTCTTGCGGTATGGCAACAAGTATCCAGTTTCTACAATGGGTTGTTGCCACACACAAGACAAACACTTGACTCTAGCTCCGGGGGACTTTTAGGTAATCGCTGCCCACATGAAATATACAATCAAATTGAGGAAATTGCTCAAACCAATTTTCAGTGGGACACTCCCCGAGGCAATAAATCTATTGCCCCGGGCGCCCATAAGGTTGATGAAAGCACTTCTTTACAAGCCCAAATCGAGGCCCTTTCTTCAAAAATCAAAAAGTTAGAAATGACAAAAACGGTCTCGGTTATGGCTTGTGAAGGGTGTGGTGGGCCACATGAAAGTTGGAGTTGTATGAAAGAAACAGATGATCAACAAGAGTTGGTAAACTACATTGATAACAGACCTAGGCCGTCGGGTCCTCCAACGGGTACCTACAACCAAGGATGACGTAACCACCCTAACCTTGGTTGGAGAGAACCCGGCAATAGTAGTAACCAACAAAACCTAAACCAACGAACAAACTTTCAACAACCAAGAAACGAGTCACAAAATTTATCTCAACAACAAGGTGGATGAGAAAGGCTTAAAGATACTGTATCTCGCCTCATCTCCGATACTAAAAAGAAAAACTCAGATCGATTTCAACAATTGGAATCGAATTTTAGAAATCAACAAGCTAGTATACAAAACATTGAAAAAAAATAAATCAATTTGCTCAAAATTTCTCCGAGAGACCACAAGGCGCGTTACCTAGTAATACCGAAACAAACCCAAAAGCACAAGTCCATCTCATAACATTGAGAAATCGTATCATGGGTTCCGAAGAGGCTCCGCCACCGCTAACTGAGGGAAGCACAACATCACCCCAACAAGAAAAGGCTTCTCCTCCAATTCAAGAGCCTACCAAGGCTCCTCCGGTTCCATACCCCAGTAGGTTAATTCGCCAAAAGACCAATGAGCAATTCGCAAAATTCGAAAATTTACTAAAACAATTGCATGTTAATATTCCATTTATCGAAGTCCTAACTCAAATGCCTAAATACTCAAAATTCATGAGGGACTTCCTCACTCATAAAAGGGAAATCGAATCATTGCAATTAGTTAACTTAGGCGAAGAATGCTCCGCCCTCGTACTCAACAAACTCCCACAGAAGAAGATTGATCCTGGAAGCTTCACGATTCCTTGCTCGATCGGGGGATCCCCCATTCGTAATGCACTAGCCGAACTTGGGGCTAGCATTAACCTCATGCCTGCATCAATGTTCAAACGACTCGGCCTAGGAAAAACAAGCCCTACCAAGATGAGTATACAACTTGCCGATAGATCCGTCAAATACCTGCAAGGTGTCGCTGAAAATCTATTGGTCAAAGTCGACAATTTCGTCTACCCGGCCGACTTTGTCATATTAGATATGGAAGAAGACACCGAAGTCCCCCTCATACTAGGGAGGCCATTTCTAGCCACTACACAAGCAGTGGTAGACATGAATGACGGAACACTTAGTTTGAAGTTTGGGGATAAGGAAGTGAAGTTTGGGGTTGGGAAGAGAGTAGAGGACGATGACCCGGTCAATTACATGAAGTTCATTGATTCGAGTTTGGATGATACTCTCCGACGGTGCAACATGGGATGCAAAACATCCCGCTCGGATAACATGTGACTTGACTTTAGGTCTAGCCAAGGACCCTTATAAACGTGGTGCACCACGGAGGCATTCCGAGGAACTATCCTTAGTTTAGCTTAGATTAACTTTTAGTTTAATTTTAATTTTCAGAAATAAAACACACTCGGGATGGTGAAGGATAACAAGGGAAACGAGAAACAGCACCCCATGCACAAAAACAGGGCCATCCGACAAAAATTTCTTCATTACAGCAAGTTCAGCACGGCCCGTGTCCACCCGACACGGCCCCGTGCTGCACAATCTGCAGAAAACGCCCAGTTCAGGTAACTGGACACGGGTCGTGTTCACTGAACACGCCCCCGTGTCCAAGCTTCTTTTTCTTTTTACAAACTTCTGTTACTGGCACTTGAACACGGGGCCGTGCCCGGTCACCACGGGGTCGTGTCTAGAGTACCAGTAACATAAAATTTTGCTTTTAAACACCTTTTTACACATTCAATCAACCTAAAAACTTATTTTTGAGACACAATGAGGACATTGTGTAATTTAAGTGTGGGGGGATGCTAAAACTTTGAATCTTGCAAGTCCTAATTAACAAGCCTTACACAAAACTCTGTTGGAACCGCTAATCACCCCAAATTTTTTCAAAAATTTTCATTTTCTTTTTACTTGTCTAGGTTTAAGTTGGGAATTTCAAGTTCTAAACAAGGTTATATTTTACAAATTTACAACCGATAGCGTCGTGATAAAAAGAACCAACATAAGAAAATTATGAAACGGCATGACAAGCTTAGTTAAAATTTGATTATATATACTTGATCACATAAAAACCCATTCCCACAAAAGTAAGTTTTGAGCCTTTATTGAGCATACAAATACATATCTTTACACTAGATACTCATTTTTCGTTTCTTGTGTGAATAGCCGCTTGGTTCTTATGACTCTAGAACTTGCCACGACAATGCATTCCCGATCCTTACCAACTTAAACCCGAGTAAGTAAATGATGGAGGCATTAGGACTAACCCTTTTTTCTTTCTACACCATTATTTTTCAAAATTTTTTTACCACCTACCCAAAATCCCCCTAGTTAACCCCTTTGAGCCTAAACCTTTTCATTTCTTAAACCCAAAAACAAACACCCTTTTTACCCACAAAAACCCTTTTTTTATTTTAACCCTTTCTTTTAGTAACAAAGCTCGGTTTTTCTTATGACTTGAAAAAAAATGATGATGAAACCGAATAAACAAACAAGTTCATGAAAAATAACTTCGTTTGAAAGAAATGGTTCATCAAAATAAAATAAATTATGAAAAATAAAAAGTCTTTCAAAAACCGACGCTTTTTACGCTTTTCTCCCTTTCACTAACCACTAACCCAACCACCCACCTTTAGCCCAAGCCTAACCCTTCACCCTAAAAGTCCTCTTGATATTTACAAAGGTATATAGTTAAAAAGGAGGAGGATTGATTGCTTGGCAAGCTTATGGTAGAAGTAAGTTCCATGCCGCTCTCGAGTGATTCACTAAAAATACACCTTCGGCCGAGTGTTGAGTGATCCCCCGTGAGGTATGTGAGCTTGTATATAAATGGAATTTTAAGAAGGCATGTTATGCCCTAATAAGTAATTTATCTTATGAAACGTTTTTAAAAAATCATGACAAATAGGTTTGTAAATAAATAAAAGTAAAACTTAATAAAGAATCTTGGAAATCCCGACACTCTATGACAAGCCCAAAAAACCTTCTCTTCTACCCATTCCATTTGGGAGTGAAAAAAGCCACATTATAAAGAGTTTTGCTTGAGGACAAGCAAAGATTCAAGTGTGGGGGTATTTGATGTGCACAAAATGCAACATATAAATTACATCAATTGTGGCATAAAACTAACCCTTTTTAGTACTAATGTTGGAAAAAGTGTGCTTTTGTCTTCCTTTTGTATTTTCAAGATTAAATGAGCTCAAATAGACAAAAGAAGCAAAAAAGGAAGCTAAATCTAACATAAATACAAGAAAAGGAGCAAACGTGGCATGCCCGACCTCCCGACAGAATCTTCCCAAGCAAAACAAGAAGACAGAAGACTGAACACGCCCCGTGCTCAGTGAGCACGGGGGCGTGCCCAAGTGTCAGCAGAAAAGACAAAGTTGTAGAAGCTTCCATCGCCCACCACGGGGCCGTGCTCAGCGGACACGAGGTCGTGGTCAACTATAAGATTCGCGAAATCCAGGCAAATCTTGATAGTACAGATATGCTTCTGCACACGGGATCGTGCTCAGCGGACACGGGGGCGTGGTCAACTAATGCAGACAAACTACATTTAATGAAGAAAGAGAGGAGAATGGACACGGGGGCGTGCCTAGTGGACACGGGGCCGTGCCCAAGCTTCTGTTCAGCCTATAAATAGGAGTGCTTGGAGCTCTTGCAAATCATCCCTTGGCACACCACCTCTCTCACACTTCACCCACCACCTACCACCATCACAACACCATCATCCACCACCATCATCCATTGTCCATCATAGAGTGTGTCAGTCGTCTCGGGATCCAAGATTGATCGTAAGAGTTCTTGACAATCAAAGGCCATGTTTGCCTAAGTCTCTTACATCACTTGGTGAAGACAAGTGTTTAGTGTAATACTTTTTATTTTTAATCTTTTGCACTTTTTAATTGGTTTTGTATTAATGACTTTAATTACTAGTTTCTTATGTTGAAGGTGATTCTTCCTTATCGTTTGTCCGTGGTGTCTTGGCATTATTTTACTGTCTATATAAAATAAAAGATTTTCACCATTCATATCTCCACGGTCTATATGGAGGTATGTTGGCTACCTGGTCGGGGGTTAAGGGAATGGTTTGGTAAGTCTTGCCATTGTTCAGTGTATAGATCCTGCAAAGGACCTGGGTCAAATTTAGTAGGACTTCCTTCAATACCCAACGGTATTGGATGGCGGGGGTCCAAACTCTTTGACCCCTCGTAAGTTAAACTACTATTAAAACTTTAACACGGCTACTTAGGACTGTATCCTTGCTGACTCAGACTACTTAGCCGAGGGTAACGTCGCCTTCAAAAGAGGGGCCTACCACATTATGCATTAATAACTTAATTAGTAATCTTTCAATAATCCGACCCTTTAGGATTGTATCCTTGCTGACTCAAACTATTGGGTTGAGGGTAACGTCGCCTTCAAAAGAGGGGCCTACTACAATAACTAAGATAATATCTTAAACAAGTGCAAAAGTGCGAAAATAATCAAAGGTTACACTACAAACGAGTCGGATCCAAGTGATTCATCTTGTCTATCTGTTTTTACTTTTATTTTATTTTCAGGATTTAAGTTAGTTTTATTTTTCTAGTTTAAAAACCTTTTTCTAACATTTGGATTTGATTAGACGTTGAGGATAAACCGGTACTAAAAGCTCTTGTGTCCTTGGACGACCTCAGTATCTTACCAACACTATACTATGTCCACGATGGGTGCACTTGCCCATATGTGTGTTTAGTGTTATTGAATATCGTTTTTATAAATTTAGAACTTGGCTAAAAAGTGTAAAAAAGGCTTAAAATATACACCTAAAATATATTACACCTAACACGCATCAAATAGCCTACTTTAGATTGGGATTGTGTTTTACATGTCTAACGGTGTTTAAGGAGCTATTCGGGAGCTATTCGGAGCAACGGGATGGAAAACGGGTCAACCGAGTGCGAGAAATGGAAAAAAACAGAAAACACGAAATAAAGAGGTTGTCGTCGACACCCCCCCCCAGATTGTTCCACCGCGTAAACAGTGCGTAGATAGTAGAATTGCATGTCCGATTGTTTCTGAACATCCAAGGGCCGTTGGCGACGCCCTTCCATGATGATGGACGCTGAAATTCGAATTCCAAGGTTGGGGACGAGTTATATTAATTATTTTGACCATATTTCGTGGAGTTACGAGTTTAGGGAGTTTAAAGACACATCTTGGGGCCATCTAACATCATCTCCTTCACCTCTAACCTACCTCTAACCTCTAACTCATCATCAATCACAATTCCTAACCCTAATCCTCCATCACCATCACCATCACCATCATCAACAACCTTTCCACCATCATCCTCATCCATCCACACTCACCATTCAACCCTAAACCCTACCCTTCATCCTTCCTCCAAGACTCAAGGTCATGGCTCGGTGTTCGTGTTCGTCATCCGGTGATCACGTTCCTTCAACTATGAGCGGCTAGTCTCCTCAGTTTCACCCCGGTATAGATTTTTGTAAGAATTCTAGGGTTTACACATTTATGTTTAATTTGATTTTGTGAGAAGTTGTTTAGTATTTGAAACCTTTGATAATTGTCTTGCATTTGTTTCGAATTCGTAAATTGTCGAGTGATGATAAAATTTGACTTTGCGAAATGGTTATGTGCAATTATGCCTTATCTTAGGTTAGGATTTACATGTTCTTGGTAAAGAAGTGAATTTCGGTCCGTTGTCTATGACGTTGATAGCTTTTGGCACCTAAGCCACGTGACACTAAATTCGTTAATCACTATATGCAACTGAATCAAGTTAAAACATGTAGGAACCCTAGGTCTTACAATTATCGAATCGAGTGTGGAACTTGTTTCTAAATTTTGTTTTCAACCACTTAGTAAGTTTTGCAATCTTAGTTAATAAACCATTGTTTTAGATAATAGCAATTTGTCGGTTCACTCCGACTCTTTTTAAATCAAACAAATAAAGAAAATTTGCAAGCTTCGTAATTACTTTGTACATTTTTGTAAATAGTCTAACTAATCGAACAGGTCGTGCAATACTGACCACATGCTCTTTGTGGATACGATATAACTTACCCTAACTACATAGGTTAATTGGGTTTTTGACTGATCGGGACGACACGATCTGTCAAAATGGCGTCGTTGCCGGGGTGCTAGTGCGCTTAGTATTTCATTGCCTGTTCAATTTTAGTTTTTAGTTTTCTTTCTTATATTTCTATGATTATACTTTGGGTAGTTAAGCTTGTTTATGCAAGTACATGTTTTGTAAGCATCATTTTTCAATATGGATTGGGTAGATGATGACTCGTGTGAATGTTGCGGGAGCCAAGAACATCTATTAAAGGATTGTTCTGTTTTCTATGAGAAGGTTCAAGAATACAAGGATTCCGAAGACTCTTTCATCGGATGGTACGGATATGGGAGGGCGGAATATGAAGATCTCAAAGGTCCATCCTCACATTATCCATACGTTAAACCATATCCACCACCAAATCGTCAAGAATACTACCACCCCGATACAGATTACCATTACGAGCAAGAGTGGGATTACAAAAATTATGAACAAGAGGTGCCACATTACTCAAGTTACCGGGAGGAGTACGTCGATTACTACCATGAATACCATCAGTCTGCATACAAGGACCCATAAGATTCGATGCATTCCAAGTTTGATGCTCTCATAAACATGGTGAAAGAATATCACGAGGATATCAAAGATATGAAGAAAGCAAATGGTTGAGATATAAAGCTCATGAAGTATTGGTGATGCAAGTGGGTCAAATAGCGGAGGAAATAGCCCAAATTAAACACGAGCGGGATGAGTTGGCTAATGGTGTTGTGGTTGATGGTGATGTGGTGAAAGAGGTTATCGATCTTCTGGAGCAGGAAACTGAATGTTTAAACCGAACTATAGACATAACACCAGAAAATGAGTCAGAGGCGAAAGAAGCCCAAGTTCATCCTTACCCTTCTCCCATACTTATTACTCCAACCAACAAAGTTAGGGATGAGGGTTCAGGCATAAGGATTCGAAAGTTGGCGTTGTAAGACATTGGACAGTTTGTTAAGAAGCGGCCCCAAAGTTGTTTAATATGCATGCCGAGTAAAAGAAAAAGAGAGTAGATTCGGCATGCCAACTACCGAGCATATGTTGGAAACTCGGTAGGCAAATGTTCACTTAGACCACCATGAGAGGTAAATCAGGTATGATTGTTGTATATTTTGTATTATTTTTCGTTTTATTTTTATTGTATCTGTTTTCTTAGATAAATGAACGTTGTGGGTGTGTTCCCTATATAACCCTCACGAGACTTACTCGTCCTCCCGAGCTATCGGGAGGTTTAAAAGGGCTTGTTGCATACGCTAAATGCAACCGTGATTCCTACGAAAGTGAGTTAGGTTTGTTGCTGTTGTAAATTATTTTTCCACAAAATCAAATTGAAATAACAAATGACTTGGTAAATCTTTTATAAAAATGGTAGAACGGTAACTAACAAATTTTGATGGTAGTGAGAAGCATGCTTCTACACAAGGGTTTAGATTTGCAGGTACACTATGTTCGTGAGACGACCATTTTTATTGAAGAGTGAAGAGCACATGAGGAACAAGAAAAACCCAGGTGCATTCGTTTCTTTTTCTTTGATTTTTAGTTAGTTAATAAGTGGAATGTAATTTGTATATTATTGAACGGGGTGAAATTTTGGGCGTTTGGTCGTGTCACATCCCTTGGGCGTTTTAAAAGCCCCATTCTTACACATTGAGGATAATGTTGACCTCGAGTGTGGGGATGGGGAGAAAAAGTTTTCGGTTTTGACCCTTTCATTTAAACACTACACATTGAGGACAACGTTGACCTCAAGTGTGGGGATGGGGGGAATTTTCAATTTTTTTTCAAAATGTCTTTGTTTTAGTAATCTAAAAAGCACAAATAACTAAGTCAATGAGGGATGACACAACCCATTTGGTCTTTTGTTATGGTCAAGTTCAAGTTATTAACATGACGGGTATTTAGCGGGTGGTTATTTGGGAATAATCCGCCTAAGAAACTAATACATTATGCACATCACATACCATACCCTTATTACGTGAGAATTTGAGCTACTTTTACATATCATATATATATATATATATATATATATATGGGAAGGATAAATCGAAAACCCACTTGAGTTGAGAAAACTCAGAAAACCTTTGTAAAAAACCCATGTAAACTCAAGAAACATTTCTAAAAAAAATAGGAAATGTAATATACATATATTTACACATTTTTAAAAAAGAAACACAAAAAAAAGCCATGTAGTTTTTTTTTTTTAAATGTTAAAAATTTCAGGTTACATAATATATATGTCCAAAAAAATGTAACATACAAAGTTTCAACCATTTTTTTAAAAAAAAACTAGTAAGCTTTTTTTTCATTTTTTTCATAAATAGGTCCGTGTACATTTATATTACATTCCCTATTTTTTTAGAAAAAATTAAAAATGTTACATAGGGTTTATTTGGGTTTTCTCAACTCACATGGGTTTTCGATTTATCTTTCCCATATGTATATATATATATATATATATATATGTACTGTTTGTTTGAGTGGACCATTAGTCGCGTATTGTAGAACTTGCAACTTTTGATATGTTTAAGACCATAGACCGAATACAAGCACAAGAATGATTAAGGCATTAGGTAAACCTTTTCCCTTTTACACCATTTATCTATCCTTACCCAAACAAATCCCCTAGTCGCCAACTTTGAGCCAAAACCTTTTGTTTGACCAACCTATTTAGCCTATGACCATTAAACCTTTTATTTTTAACCTGTGTGATGAAAATTCGATGTTAGGATTAGTTTGTTTGTAAAGTTGTGTCTTTCATTATAAAAAAAAAAAACCGAAAACGTCGTGAAAAAAACAAGAAAATTGTTGAGAAAAATACAAAAATATGTGTTTATAGTTTGTTGAATAAAAGGCGGAAACTGTTGCCTTCTAGTTCGATGTTTGTAATTAGTTGTGTTTAGAGTAGTTGTTTTGTAATAAAAATCGAGTTTTCATCACCTTAACCACCTTAAAATTATCATATTCCATACCCTTAGCCTAGCCCCGTTACAACCGTTTAAAGCCCTTTTGACTTGTGCTTTGTAGTCGTGTTCAGTGGTGGAGAATGATTGAGTTGCAAGCTTATGCGGGTATGTGTTCTAATCGGTTTAAGTGATTATTTAAAAAGTGCTAATGCATCATTTTTTAGTCAATTTTTGAACCGAGTGGAGAGAACATTGCGAGGGATGTGCATGATTTGTTAGTTTCAATGGCGGGTTAATATTGGGTAACCATCTTTATGCGATTATTCACTTTACCGCTAAATGTTTTGAAAATTGTAAACATCATGAACGAGTAAGACATTGGACCTTAACTTATGTCTCGAGAATGGGATGTGTGTTTTTCGTTCGACCCACGTGAAAGTGAAAAACAGATTTTCTTGAGGGCAAGCAAAAGACAAGTGTGGGGATGTGATACGTGGTCGAAAACCGGTGTTTTAGCATGTTTAAGTTGATGTTTTTACATAACTTTCGAATAGCCTACTTTTGATTGGGATTGTGTTTTACAGGTCTGACGGAGTTTAAGGAGCTATTCGGGAGCTATACGGAGCATCGGGACGGAAAACGGATCAACCGGGAGCGAGAAATGGAAAAAAAGAGAAAACACGAAATGGAGAGGCCGTCGCCGACGCCCCCCAGATTGTTCCGTCGCGTAAAAAGTGAGTAGACAGTAGAATTGCGCGTCGGAGAGTTTCTAAACAACCAAGGGCCGTCCGCGACGCCCTCCCCTGACGATGGACGCTGAAATTCGAATTCCAAGGTTGGGGACGAGTTATATTGATTATTTTGACCCTATTTCAAGGAGTTAGGAGTTTGGGGAGTTGAAAGACACATCTTGGGGCCATCTAACATCATCTCCTTCACCTCTAACCTACCTCTAACCTCTAACTCATCATCAATAACAATTCCTAACCCTAATCCACCATCACCATCACCATCATCAACAACCTTTCCACCATCATCCTCATCCATCCACACTCACCATTCAACCCTAAACCCTAACCTTCATCCTTCCTCCAAGACTCAAGGTCATGGCTCGGTGTTCGTGTTCTCCATCCGGTGATCACGTTCCTTCAACCATGAGCGGCTAGTCTCCTTGGTTTCACCCCGGTATAGATTTTTGTAAGAACTCTATGGTTTACACATTTGTGTTTAATTTGATTTTGTGACAAGGTGTTTAGTATTTGAAACCTTTGATAATTGTCTTATTATAGATCAGTTTGACTTTCAAACAGTCAACTGTCTATTAACACATACAACCAACAAATAAGTTCAACAACTCATTTAGGCATTTCATTATTTACCCGGTGGGCACTATTCTTAGGCAACCATTATAACTACGTTTATTAACCTGGTTCATATGATTGTTAACATCACATTAACATAATTTATATTCATTGTATGCTAGTTTATCCTTTCATATATGAGAACATAGGGATTGTTTCATCACCATGAAACAACCTATTGCATCATGTGTATGAAAATTACTCAAACATTAAACTTAAACAAAGATTTTAACCATTCATATACACATAATGATTTCAAGCATCTATAACATGATTTTAACATCAATTTCGTTATATCATACAAAAACCCATTTCATGGAAAGTATGATCATATATTCAAACACCTAAATTGGTTAAGTGTCTTCATGTTACTACCATATATGATGATTCTAAACACAAGTTTAACATTAACTTCATCATATTATCAAACCCATTTAACAAGGTGTAGTAATTCATCCAAACACCTAAATCATAGCAATTTACTCAAAATTTTCACTTAGGGTTTGTTCCTAAGCAAGCATACATCTCAAATCCAGCCATAACCTCTACGATTCATACATAAATCACAACTTGTGATGGTCATCAAATTTCACAACTTCAACAAACATCAAAATTCTACATACCTTATGATCCCCTAGCTTGGGTGATCGTTAATTCAAGTACATTTGTGAGTTTGAGCCCTAATTCATCCTTCAATTTGATGATATTGGATTAACAAGGGTTTTGGCTCCCTTGTGTTTCTCTTATTTGTTCCAGAACACACACACTTAGTGTGTGTTGTGTTTTGTTTTCATTTAATAATTCAACTTTCAGTTTTTCCCTTTTTAGTCTCTCATGTTTTGAGATTTTAATTATAAATGGATATCATCCAATATTTATCACTAACGATACAATAATCAACTAGGCTAATTATTCCTAATTAATTTTGTTTATGGGTTAACTTTTATCATTAAAGGTACTTTACCCGTTTCCTTATATTAACCGGGTTTAAATTACCAAACCCGTTTTTGGGGTGTTACAAGTCTACCCCCCTTAAAGAGGTTTCGTCCCCGAAACCTTCCTCACGCAGTTAATTGGGTTAAACCTAATTAACTTGATTTCGGTGATCACTTGAGCATTGCTCACATTTAATAATCTTACCAGGAAAGTATGGTAATGTCTTTTTGGTTCCAAAGCGTATGCGCCTTTCATAATTTCGTTATTTCGACCCGTTTGGATGTTTTAGTGAAATCTTTCACTTTTAACAACCAGACTGTTTTATTTTCGAATTTATCCATTCGGTTCATTCATACGGAATCCACCGCTTAAGAACAAGCCGAATTTCTTAATTTTATCTTAATTATTCAACATAAATCTATATGTAATATTAATGAAATTCTCTGAAGCATATAGCTATATACCTTATAGCTTTTCCTTCAATCGTGCGTTTGCTCTTTTGACTTCCCGACGCTTCACTTGTGTTGCCTTATGATCCTTTATGATAGGTGATCAATACTCTTCGTTAGTAAGGCCTCATGGGTCGTCACTTTCGTCTTGTTCCTCTTTATCTTTATTGTTTTACTTGACCGAGTCACCATTTGACAACTCGGTCATATGAGTTTGTCAACAATGTTACTCTATACTAATTCTATAACGAAAAGTGCATTAAACAAGTCGTAAATTTAAATTTGACCTTGACCGGCCTTGCCGGCTAGACTTATTAGTCACTCGTTACTTTGTATCCCATCGCTCAGGTATACCGACATTGCCTTCTTGAGGCTTACAGACATTTATGATCCCAACCACATAGCTTGTGTTACAAAAAAATCATACACTAAGTTATTTTTGTTGTTCGTGATTGCGTCACGTCATGTTTAAGTTTATAACAATCTTTTTATTTTCAAAAATTTTATTTTCAAATCTATCGTCTTGCACCTATTTGGGTCAAGACCTGTTTCTTTTAATATTAACCATTTTTCAATCCATCTCATATTCTTTATATTCATTTAAACGTTGTTTCTTACTAAAACCAAATTTTAGTTCCAAGTCTTATCTTTAACTTATGTCAATTACTCGCATCAAGAAATTGACAACCTAGTATTTTCTTTTTTTACTGTTCATATTTTACGTGTGGGAATCGTAACCGGTTCCCTCGCTTTGACTAAGTAACCCATAAGCCCATTTTTATTTATCCTCGTAGGCTATTTCTTTAGTCTTCTACCTCTTTAAAGTGGGGTTTCTAAGATTTATTCCTCTTGATTCGTGACCCGAAGGTCACTTTAGTCTCGTAGAACTTTACACTTTTTATAAGCCGAAGGTTATGGTGATCCCGTAGATCATTCCTTTACTCGTGTCATTCTTAGATATATATTTGGTGTCAAAGCACCCTTTTTATGTTTGAAAATCATTTATTTTCATGTTTGAAATCCATTAGTTTCGACCATAGTCCATGACTACTATCGTTTTCCTTCCGAGCATTAGTTCTGCTCATATAACCCATTACCCGGGCTTATTATTTTGTAATTCATGCTCCCATTATGGTATGCGTTGAGATAACCCGTTTGGTTGTCTTAGCGAAATCCATCGCTTTTATTCAACCAAACCTTTATTCTTTATTCAACTTGTTTGACTTGTTCATGTGAAATCCATCACTTATGACAATCAAACATTATTCTTTATTTGACCATTCTTGATGGCCTTATAACCCACAAATGATGATTATCATCATCATTCTTCCTTTTCTACGACCATAGTCAACGACTTTGATCGTTTTTCTGTGTGGGCAATACCTCCATTTCTTTGACCCCGCGGGTCATTTATACTTTGGTTTTACGTGCCCTTTTTTTCAACCATAGCTTTTTCATCCATAATGACTTATTTCACGAATTTCCTTGGGTTATTTATTTCTATGCGCGCCTTATATCGTTTTTATGGTTTCCACGAAAACCATTTATACGAATATACCTATAAGATTTCTTGACCCCAATGATCTTTTAACTCTTCCCTTTTTATCTCATCTTTACCACATCGTACGTACATGAGCTCATTATAAGAAATTCATGGTATCATGTGTTTACTACTTACTTGGCCAGAGTAAGCGATCAACACATGGTACGCGTGACTTTATTATAACTATCACATTACTCCCCATGTAAGTAAATTCTCGATTCATGTCATGTTTCTGATTTCATTTGGTAAAACCTTGTTTAATTGTTATTTAACAATTATTAGCTTTATCCTTTTCCTTTCAAAACATATAGAACTTTTTCCTTATTATATAACTTTTATGCAATCACATTCGATGATGTGACCGTTACTTTTTCTCAACTGGATTCATTTCGAGAATATCTACTTGGATGGTTAATCTCATCCAAGTTTCTATATGACATGAATTCTTTTATTGTTTTGTTATTCACGATTGTGAATAATACGTATTTCTACTAAATTTCTCTTGGAAACATCATCCTAGATAGGTACCCAATCCGGTTTCCCAAGTTTCATATTCTATATGCAACTATCATTCACTGTGTATTTGTCGCATGTTACTATTTGTACTATAAATTTAAGACATGTACCTGGTAGATACTCGCCTTGATAAACTTTCCTTGTCGTTCGATCTCTATTCGAGATCATTACTTGATTTATGTCTCTGGTGAGTATGGTTTACTTGTCATACTTCAAACCATATCTTCATCGTATCGATAGATCCTTCGACTCTCGTCATCTTCAGATGCGAGGGTCCTTCAACTAAAACGTTTACAAAATATTAGTGACGTTTAACATTAACAAGCACCCGTACTATAATACAAGGCTTTCTACGATACGTGTTAACACACGTAATTTGTTAACTATATCGGTCTTTTGTCAATTTGATTGGGGTAACGTGTGTTTACACGATAACCCTATGTGTTGTTTACAACACTTTAACATGCTAGACCATTAATATACATAATAACTTACCAGATGTCTTGATCAATTCTCGAACCGAACACATTTACTCTTTAACCATGAGCTCTGATTACCAACTTGTAAGACCCTTAATTCATTTATCGAAATTTTGTATAAGTTTCGCATATAAATGTGTATATACAAATACACATACATTTGATATTATGAGTTCCTTAAAAAATTTAAAATTTAAAACATTTCAACATAATATCGTCGCTTAACTTCGTAACGACGAAAGGTAATGCGGAAGCTTGAAACTTTAATTGTGTTCGGTTCTTCATTGAGCTTGATCGTCATCCGGTACTTCAAAACCTACATTTCATAAATCATGAAATGTGTTAGTCAGATGAAGTTTATAACCTATCCAAGTGAGTCCGTATGACAAAATAAGCAAAACCAACAAATTTTGCCAACTCTGTAGCCTGTCGCGGGCATCGACATGATTAACAATAGCTTTCGCGGGGCGCGAAGGCCCATGGCGGGGCGCGACGGCAAAACACAATACCCGTCGCGGGGCGCGACAGCCCTCTTTTCACAGAAAGTTATGAAACTAGAGCTGCATATTCCCAGCATTGCTATTTTTCACTTAAATGATCATAACTTTCTCAATTTTTATCCGTTTTACCTCTCGTTTCTTCCTACGTGATCGTAATTTGATTCTCTATCTTACACGCAATTCGTTCATGTGAGCCTAAAACTCGACAAACAACCATTAGTCATTTATGTCAAATGGTGATAGCATCATCACCTTTTGACCCGTTTGATCTAAATGACAATTTTATCCTTGGGAGATGGCATTTAATTACCCTCTCACCGTTTAGTCCGTTACGGTTTACACCAAATGATAATATTACTTAAAGTCGTTTCCTTAAAGTCGTTCGATCCATTATGGCTCACACCATATGATGTTTTTTTTTCAAAACTCCTTGTTTATTCGTCATTAGATTACTAAATTACCATTTTACCCTTTTTACCGTCAGTTATGGTTTATTACCATTTTCACTTGTTCCGACCCGTATCGATTTGTGTCGGAACGTCATATTTCGAAAACTCATTCCGAATACCAAATCACTTATTCTTAGTCAACTATATAAGTAGACGTACTATTTTAAAGATGTAAGCTTCACTTACCTTGCGTTCCGATCATGCTTTTTCTCCCGTATTTGATCCGTTCGACCCGTTTCTTTTCCAAGCTTCCACCTAGCTTGTCAAACGTCAAACTATCATTTATAATTCGCAAGATGGTTAGATTAGTCATCATTTATCACGACTATTCCGTCTTACGGATTTTATATCTAAATTATCATTCGATCTTATTATAGATCAGTTTGACTTTTAAAAAGTCAACTGTCTATTAACACATACAACCCACAAATAAGTTCAACTCATTTAGGCATTTCATTAGTTACCCGGTGGGCACTATTATTAGGCCACCATTATAATTACGTTCATTAACCTAGTTCATATGATTGTTAACATCACGTTAACAAAATTTATATTCATTGTATGCTAGTTTATCATTCATATATAAGAACATAGGGATTGTTTCATCACCATGAAAATTACTCAAACATTAAACTTAAACAAAGATTTTAACCATTCATATACACATGATGATTTCAAGAATCTATAACACGATTTTAACATCAATTTCATTATATCATACAAAAACCCATTTCATGGAAAGTATGATCATATATTCAAACACCTAAATTGTTTAAGTGTCTTCATGTTACTACCATATATGATGATTCTAAAGACATGTTTAACATTAATTTCATCATATTATCAAAACCCATTTAACTAGGTATGGTAATTCATCCAAACACCTAAACCATAGCAATTTACTCAAAATTTTCACTTAGGGTTTGTTCCTAACCAAGCATACATCTCAAATCCATCCATAACCTCTACGATTCATACATAAATTGCAACTTGTGATGTTCATCAAGTTTCACAACATCAACAAACATCAAAATTCTACATACCTTATGATCCCGTAGCTTGGGTGATCGTTAATTCATGTTCATTTGTGAGTTTTGTAATAACCCGACTTTTTGGTTGTTCCTATTTCTATCGTTGTTTCATACGTAAACGCTTGTACTCCAAGATTCGATGATGATTACCATGGGTTCACTACATATTTAAACGCTTTTTATATCACTTATTTATCGCAATTAAACGCTTATCACTTAAACGCTCATCGCAACGCAAACTCAACGAGAACTCAAAACGCGGATTTATTGATATTATTTGCGTGTTTAAATGTTAAATGTGTTATATTTGTTTGAAACTCGCTTAAAATGCTCAAACGCTCACTCACGCAACTCGATTTATCCCGCTAAAACGTAACGCAACACGACACTTAATTACCTCGCTAAAATACCTAAAGTACTCGAACTAACTAACGTAACTGAACGCACCAAACGAACACCCGACACGCGAAACGAGAGCTATGCCGAAACAGGCCACCTTCGTACGAAGGCAGTGGCTTCGTACGAAGGCAGTGGCTTCGTACGAAGGCAACCTGCACTAACCTCATCCTCTATAAATACCTAACTCACTCCTCATTTCACAACTTGCTGCCATTTCACTCAAGAACCCTCTCTACTCGCTTTCTCTCTGCATTCCAAATAAGATCCGTTATTTTTACGAATATCCCAACGATTTCCACTACGATTTTTCACGAGTTTATCTCCGATTTCATCTAAAAGTACTCTATTTTATGAAAACTTTCATCTTTTTCATCAAAACTTCTGATTTTGCTTCGGATTTACATTTAAACGAGTGTGTTGGGCTTAGCTTTGGCTTCCCAAGATAGAGATCTGAATATCTTGCATTCACTAAGTGTTTAATCCAAGGAAAAAGCGTTTAAAACTCGATTTTTACACTAAAACGGACCAAAACCGACATATGTTTCGTTCACTGAGTGGTGGGACGAAGCGGTGTCGAAACCGTCATAAAAAGGACTCGAAAATACATCCGATTTAGGTGAAAATGCAGATCCGAACGCATGAAGACGCTGAACAGCCACTTGTGCGAAGCCAGACTGGCTTATACGAAGCACCGGCTTCGTACGCAGGCACTACCTTCGTACGAAGGCACCCTTCGTACAAACCAGCCCAGTTTCCCGCATGTTACTCAAACACTCAAAAGACCTCTCCGGCTCTAAGTTTAATCAGTAGCTTAAAACTGGAGGGATGAACACTCGATTTCCCGAAGAAAAACGCGAAGAAAACTCGATTTTGGACACGGAAACAAGCCACTGGTATGATAGCACTAGCTTCGTACGAAGGCACCGCCTTCGTACGAAGGCACCCCTTCGTAGAAAGGTTCTGTTTCACACTCGACACTTCGACTCGACCGTTTCAGCACTTTGGAAGACTTATGCACTTCTGTTCCCGTACGCAGGCTGATCTGGTGCTCTCCCCACTCCTTTCAAGACTGTGTTTAGCTATTAAGCACGCACTGTGAGTATACTCGAACCCTTTTTCGCTTAACGCACTTTTGGGTGTTACATACGTTCTCTATCAAAACATGACGCACACAACGCTTAAACTCTTTTACAAACGCTAACCGCTCTTGCATGTTATACATGAAATGATGAATGGTTGTTTGCTATGTTTACACAGTGAAGACTTGCCCTACCACCCTTAGCAACGATAGTACTATAGTTTGGACTCAGCACCTGTTTATTCGTGGGTTGTTAAGGATTACTTACTTTACGTGCTCACTTCGGGGAACACGTATCGCGCATACTCTACCTCGCAGTCATGTTGGTTAGCTTGTATCATTGTCGATAGCTTACTTGATTCGCCCCTTTCCGTGTTACATGCTGGTTATGCGTAAACACTTTATTACTATACTTATGCAAACTTGTGTACTCACCTTTACATTATTGTATTGACTTTTATTTTAATGTATGTGACAGGTTGATGGATTTACTGCTAGAAATGGTTTAGGAACTCTAGAAACCCGTCTAAACTAAATTGCAAGTTTTGTTATGTTTTGTTGTGTTGCTTGAGAAACTACTGAATTTCGTTTCGTTTTTGTGAGAATGTTTGTTTGATTGTATGGGAAGTTGAACCTTATTAAATATTGTCACAATCAGTCGTTATGGATTCTCTCAAGCAACCTATTCGCATCATGCCACATTCCGATGATTCCGCCATCGGTTGGGGCGTGACAAGTTTGAGCCCCAATTTATCCTTCAATTTGATGATATTGGATGAACAAGGGTTTTGGCTCCCTTGTGTTTCTCCTGATCGTTCCAGAACACACACACTTAGTGTGTGTTGTGTTTTGTTTTCATTTAATAATTCAACCCTTTTTGGTCCCTCACTAACGACACAATAATCAACTAGGTTAATTATTCCTAGTTATTTGTTTGTGGGTTAACTTTTATCATTAACGGTACTTTACATGTTCCCTTATATTAACCGGGTTTAAATTACCAAACCCGTTTTTGGGGTGTTACAATTATATATATAATTGTATATTGAACAAATTAATTAATTAGCCAAATAAATAAATAACTAAAAAAATCTCCCAACGGTTATTTAAATTCGCGAAAAAATCCGAGATTTCAAAGGTTAGGATTCAGATTTTCAAAACGGGTCGGATTTTGGGAGCCCATTTTGACTGTTGTTACATTACATAAGCTTATCCCTAAACCTATCGGGTTTCTATAGGGTAATTACCCATCCGGTATCGGTTATAGCTGCGGGTTTCGGATAAACCCGTTAATTTTAAAAAATTACCAATTGGGTATACTCGACCAAAACCCGTTGGGTATCTATATTGTCACTACTAATCAATTAAATTTAACATTATCACTATAAAGATAAATCAAATAACTAGAATGTATATAAATAAAATACCAAAATATATATAAAAATATACTAAAATACATAGATGACAAAAGTGTCTATGCCAATAATTGATATATAATATATACACATACTTAAAAAGTAAAAGAAATTATATCGGGTATGGAATCGGGTAAACATGCACACTTTATCGGGTAATTAGGCCGGGTAAATGGGTACATCACTAAATCCCAAACTCGTCCCAAACCCACTAAAAAAATAAAACTAATCTCAAATTCGGTCCTATACCTGATTACCTGACCCAAACATGTCCTAAATAAGTCAGGTTTTGGGTTTACCCATCGGATTCAGGTTCGATTGCTATCCCTACTTTTTACTCATTGATCCAATATACAATCGATACTTTTAATAAATTTTTGAGAAGTTATAAGGGGTATAGTTTATAAAACTTATTAATTCTGACATGTATAATTTTTTATAATTGCAACAACTTAAATATACGCTATTGAAGCTGAATTACTGCGCCCACTAGCACCAGACTTACCCTCCAATAGATCCTCATTAAGGGATTTAGATTGTACATATTTCAATTACTAGACTCGTTTGAGCCCGGTATTGTTATTTATACTATCAGATATATTTCAAATTACTTTAACTGATAAATTATATATATTAATAATAGAAGCTTAGAAGCTAATAAATAGTAATTTTAATATTATAATAATATATATGTTTTTTACACTTTTATTATTTTAACATTATAACAATAATTATTTTCTTTACTTCTTAAGTTAAACTAGGATTGCGACCCGCCGCAATGTGGCGGGGATTCTTTAGTTATAACTAAGTTGATCTACGACCCGCACGTTATGTTAAACCTGTCAAACGGGAAAAAAAATAGACGATGTAAAAACGTTCATCCACACACGCACGTTGCGTCGTGTTAACTCGCAAAATTTAGAACGAAACGTAAAAACGTTAAACCAAAGACGCACGCCGCGATGTGTTAAGTCATAAAATTTAGAACCAAGCATAAAGCGAAAAATTTACGGAAAATGAAAACTATAAATGACCAAAGTTGAAAGTAAAAAAGTTGTGAGGATAGATTGCAAAAGATAAAAAGTTTTGGGGTAAAAGTAAAAAAAAAATAGTTTTGGGTTAAAAGTAATTTATGAAATACTTTTGGGTGAAATGTAAAAAAAAAAACATTTTTTTGCAAAACCCCCAAAGGCAAGGTTACAACAACCATATGCAAAACCATTTTTTTTTAAAAACCCCCAAAGCACACCCCGCGTTGCGGCGGGACGTAAAACGGTGTCAAATAATACTAATGCCACACAACCGTTATCGACCACTAACACTGAGTCGACCTAGGATCTGCGTGTTGCGACGAACCTGCCAAACATGAAAAAATAGAGGTAAAAACGTTGAACCACACATGCACGTTGCGCCGTGTTAACTTGCAAAATTTGAAACAAAACATAAAAAAGTTGAACCACTGCCGTACGTTGCGTCGTATTAACTTGAAAAATTTAGAACTATACGTAAAACGAAAATTTGCGAAAGATGAAAAGTATAAGTGACAAAAGTTGTTAAGTTAAACTGCAAATAATGAAAAGTTTTGGGTCAAAGTTAAAAAAATTATGTAGGGTTAAAATTGCAAAAGGTAAAAACCTTTGGATTAAAAGTAGAAAATCAAGTTTTTTTTTTTTTTTTTGAAAAAGTCCCAAAGCACAAAGTACAAGTTGTATTGCATATTTTTGTTGCTTATTTATAGTAACTAGAATTACGACTCGCCGCAATGCGGCGGTGATTCTTTAGTTATAACTAAGTCGATTTAAGACGCGCACGTTATGTTGAACCTGTCAAACGGAAAAAAATAGACGATGTAAAAACGTTCACCCACACACGCATGTTGCGTCGTGTTAACTCGTAAAATTAGAACAAAACGTAAAAACGTTAAACCAAAGACGCACGTTGCGATGTGTTGAGTCACAAAATTTAGAACGAAGCATAAAGCGAAAAATTTACGAAAAACGAAAACTATAAAGGACCAAAGTTGAAAGTAAAAAAAAGTTGTGAGGATAGATTGCAAAAGATAAAAAGTTTTGTGTTAAATGTAAAAAAAATAAATAGTTTTGGGTTAAAAGTAATTTATAAAATATTTTTGGGTGAAAAGTAAAAAAAATCATTTTTTTTAAAACCCCCAAAGCCAAGGTTACAACAACCATATGCATAACTATTTTTTGTTTGAAAAACCCCAAAGCCAAGATTACCACACATAAGTAAAAAAAATCAAACTGGTTAAATTGCAAAAGATGAAAACTTTTGAATTAGAAATAAAAAATCAAATTAATCAAATGGGTTAAATTGTATAAGATGGAAACTTGTGAATTAGAAGTGAAAAATCAAATTAATCAAAAGAGTTAAATTACCAAAGATTAAAACTTTTAAACTTAAATTGTCAAAGATTAAAACTATAGGGTTAAAAAGGAAACAAAGATTAAAATTTTAAACTTAAATTGTCAAAGATTAAAACTTTAGGGTTAAAAAGAAAAATTCTATTTTTTTTTAAACTCCCTAAGCAAATGTTACAACACATATATGCATACACAACTTGCTTATTTATAGGTTAATAAATACATTTTCATATTTTTCTTAACTTTAATGATTTTTTTTTTGTAGTACGGGTTTGGATAAGCTTAGTGTCAACTCGTACTGTTATCGAAAATACTGGTACGGTCCTGTTCGGTATCGGTGCATGAAGGTAGAAACCGGTACCAGCGTACAAAAACACCAAAAGTCGGTACCAAATTGATATTGAAAATCTTTTAGTTCGGGAAATCCGGTACCGCTACCCGGTACCATTTTCTCATCCCTGATCATGGGTAACGTACGAACAACGATATCGAACAACTTTTTTTGTTGATTTTCGTTAACTTTTAAGCTCGGTGCCAACCGATTCTGAAAATACCGGTTATGGTACCTGTATATGAAGGTAAAAACCGGTAGCGAACCGGTACCAGGAATGCCAAAAGTCGGTAACGAATTGGTACTTAAGCTCTTTCGGTTCGGGAAATTTGGTATCGGTACCCAGTACCATTTGCTCATCTTTGACCATGGGTTTCGTACGAACAACATCATTACCATAAAATCTTTTTGTTGATTTTCTTTCAGTCATCTTTTAGTGTTTTTTTCTACATTTTCTTTTTATTCTTGTTAGTGGTTCCGTGCGCAACGCGCTCATAGTGATTTTAAAACACATGTAAACACAGACTAAATAATAAAAGAAATTCGCCAGAATACGGTGACGGTGATGAACCTAGTTTGATAGAATTAATCACCTTAGATAATAAATTTTGTAAAACTATCTACGTAAAATAATATATTTTGCAACTTTCTTTTTATATTATTATGAATTATGAATATGAATTATACCCACTTCAATACCATTGAAATTATTTTAGTTTTGGGTCACGGCTTCTCGGTATTCTCTCTTCTTGTTCCTTCCGCTCCTTGATGTTTCGAAGGCTGAGGTTTTAATATAAAAGTTGCCTTCTTCAAAATGTTGTCCTAAATTAACAAAGACGTTGTTTCATCAGTTTAGTGCTCCACGTGTGATACATAGTGCTAAAACAATATAAACAGTTATATAGTGATTTCATAATCATAATCAGCGACGAAACTCAAACGAAAACTTGACAAAAACCGGACTCTTAAAATTCAAATCGAAGGAGGCTGGGCTCTTAAAAATCCAAAATTTTACACTACAAAAATATTCTTTCGAAAATTTTGGATAAAATTTAAAGCTACGAGTGAAAAAACCAGCGGGGTTGGGGCACCCCCTGGCCCTGAAGAAGCTCCGCCAATGATCATAATTAAAACAAAGGTTATCGGATTTAAATTACCACAACTTATTTTTATAATCACAATTAAACAAGGGCTATCAGATTTAAATAACCAAAACTTTTATTATTTGGCCAGTAGCACTCTCAACTTACGAATTGTACGACGTCACTCTCAACTTTTAATTTATTTTTCTTTGTCACTCCCAAACTAACTGAACCCTGATCTAGTTATCGCACTTGTTTAGTGACGTCGTGGCTTTTTGATGACGTGGCATCTGACGTAAGCTAACTGGGTTAAAGTGCAGTTAATTTGGGAGTGTTAAATGTCACACCCTAACCGATGGCGGAAACATCGGGGCGTGGCACTAAGCGAAACAGATTGTCCAAGAGAATCCATAACAACTATTAATGACAATATATTAATCGTTAACGTCCCATACCATCAACATATAAAGTAAAAACAGTTATTACAGATATTGTTCTCAAAGACAAATAAACTGTTCCGACAACTCAGATTTTATTCGTGGGTTTCTAGACCACCTAACTTGATTCATCACAGCGAAGCATAGCATCCTAATCAACTTGTCACATACGTTAAAATAAATTCAATACACAGAGTGTAAAGGTGAGTACACAAGTTTGATAGCATATAGTATAGCGAAAACGTTTATGCATAACCAACATGTAACACGTAGAATTGTGAAGCAAGTAAGCTATCGACAATGACATATGCAACCAACATGACTGCGAGTGTAGAATGCGCAACACATTATCACCACTGTGACCATGTGAAGTAAAACCCTTAACAACCCCTGTTCACGACAGGTGCTGAGTCCAAACTATAATACTATCGTTGCTAAGGTGTCAGGCAACAATCACTGTGTAAACATAACATACAAGTATTCATCGAGTCACGTATAACATGCGAGAGCGGTTAGCGTTAAAAGTGCTTGCGTTGTGTGTTCGAAGTGATTTGATATAGAAAACGTATGTAACACCTAAAAGTGCGTTAAAAGAAAATGGGTTCGAGTATACTCACAGTATGTGTTTAGTAATTAAACACAGTCTTGGATTGAAGGGAGTGCGTGGGAGGTTAGCCTGAGCATAGAACAATAGCGTAAGCGTTAAACGGTGCGTAACAGAATGAGGGTTGAATGGTGATCGGTCGGATGATCATCCGGACGGATGGTCATCCGGACGGATGACCATTCGGTCGGTTGGTCATTCGATTGAGTGTGAGTGTTTGTAAAACGTTTGAACTTTTGAAGTTTTCGTTGTAGTATAAATCAAGTCATTCGATCGGATGGTCATCCGGACGGATGGCCATTCGATCGGATGGCTATTCGATTGAAAGTGATATTCTTTGAAGTTTTGTCAATTTGTTTGAATGTTGAACTTATAAAGGGCAGGTCACCAGGTCGAATAGTCATTCGATCGGATGGTCATCCGATCGGATGGCTATTCGATAGGCGATCTGATGTTTTGAAAGTCTTGTGAAATTTTCTAAGTTAAAAAGTTTGGAGTTTAACGGAGACGGCGTGACGACGTGTCAGACAACGGAAACCATACCAAGTCCAGCTCAGTCGATCGGATGGGAATCACCCCATTCGATCAGCCCAACTGTTCCTGATGAGATTTCATGTTCAACCCGTGCATCGGTCGTCTCTCCGTTGGAAATCCGTTTTCAGGCCGGTTCTCCACTAGATAATGAGTAGAGGGCCTGAATGAGTCTAGATTCCATCGGTTTTGAGTAGAAAATGAGGAAAGTTAAAGAAAAAGCATTAAAACAGTTGGAAATGTTTAGATCTCGTTGTGCTTTGAGTAAAAGATTGTGGAATTCTTTTAGATCTGGACAAATCTTGATGAGATGATGTCATACTTCAGTATTAATAAGAAACCGAGATGACGTCATCCTAAAGCGGTCCAAATCAGGTGGTTTCGCGGTGAAAATCAGTGATTCCAGTGGAGTAGAGAAGATGATGATAAAGTGTGTATTGATGATGGAAGTACAAGATTTAGGAAGAAAACTTACGAAAATGGCCTTGAATCGAGTGAAATAGTGCTTGAAAGAGACATGGAGCGTCTGGGTCGGATAGGGTTGTCACATCAGTGAACAATTGATGTGACAGGTGAGTACTTGTAGGTGAGAGAGAGATAAGGCGGTGGAGTAATGGGTCGGATGGCCATCTGATCGGATGGTCATCCGGTCGGATGACCATTCGATCGAAGGGTCATTCGATCAAACGGTTGGTGCGAGTTGGTTTTCCGACTTTCGTTTCATGTGTTGTACGTTGCGTTTGAGTGAGTTGCGAGTAAGCGTTGCGATGAGATAACCACATAACATTAAACAAGTAGTTACACAAATAACATAACGCATAAAAAGCATAAAAGTAAATCTGCGTTTCGAGTTTGCGATGCGATAGCGATGTGACAGCGTTTAACACAAACATGCGATTATTTGCGACAAAATGCGTTAAATAGTATGCGTTGTAAACTGCGTTTAATGCGATGACTGCTTTTTGAATAGTCGTTGTGAATGCATTATAAAACATTATTTAAAACATCGTTTAACCAATATATCGAATCTCGAGAGTACAAGGCGATTAAGTAAGAAAAGCAACAATTAAGCAAGCAATGATAGATCTGAATAACAACCTGACTTGACCTTGACTTTAACTTTGACTTTGACTTGGAAGGTCGGGTTATTACATTAGAGGAAAATAAGTTAAAAGTTAGGGGTGGCGAGTTACAATTCGTAAGTTAATAGTGCTATCAACCAAACGATTAAAATAGAGATTATTTAATTCAATCCTAAAACAATAGATACATATCTTTACGTGGGCTTTGTATTTTGTATCTAAAGTGTTTTTTTTATTCAACAAGCCTCTTTTATTTGGACATATAATTGGATTAGGAGTGTTAGAGGTTTTTAAAGAACTAAAAAGAATGTCATAAACAATTATAAAATAAAGAACCATGAAAATGGTCATGCAAGGAGGTAGGATGAATTTCATACATTTAACATCATTATATGATTCACCAATCACAAAACCATCAACTTTGTTGATGATTTCGGTTGGTCTTGAATATGAACTAAAAATGAAAAGTACATAAACTACTAAATCGTAAAACAACCAATAGAGTAAACTAGATGCGTACATCTCAAGCATGGAAATGTTCAAGGACGTGATGTAGCCTTGTCACTTTATGGAAGTTGTTTTGTACCAAAACATACAAGTGAAGTAGTGGAATAAGTTTGGAGAGCCGAGGCAACCATGGTACACACATTACACATACACAAGTCTTCCAACATTGAAGGTTGGAAGCTTGGAGGGTTTCAACACTTAGAACATTTTCGGCAGAATTTTAAAGAAATTTTAAGCTTGTTTCTTGGTGGAAATCAACCACAACACAAACCCACAACTATGAGCTTAGTTGGGAGCAAAGTGGATACAAGATTCCACTAAGTTTCAAGTAAAATATACATGAAATAAAAAGATACATTAAAGCAGAATTTTTATACTATTTTGGACCTCAAATGTGGTGAGGTTTCACCTTAGTTTGCCATGGAAAACTTGTGGAAACCTTTCTAGAAGTTATCCAAGTAGTTTGAAAGAAGAAAGAAGAAATGTGAAAAAAAGTGAGTGAAAACTCACTTAGAACACTTGAATGTTTTTGCCTTTCTTTGAGATATTTGAGAGGATTAGAGAACTTGAGAGAAAATTAGGTGTGTGAAAAGTGTTTAAAAGGTGGATGCTTGTATTTATAAGTGGGGATTAAGGTTTGAAAGTTAATGAAGGTGGAAGGTGATTGGAGGACAAAAGAGGTGGAAAAGGGTGTAATATGATTGACTAAAGAAGGGTGGAAGGTGATTGGAGGATAAAGGAGGTGGAAAAACGTGAAATATGATTGGCTAAAGAAGAGTGGAAGGTGATTGGAGGAGGAAGGAGGTGTAAAAGCTTTTGGTTTTGCTCATTTTTAGTCCCCACACTTTGTAACTAGGTTATCTAATGTCGTTTTCTTGTATTCTAACTTGTTATTAGGCATCTAAAGTGTGTTTTAAGTCTCGATTTTGCGTATAAAGACGTATTTAAAGATTGATGGTGTATATAACACAAATATGAAAGGTAACACGAATATGTATAAAATGAATTTCCATTATGATCGAAGCCTCGGATTACAAGATGTGATGACGACCGTATAGATGTTTATCTGTGAATGGAAGTGTGTGTTTGAAGATAGAAGGATCGATGATAAGGATGGGTGATTGGTGGATAACATCTATGGAAGTTATCGTTCGCAATTGAGGATCTGATTTACAATCTAATTAGATAAAAACAAAAATAACCTGCAAAATTAAGAACCCAAATTGTTTACAATTGATGATATTATTTACAATCAATTTACAAGATTGTAAATACCCCATCGTAAACATAACACGACTTTAGGATAATCTTGATTGAAAGAGGGGGGTTGTAATTTTATATATGACATAGGGGTAAATATGTAATTTCACAGGGTGAGTTAACAAAGATGACGAGAGGGACGCAAACTATTAAATTTTGATAACACTAGTACACAAGTTGCAAAAAAAAATAAATAAAATAAAATAAAAATAAAAAATTGGGGACTCAAATTGATCCCGCTACCAAACCACAAGGACGCAAATTATACTTTACTCGGAATCTAATGACTAAAATTAATGTTAGATATTTTAGTGTAATCGGTATCGACTTGGTGATCAAAGCGAATAATAATACACATCAAGCAAGTTAGGAGGTGCGAGAGTGCACGTTTATTTGAGTTATTGTAATTCGAAGTGTACGGGCAGAGCCCGTACTCTACGGGGGTTCCAAGGGGGCAACGCCCCCTAGGCGGGGGTCCGGGAGCAGCGCCCCTGGGAGCAGGGTACAAGGGGCGGCAGCCCCTGGCTTTGGTCGAGCTTGGAAAAAATTTATTTTGAATAAATTGCTTTAATAAAACTGTATCAGAAAATTTTATTTTCTGGAAATTGTCACATTTCGAAATGTTTAAACAATGGTAGTTTTATTGGCAGTTTTGTCTGAAAGTAGAGATAACTGCCATTAGGCAGTTACATCCAAAAAAACCCAAAATTCGTAGACAGTTTTTTATTACTATTTTCCCGGTTCAGACAAAATTTCACAGACACACACATACCCTTGTTCAATTTCTTGAAAATCAGAGTTGTATCCGCATAAATTATTCGGGTGAACCACCAAAATAATTTGATCTGAGAGTAATCACACGCCTCTCTGATCATCCGGTTTTCTGAAAGTTCTCCAACAATTAATTTATTCATACATTTTAGGAGCATGCAGATATCATTGTAAAAGTTCAAAAGGAAAAACCCAAAGAGAAAGCATAATTACTTTAAAGGTCTTGTAGTGGTAAATGCTTGAGTTTCAATCATGTTAAAATTCATTTTTTTTAAAAAGATATATAAATAAAGTCTAGAAAACTTGTTAA
The DNA here is from genome assembly GCF_002127325.2 of Helianthus annuus. Taxonomy (NCBI): domain Eukaryota; kingdom Viridiplantae; phylum Streptophyta; class Magnoliopsida; order Asterales; family Asteraceae; genus Helianthus; species Helianthus annuus. The sequence continues at coordinate 138,581,001 of NC_035445.2, forward strand.
GTTACATCAAAACAGAAGGTAGACGGGCAACAAGCTGCGCCGCCAATCCTTTCTGAATTGCAAACCCCAACCTCCCGAACACAAACCCCTGCCCCCCTGGGGTCGAACAATTGCTGTGGATAACCCGTTCAACCCTCGTCAAGAAGTTGATGGCTTCTGGAGCTAGGGAGCCAAAAGTATCAAAGGCAAAAGGGATAAAGACATGTTGGTTCTCTGCGCAAGCTTTAGCGTGCTTATCCACTTTCTTTTATTCTGCCTTTCTTGCTGCTAGTCCAGTTACAAACCCGTTTTCCCTTAAACCAACCAAAGGGGAAACCCCCGTGAGGTCTACACAAGCATGTTTCCCCCCAGCCCAGCCAAAGACGAGCAGATCCGCTGGTCGCAGAGTAGATCTCCCTTCCATAGGGTCCGTGAGGAAATTCACAGGGTCCTCTTTCTTAGCAGAAATCCCAACTCTTCTTAAGATGTCCCCCAAAACATCTAGCACCCAGTCATGCCGATATTTAAACCCAGGGAACTCTTTACAGTGAACTGCGTGCTCCCCATATTTATCCATACAAGCTTTACGACATATCGGGCAGGTTTCATCTTCTGGGTACATAGGGATCATTAGCCGGTATTTGAGAATGGTTCTATATTCTACTGCCGACATGCATTGTCCTAACCCCTCAATTGGGATAACGGTCAAAAATTCCTGAGCATGGGGACCCTTCAGACACTCAAACACCGCCTTCTGGCGGGGTGACAAATCAAAAGCTTCTCCCAGGCTTTGAGCGATTTTGCTAAAAAGTGCATTCGCCAAAGTTTTTTGTGGCTTCGAGGGTGCGGTGTCCTTGTTAGAGAAACCGCCAATATCCAAGTCTAGGAGAGAGACATTTAAGCGTTCGAGCGCTTGTTGATAGTCTGGGTCAAGCCCGACGACCCCACCATTTCGAAGGATATGATCCTGTAGTTCCCAAGACTGAGCTCTAGACGCCACAAAGGCATAAGCCCCAACATCTCGGGCTGAGAAAAGGCCCAAACCACCTAGACGCATTGGCAAAGATGCTTGACGCCACTGGAGGTCACCAAAGAAGGGGCCGCCACCCACTACTATGTCTTCTATAGCCTTTCTAAGGCCATCATCGAACCGAGATACCGCATCCTCCATCAAATGGGGTTGACAAGTCTGTAGCCCAAAAAGCAACTTAGCAACACCCATGCATGACCTTAGCATGAGGAGTTCACATTGGGGATCCCTTAGGCAGGGTAAGAGTTTCATAAGGTCAACCGCCCCCGAGGCCCGCCGCCCTGCCAACTCTCCAATAAAGCTAGGATCCCGACTAACAGCTCCACCAAGGAGCTTAAACCCCTTCTATGGTCTACCGATCCCTCTCGGGAAAAGCCTGTCCTGAACTTTCTGGCTGTCGCATGTCGGCCAATAAACCTCTGTTTTCTTAATATTGAGATAAAGCCCTAGAGATGGCCCCTCCTCGTTGATGATGTCTAAGGCCTTAGCAACCTCAAAGGCGTTGCCGATAATCGTCCCATCATCCAAATACCAAGCATGAAATGGGAGTTTACAGCGGTTCTGAACTCGGAGAATAAGGGGGTGTAAGGCGAGGGCAAAGAGAAGGGGCCCCAAAGGATCTCCTTGTTGAACTCCGGTAGTAGCCCCAATACACTGTTACCAACATACAACCTAGCAGGCTGAGCGTAAAGAAATTGGACCCACCGATAGATTGACGGGCAACGCTGATGAACCTCTTGGAGAAAGGTTGTGCGGTCGACCGTGTTAAAAGCATTGGAGAAATCCACAGTAAGCAAGGCTAAGGAACCATCTGCATGAAACGAGTTGAGAAACCAGTTTGCACTGTGAAGTACCGCCTCTGCCCCATTTGGCATCCCCACCCCAAACTGATAGTCACCTAAGTAATGGGTCATTTCTTTCCCGACCTTCTTCATCACCACCTTGGAAACCAACCTTCGCCAAATACCCCCCACAGCAATAGGCCGAATTCCTTTATCAGGTTTCAATAAGGGGGTGAGGGGGGCCGAGGCAACAAACTCAGCAAGCACCATAGGGCAGGATCCCCCAAGCCATAAGTTAACAACTTCAGTAATGCTCGTAAGCAAACCTGAGGAAGTCACCGAGCCCTCGCCACCAATAGCATCTAACAGGTGTTGGGCCCGCATCCCGTCTCTACCGCATGATGTCCCTTTAGGAAATGATCGAATACATTTGAGCACACAATCCCCATCAACAACAAGAGTGGGTTGGGCCAAAGGGTTGGAAGGCAATGACGGGGGCGACACCACTGGGTGTTTATCGATAAGAGCTTTCAAGGTCGAATCACCTAGAGGGGCAACTCCACTAGAGCATAGGACCTTAACCGCAGCCGTGAAATGTCCATCCCTGACTTTCCGAAGACATTGCTTAATATTAGGGTCCCTTTCTTTTTCTTCCTCTTTCCTGCATTCTCCCCTAGGGGCCCCCGTCTCCCCCACGCTATCCAATAGGGAAGCGACCAAATCATCAAACCCAGACCCATCTTTCCACACTGTAAGCGCGTGCAAGATGTTACTACACTGTAGAGATTTCCTATTCCCTGATCTCCGCTCTTGTCTGGAGGATGGTCTAACCACCCGCAAGGTGCAACGCGGTAGTAAAAGCAATTGGACCCACTTGTTGACCGATCCTGGTGACGCTACCACTTTGCGCAAAAAGCACCTGTTAGGACCTAAGCAAACAACAGCCAACAACAAGGGGGAATGCTTTTAACAGTCTGAATAGGGAGGGAGAAAACACGCTCGAGGAGGTTAACATCACTCCCGAGCCTTGCTGGGTGAGGTGGATTTGTGTCAACCACCACTTGGCATGGTTTCTCGATCCCAACAATGAAATCTACAACACCCCCCGAGATCATGGCAAACGACACGACCTCATTATCATGCTTGCATCCCCTACTGAGTGTGTGCATCACCATGCACTTACCACATAACCATTTATCCCCTGCCCTAGGAACTTCTGCAACATCCATAAAAAGGTCCAGGTCCTTTGAAATAGCCTCCTTCAAAGATAGCCTTCGGTTTTCTGTCTTGAGGTGGGTGCTTTGCATGTGTTCAAATAGGCGGAAAAAACCCACAGACCCTGGTTTACCATCTTTATATTCGTGGAAAAATTTGAAAGGACAGGTCTTTAAACCACTGTCAGAGCCATGCACATGGCCGCCTGACTTAACATTCCGACCCCCCTTGTAGGAGCCATGCGCGTATGTTATCGTATGTTAACTAACGATACACCAAACTCGAGATGAGTTGTGGGGGGTAGAAAACCGGTAAAATTCTATAGAAGATGAAGGAGGGCAGCAACCGCTGGTTGCCCACCCTCTAAATGGTGTCCCACCTAACCTCTTACCCTATGCCGTGTAGTTAAAGATTAACACAATTGAATCTAAATTACAAGATCAAATCGCCTTAACCAATACCCACTCCACAAGATTGCTAAAAACAAGTTTTTTTAAAACCTTATCTTCATTGAGGCAATTGATCGAACACCTGGTGGGTCAACTTGTCATTCACAAAAAATCATTTCTATTTATGAATAAGATTAATGAATGAAGGATAATGAGATGCAGATCTTACTGATGGAATTGAAGATAGTGGAATGAAAAACGTCAACTAAAAAAATGAATAAAGAATGAAATACGGGGGCAGAAGACTTGGAAGTCAACCGCATATAGATATAAAAAGGATCGTAAAATTGAAGATGGGAAGAGGAATTAAAATTGATTAACTTTTTTCTTTCTATGTTTAACTTTTTGAAGGTTATACAACACTAGTTGTATTACTTAACTTGATCATGTTGATCCTACTATAAATTTACCGGTAATGAATACTCACCTCGGGTGGAGATACAATAGGAAGTTTATTTGGCTAGGAAGGTTAGGAAGTGATCTTGACCATCCATTAAGTTAATCAAGGGCTGAGATTAAATCAGGGAAATTGAAAGGAAGAAAAGAGGCGCGTGAGTTTGTTCAAGGGCATTCTAGTCAATCCAAGCCAATAGTTTCTCTCTCCTCCAATTCCCCCCCATTTTTTAAACGTTAATAACTCTTTCATACGACATTATTTTTTTATAAAAATTGCACCAAAAAAACAAGCGTTTTTTTATCTTTAAAACGAGTATAGTATTGGTATATTTAAAAAAAAAATTAAAACACAGTTGCGTAAAACGCAATAGAAAAATCACCAGTTACGTAAAACGCGATTAAAAAAAAAACCTAAAAAATGACATTTTTCTAAAACACAATGCACCAAAAACACAAAGAAATGACTTATTTGTAAAACGCAATGGCCAGAAAACACAAAGAAATGTCTTATTTGTAAAACGCAATGGCTAGAAAACACATAAAAATGTGTTTACCTAAAACGCAATGCACCAAAAACACATAAAAAGGTGTTTTACCTAAAACGCAATGCACCAAAAACACAAAGAAATGTCTTATTTGTAAAACGCAATGGCCAGAAAACACTTAAAAATGACTCATTCTAAAACGCAATGCACTGAAAACACCTAAAAAATGTGTTTTACCTAAAACGCAATGACTAAAAACACTTAAAAATGTGTTTTTTTCTAAAACGCAATAGCCAGAAACCACATAAAACTCTCTTATTTCTAAAACGCAATGGACACATAAAACTGTCTGTCACTGTGAACTGTCTGAATTGTCTACGAATTACTGTCTTCGAAATGAGCCAATTTCTGGAAAATAATTTTTCTGATGCATTCAACCCCAGCCAGGGGCTCTGCCCCTTGGACCCCGCCAGGGGCTGCCGCCCCTGGGACCCCGCTACCAGGGGCTGCCGCCCCCGGACCCCCGCCAAGATCGTAAAACGCAATGACTAAATAAAAAACCCAAATCGTGAAAATGAAATTAAAGAATTTCTTACATGGATCGAAGCCGATTTCTTCATCAATTGACGAAATTTGAAAGATAGAAACACTTATCAACGCTTGAATCGAACGAATCGAGTGATTATCTCCAAAATCACCGGAAAAAAAGAGATTTTTTTTATGAAATTAAACTGAGTTTTCTTCAAAAAAAAGCTGAAGAACACGTTGATGGGGTTTTGAATCATTGATTGGTGATGAAAATCGCACTATAATATAGTGATTATTGAGATAGAAAGTGAAGAAATGGTTGAAGATTGTGGGTTTTGAAAATGGTGGGTTTTGAAGTTACTGGGTTTTGAAAAAGGAAGAAGAAGGAGTTGGATTGACTAAAATACCATTTTTATTTATTTTAAATGTTGCCACATGTTATAATCATATGACTTCCTAACCTTCCTAGCCAAAATTAACTTTCTATTTAATCTTTTCCCTTCTCACCTATAGCAATTTGTGTTCACAAGTTTTAACGGTTGACAGGTTCAACAAAATAAGGTGTTCGGCTGACTGCTAAATGGTTTGTGAATAATGGAAATTTGTTTCTTGACAAGTCAGTCACTTGGCGGTTCAACCCCCACCAACATTTCCCCCCTTTTCTTTCTCTTTCTTTTGCCGATTAATGCTCTCATTTATTGTTTACAACACACTTGCAAATTCACACGCTTTTCTTAACCCATATATATATGGTTCATTCCTCTTGCCAGTTGTCTCTCTCTCACACACATATACAATAATACATACACAATTACACACCCACTCACACACATATACAATAATACATACATCATTACACACCCAATATCAATACTATAGTAAAACAGTGTATATGTGATAATGTTAATATTTTATAAATTAAAAAAAAAAAACTATAACTATGCTATATTCAAATTAAACAAAATAAAATACTCGTTTTTGTAGTGTAAAATAAAATATACTAGCGTATGAAAAATTTATGATCGTTTAAAAATCGTGAAAAAAGTTGGTTTTAAAGTCAATAATATTTTTTAAAGCATTGTATCATATGTTATAAAAATTGTAATTATTTCAAGTATTAAAATGATGTAAATTACTTTCTTGTTCTCCTTATATGTGTTATAATATAATAAAGATAAATTTCAAGTATTAAAATGATGTAAATTACTTTCTTGTTCTCCGAGTTATAATATAATAAAGATAATATAAGAGAACAAAAAAAGGTAATATTATATAATTTTAAACTTTAAGTAATGCAATTTTTAAAAATATATGGAACAATATTTTTTAAACATATTATTAAATTTTAAATCAATTTTCCTATGATTTTAAACGATTATAACTTTTTTATACGTTAATATTTTTTTTCATAATAAAAACGGAGCATTTTGTTCTTTTTAACTTGAATATGATAATATTATAGTTTTTTTTTTCAATTAAAAAAATACATATTACATATTCAATGTACCAATGGGGTGGTGATCCATCGCTAAAGACAAAACCTTTAAACACCTAAGGATGGAGAAGTCTTGGGTTCAAGACAACAGAAATTAAAAAGAAATTTACCGTCAAAAAAACGAAATCAATGTCTGTGTTACCACCCACATCTGGCAAACACATGCATGGGCGACGCTTTTAAGGGGCGCGAGGTGGCGGCGACCGACCCCCCCGAACTTTTCGCTCAGTAGTGGAGAGTATGTAGTTTTTGTATAGAATTTTTTGGTATATACGTTTTCGACCCCCGTTTTATAGAAATTTTTAGGTATATACGTTTTCGACTCTCCGGTCAGAAATCTCAAGCTTCGCCACTGAACACATGAATATATATATATATATATGCATATACACGCCCAATATCACATAATATACAGTTACATTTCTGTATAGTTAATAACCCAACTCCCATCAGTCATCACCCACCTTCAGTCTTGCCTTCATCCACTTCGATTACATCCACATTTCCCTTTCGGTTTTTGATTCTTTTGCTAACCACAAAATGCTCACTTAGTAACCTTCGCCCTCCACATACAAGTACTTGGTTTAAATTTAAACCCCATCTATAAATTCAGGTGGATTATGGTCAGGATAGAACTACTAGCGTGTCTCATGGGGAACACTACAAGATCTGTTTTTCGCTTCGCGGGGAAGTTAACCAATGACTTGTTGAGTTTTCTCGTGTTTTGTATGCTTGATGTTCTTGATATTGTTTTGTGTTATGTGTACAAGATTGTTGATTTCTTTGTGGAGGATGAATGGAAGCCGTGTTATTGTTCGTCTCCAAAAGAGGCGATCATTAACACGGGTAACATTTTGGTGAAGGAGAAGGGAGAGGCGGAGAAGATTGTTTGTGTTACTTCTAACAAGTTGCAGCTTGAGGAGATATCGGATACGCTTTATTCGCGGCCTTCGTTGGTGGTGGAAGTGTCGAAAACCACGGTGAAAAGGCGGAATGTGGTTGTTAGTAAACCGGTTGGTCAATCACCATTTGTGGTGGAAATGCTTCAAGAGAAGATTGGTGGACATAGATCGCACCCTGTCCCACGATGGTCGGATTGCGATTGTGAGACGTGTAACTCGTGGTTGAATTCGTGTAAAGATACTCTCTTTGTTCATATGGAAGGCCGGAAAGGTTAGTAAATGATTTGATCTTATTATGTTATGTGGGGTCTGATTAGGAGTAGTCTCTCTGTTTTCTCTCTAAATAGACAGAAAAACTCGTCTTCTCTTACAAACCTTACTTTTTGACAATGATATTACTGGGTATGTTTGTTTGTTTGTTTTGTTGTAGATAACATTAACGAGAATGTATTGTTTATTCACGGGTTTATATCGTCATCTGCATTTTGGACGGAGACATTGTTCCCTAACTTCTCGAGATCGATCAAATCAAAATACAGATTATTCGCAATCGATCTTTTAGGGTTTGGCAAAAGCCCGAAGCCTCATGAGTCGCTCTACACGATGAAGGAGCATTTGGACATGATCGAGAGGTCGGTTATTGAACCCAACAAGGTCGAATCATTTCACATTGTGGCGCATTCCCTAGGGTGCATTCTAGCGCTCGCCCTCGCCGTTAAATACCCAAAGTCAGTCAAGTCAATAACCTTACTCGCACCGGTAATGGATCAACCTTTTTTTAGTTTTCACTCACACACAGGGGCGGAACCAAGCGGAGACAAGAGGGTCACTCCCAGCCACCAGAATTTGTTGGATATTTTATATATAATATTTTTAACTAAAAAGTTATGGTTCTGCCCGTATGACCACGCACACGCACACACGAATGGTTGTTGGTTATCTTATTTCAAAATATTTGTATGGTTAGCCATATTTTCCAGCACCAAAAGGCGAAGAGGCGACACAATATATGATGCGAAAGGTGGCGCCACGACAGGTGTGGCCGTTGATCGCTTTCGGGGCATCAATGGCTTGTTGGTACGAGCATGTTAGCCGGACAATTTGCTTGCTGATCTGCAAGCACCATCGTACATGGGAATTTCTAACCAAACTCATCACCAGAAACAGGTATAATTAACTCTAGACTTCTTAATTCTCCGTTACTCGCCATTACAGTGCACTGAATTTGATTTAACGGCGGTAGTACTGTCATCCATATTTGACTTCGTAAACTATTCCTTAAATTTCAGAAAATAAATATAAAAATAAAATGTAAAATTTTGTAATAAAATCTCATCAATTCTTGCCTTAATTGTCCCAGCATCTAATATCATTTATAAAATCTTCATGTGTGTCACAAGACGACTCTGAGACCAATAAATGAATTTCTGAGGAAACTGTTATTAACATGTGTTACAAAAACCCAAAAATTGTAAAATTTTAAAATTTACAATAGGTTTATTATTAATAACTATATTTTTATATACGTATAATAAGTTATAGTATTTTTTATCGTATGAACCCGTTAATAACTCTGATGATTTGGTTACTTGTTGATCAAAGTTGTTAAGCTTTAATAACTAACAGGTGATTTGTATCTTGTTAAAATTAAGTTATGTATAAGGAATAAATTAGTTTTATTAATTTTTACGCTTACATAATATGAAAACAATGGAAATGTATTCTTGATTTAAAAATAAAATTATGAAATCAAAATATTTGTTTGGCTACACTACAACTATAAACTACCTTTTTAATGCACATTAAATAATTCATGCATTGGGCACAATAACATTGTATTTATTCCTAACCAAATTCTATATCTAGCTTTGAGTGACAATCTAATTCTTTACAAAGATTAATTAAGGACATTAAATTCATGCATTGGGCACAATAACGCTGTATTTATTCCTAACCAAATTCTATATCTAGCTTTGAGTGACAATCTAATTCTTTATAACGATTTTTTAAGACATTAATATATTTAATTTGTTAATAAATTTTTTAAACATATATCATGATGGAATGATTTTTTTTTACATAGGATAAGGACGTACTTAATCGAAGGATTCTGCTGTCACACACATAATGCTGCATGGCACACCCTTCACAATGTTATATGTGGGACGGCCTCAAAAATCGAAGGGTACTTGGACATGGTTCAAAACCACTTAAACTGTAGCGTGAATGTGTTTCATGGTCAAGACGACGAGCTCATCCCAGTTGAATGTAGTGATAATGTCAAGACCAAAGTCCCTCGAGCAAATGTTAGGGTTGTTGAGAAGAAGGATCATATCACTATCGTCGTTGGACGTCAAAAAGCCTTTGCTAGAGAACTAGAACAAATTTGGAAGACCGCGAGAAACAGTTAATCACTTGACTTGGTGGCATTTGGTAGATCTAGTAAATCTTTATTTTTCCATTATTTGTCTTTTTAGAAGAACAAAAGCAAACTCACATTTAAGATTAGCAAAAAAAAAATAATTAATCTCTCAAAGAAAATCCATCCAAACCAAGAAATTGGATGAATCAATACTAGTAGCATATAACTAGTTAGGTCTTCTCAATTGTTATATGATGTATTCGTATCTTATTTTGGTTTTAAACGGAGTTTTTCACTTTTAGAAAACTTGTATCTATAAACATACATATCTATAAATATTAACCATATATATTTTGCTTGAGGTTAAAGAAGTTTTATCTTTAATACTTCTTCAATATTATTTTCTAATAAATAAAATTCCCTATATCTACAACATTAGGTTTTTATGTACGTGCATTCGAATAGTAATTAATTGTAAAGCTAGTTTCTTTACACTAAAAAGATGGGACACTTTAATTTTGGTACCAATTATATTGTCTTGTGTTTGCTGGATATAATGTTGTGAAATTTAATGGGCACAACCATAAACATGTTGCTTCTTTAATACTTCCCTTAAATGTTTCTTACTTTCATTGATGTTCTTTTATGTCACTTTCTAGTTTCAAATCTACCTTTTGGGACCAAATTAGGCATCAGATACGGCTCAAATTTTGTTTCGGTTATGATCCTATCTTCAATCTTCGTCGATTTATCAAAACTTAGGGCGTGTCTTGAATTATTACACGATTGTCTTTCCGTAACGATCATCCAGTTTTGGTGACTTTACATTTGATGTAGTACGCTTGTGATAAGGTTGGGTCTTTCATCATGGATTTTTCTGCCCAAATTGTGATCATTTGACAAGGAAATATTTCCCAAAATGGTAAAGATACGAGAGAAAATTAAAATGCAAACAAAATTAGAAAAAAGTTGGTAAAGGATGAGACTCGTGAATTGTAATATACCATGAAACAAGACGTTTAACTAACCATGTACCACATTTCATATTCTTGTTATTATTATTAGTATTAGTATTATAACAATAATAATAATAAACAAGTATATAGGACCTGCGTTTTACAGCGAGATTGTTAGATCGAATGAAAAGTAAATATAAAAACATTAAATCACACACACTTGTTGCGTGTTTTAACGTGCAAAAATTAGTCTGAAACGTTAAGATAGAAAATAATAACTAAGTTGACTTAGAACCCGCACGTTACGATGACACAGTTAAACGGAAAAAATACATAAAAACGTTGAACCACACACACATGTTGCAATGTGTTAACTCGAAATTTTTGATCGAAATTTAAAACGAAAAATTTGTAAAAGAGGAAAAGTAGAGACCAAAGTTGGAAGTGTAAAAGTGTTGGATTAAAAATGAAAAATAAATTTGTTAAAGATGAAAATTATAAGGGTTAAAAGTAAAAAATGAATAGCAAAAGACGTTGAACCACGGACGCGCAGTCACACCCCAACAGATAGCGGAAATGTCGGAGTGAGACAAAAACGAGATTGCAAGAGACTTTATGACGGCTAGTTGTGATAAGTATTTAAAATAACGATTCTTTCATTTCATGCTAAAGGTAATACATCGTTTCAAAAGGAAAATACAACATTTGGAACATAACAAATTAACAACAAAAGATGAATTTAAACTAGGTGCATTTTTAGTCCATCCTACTAATTTTTCTTTAACGCATCAACATCAAGCTCCAACAACATATATTAAAGTAACATGTCAACACAAAAGAATTGGTGAGCATACAAGTTTAGTGTACTAGCATATGTATAAAATAATTTAACAAGATCCACATGGCAAAAACGTATACTAAGGCATAACATATCATGAACTAGCATGCATCACATACGTGTCAATCCAAAGATTCCACTAGCGTAATCTTGTCGTCTCAACGACAAGACCGTTTGTATGATTACTTAACATAGACCCCAACAAGGGTGGTGTGCTACTCTTATAGCGCTATACAAGTTAAGGTAGGCTCGTACGAAGTTAATGACAAAGTATAGTGCAAGAATGGATTCTAGCATGCATGTATTCCTAAAGTATAAACATATAAAGCATGTCTTAACCGATTCGTTTGTATGAATAAAGTATTAGCATAAGTGTGATTATGTGAGTTTTAATATGGTATTTATATTGCACCCGAAAGTGTGAAAACGGAAAAAGGGGTCATGTATACTCACGGTTTGCATAGAGATTCCACGTAAGTGAGTTGGATGAGTTCTTGAGGTTGGAACACCGAAGTTACCCTAAAAGGAAACGGGGGTGTGTGAGTTATGGATTTGATTAACGGATTGGATTCGGATTTTAAAAGTTAACGTATATGAAATGAGAATGGTCATGCAATGAGATATGATGAATTCTATCCATTTAACCTCATTATATGATTTATCAAAGCACAAAATCATCAACTTAGTTGATGATTTAGGTTGGTCATGAGTATGAACTACAAATGAAATTTCATAATCTCCTAAATCTTAAAACAACCAAGTGCATCAAGCTAGATGCAATCATCCCAAACATGGAGAGTGTTTGGGGACGTGAAGTAGCCTTATCCCTTTGCTGGAAATTGCTTTGAGATTTAGTGTATGAATCTAAGCTAATGTTTAAACAAGTGAGGTAATGGAACAAGGTTGTAGAGCCAAAGCTTCCATGGTTCACACCTTCACCAAACACACAAGTCTTTCAACATTGAAGTTTGAAAGTTTGGATTGTTCCAACACTTTTAAAGTCACTAGGGACTTTTAGGGAAAAATTTTAGGGAGATTTTAAGCCTCATTTCTTGAGGAAATCAACCAAAACACAAACCCACAACTCTGAGTTTAGTTGGGAGCAAGGTTGGTGTAAGTTTCCATCAAATTTCAAGCATTATATACATGAAACAAAAAGATAAAACAAAACAGAATTTATGACTACTTTGGACCTCAAATGTGGCGAGGTTCCACCTTAGTTTGCCATGGCAAACTTGTGGAAACCTTCCTAGAGGTTATCCAAGTAGTTTGAAAGAAGAAATGAAGAAGAATGGTGAAGAAAAGTTTGTGAAAACTCACGTAGAAGGTGGGAGGAAAGTGTTTAGGAGGTGAGGAAGACACTTATTTATAAGGTGGGATTAGGTTTTAGGTAACAAATGAAGTTAGGTGGTAGCTGGGAGTTGAGAAAAGTGGAAAAGGAGTTTTTTTAAACACATTCTGCTCAAAAGCTGTGTTGAATCCCATCACCAACTCCGTCCCGCGAAGGTGTCCACGAAGGTGGCACTTTCGTGCACCTTCGCGTGTGTGTTTGGAAGGCGAAGGTGGCCACGAAGGTCACCTTCGTGTGTTTGGAAGGTGAAGGTGGCCACGAAGGTCACCGTCATGCACTTTCGGCCTTTGGGCTGGATTTTGGGTTATGGGCTTTTGCTTTAGTGTATTCTTAGTATGTGTATCGTGTGTAAACATAGTATGAGTATATTGTATGCATGTATGATACTATTGAGCATTTATAAGAATCGGTTTCCCACATAAGCATGTAATTTGATGATGTATCGCGCACCTAATAAGTTTATGTATAACATGTGTATGTATGCAAAGGTATTTCCATTATGGTCAATGTCTCGAAATTACAAGGGTTGGAAATAGAATACGAATACAATCTTGCAAAAAATAGAAATACGAATATAACTTTCTAAATAAGGAAACTACATAAAAGCGAAGCGTTACAGTTTCCCCTATTTAAGAAAAATTTGTCCCAAAATTTATTCAAGAGGAAGACTCAACGAATAAGTGTGGATACTTGGTCTTCATATCACTCTCAAGTTCCCAAGTAAATTCAGCACCGCGTTTTCCTTTCCATCGAATCTTGACTATGGGAATTCGACTACGCCTAAGCTGCTTGGTTCCTCGGTCCATGATTTCGACCGGTTTTTTGACGAAGTGTAATACTCATTGATTTGTAAATCGTCGAGTGGAACTTGAAGTCCTTCTTTGGCTAAGAACTTTTTGTGGTTGGACACAAGAAACATGGGACGAACGTTGTTGAGCTCTTGAGGTAATTCCAGTCGGTACGCCACCTTGCCAATCCTTTCGAGAATCTTGAAAAGACCTACGAAGCGAGGGGTGAGCTTCCCATTCTTTCCAAAACGAACGACTCCTTTCCAAGGGGATCCCTTAAGGAGTGCGTGATCACCAACGTTGAATTCCAAGGGTTTGTGTCGTTTGTCGGCGTAACTCTTTTGTCGACTTTTAGACTTGAGTAGGTTATCGTGAATCAGTATAATCTTGTCCATCGTCTCTTGTATGAGATCGGGACCAGTGATTTGTGTGTCTCCAATCTCGTGCCAACAAATAGGAGAACGACACTTACGACCATACAAGGCTTCGAATGGAGCCATTTAAATACTAGCGTGGTAGCTATTATTGCACGAGAATTCTACCAAACGTAAGTGTATATCCTAGTTGTCACCAAAATCGATTACGCATGAATGAAGCATGTCCTCGAGAGTTTGGATAGTACGCTTGGTTTGTCCATCCGATTGAGGATGAAAAGCTGTACTAAGATTGAGTTGAGTGCCAAGAGCGGTTTGAAATGTTTACCAAAGCCGAGAAGTGAAACGACTATATTGGTCTGAAATGATGTTGGCGGGAATACCTTGTTGCAAATGATCTCATTAGTGTAGATACGAGCTAATTTCTCAACTTGTTAATCTTCACGAATGGGGAGGAAGTGAGCGGATTTGGTCAAACGATCAATAATCACCCAAATGTTATCATGACCGGATGAAGTTCGAGGGAATTTGGTGATGAAGTCCATTGCTATACTCTCCCATTTCCAGACTGGAATTTCTGGTTGTTCAAGTAAGCCTGAAGGACGTTGATGTTTGGCTTTCACCTTGGAATACGTGAGACATTTGGACACGTAAGTTGCGATATCTCTCTTCATACCAGGCCACCAATAGGTTTGGCGGAGGTCTTGGTACATCTTTTCGGCACCGGGGTGAATAAAGTATCAAGCCTTGTGTGCCTTTTTCAAGAGGTCACGGATGTTGTCACGGTTCGGAATCCAAATGTGATCGAGGTAGTAAAGAATACCGTTGGATTTGGATACGAGTTATCTTTTGACACCATGCTTCATCTCGTCATACAAGTTATCCTCATTGCCGGATGAGTACTGTGCCTCGTGAATACAGTTTTGAATGTCGTTTTGGGTTTGGAAGCTACAAATACTCTTCACATGAGTTTTTCAAGTAGGGGCATCAGTCATGACATTCGCCTTACCGGGGTGGTAGCGAATCTCGCAATCATAGTCGTTGAACAACTCCACCCATCTGCTTTGATGCATGTTGAGTTCCTTTTGTTTAAAGATATGTTGAAGGCTCTTATGGTCGGTGAAGACCACACACTTGGAACCATAAAGGTAGGGTCGCCAAATCTTTAACGCAAAAACAACCGCACCAAGTTCAACGTCATGGGTAGCGTAGTTCTTTTCGTGTATTTTGAGTTGTCTCGAAGCGTAGGCGATAACCTTGTCTCGTTACAAAAGAACACAACTGAGACCTTGGTTAGACGCATCGTAATACACAACGAAATCATTGTTACCATCGGGTAAAGTGAGAATAGGAGCATTGCAAAGAAAGTCCTTGAGTGTTTGGAAAGACTCCTTTTGTTCGTACCCCACACAAAAGGTTTATCTTTTTGGGTTAACGAGGTGAGTGGAACGACTATTTTTGAGAAGTCGGAGATGAACCAACGATACTACCCCTCAATCCAAGGAAGGAACGAATCTCGAAAGGTGATTTCAGTGCTATCCAATTCTTGATGGCTTCGATTTTAGCGGGATCAACGTGAATACCTTTCTCATTCACGACGTGACCGAGAAATTGAACTTCTTTTGGCCAAAATTCACACTTGGAGAATTTGGCATATAATTGTTTGGTACGAAGGAGTTCTAGGATTAGACGTAAGTGTCGCTCGTATTCGGCTTGGGTTTTGGAACAGATAAGGATACCATCTATGAATATGATTACAAAACATTCCAAATAAAGCTTACACACACGGTTCATCAAATCTATGTAGACCGCGGGTGCATTGATCAAACCGAAAGGCATTACCACGAACTTGTAGTGACCATATCTAGTACGAAAAACGTTTTTAGGGATGTCCTCTTCGACTCGAAGTTGATGATAACCGGAACGGGGGTAGATTTTGGAGAAACAAGTTGCGCTTTGGAGTTGATCTAAAAGGTCGTCGATGCGAGGAAGGGGATAGCGGTCTTGACGGTGGGTTTGTTAAGCTCACGATAGTCGATCCACATACGAAAAGAACCATCTTTCTTCTTGACTAAGAGGACCGGAGCGCTCCAAGGAGAACTGCTAGGGCGTATGAAGCCTTTATCAAGTAATTTTTGAAGTTGTCTCGATAGCTCTTACATCTTTGAAAGTGTGAGACGGTATAGTGATTTTGCAATGGGTGTAGCGTCAGGAATGAGGTCTGTTAGGATCTGAGTTTACTTGATTGTGTTGTTTTAATAAGATGGAAATGGAAGAATATAAAACAGATAATAATTTGCATCGGAATGAAGTAAAACTTTATAACATAATCAAGGAAAGAACAATTTTCATCATACAAGCTTTTTAATTTCAAAAGATTGAATACACAATGTTTCGCCTATGCATGCATGAACACTATCTCCCCCTTAGCCTGAGCTCATAATGCTACTTCGTACAAGATGCAAGTGTGAGCGAAAGAGCTAATTGAACAGTACAAGCACTGTCTATTTATAGTACAATCCTAAACAATGTGGCATCTTTGCTGACGTCACCTAGACAGTGACAACTAACAATCTTAACAACCTCTAAACACTGATGAATTACAGACACTGTTACATTAAGACACTGATTAACTAAACTCTGATAAGGCAATCCGCTGATGATGCTCAACCACTAATGAGACTGAGCAGTGCTTTCCATTAAGGTTGATCAGTCCTTTGACTTCAGCAGTACTTTGACTTCAGCAGATGATTGGTCTTCAACAATCTTTGCATCCAACAGAGCTTTGCATAACAGTCTTTATAAAACAATCAGACTTTAGAGATCATCAGTTGTTGAGTGCCACTGCAATTGGAGGGAAATAATCTTCAAACACTATTATTCTGGATCATCTGTTGTAGAACCAGTTTTGGCTTTGTATCATCTATTTTTCAAGGAAGGATTACATGAGCGAACAATCTCCCCCTAGAACAGATGATGCCAAAACTCTCCATTATTATGATCTTTATTCTCTCATCAACCGTTCCCGGATTTGTCCTTTGAATTGGAGCTCAAAATCCAAGGAATCTGTATCATCTTCATCCCTTTGTAATTGAAGGTTCATTAGATCTTGGAGGTCATTTGCATTCAGACCAAATGCATCCTCCCTTGATAGCTTTTCAACACTACCATCAGACCTGAGCAGAGGAATTACATGGGTATCTTTGTCAGACTTCCACTTTAGTATTTTTGGGTCTGATGGATTTCTAGGGAGAAGTTTTATTTTGTGATGAGTTTGGGGATTGAGGTTTGCTTGCCAACTCTTTGAGTGTTTCTGACACTTGAGCTTGAAGTTGTAGGGTAGCTTCATCCAATCCAAATTGTAATTGATTTCTGATAGCCTCTTTTCTGAATTCAGCATCCCTCTTTTCATCTTTCTCATCAATCTGCTTCTGCCTTTTTCTTTGATTCAAGACACTGATGGATGAAGCAGATGATGAGAACAACTTTTTAAGGGGAAGGGTCTGCTGAGGTCTATCAGTAGTTTCATCATCATATGCTGGCTTCTGAGGAATTGTTGGGTCTATCTTTCTAAGTTCTTCTAACTTTTTATAAGTCAGATCAACATTTCGCGTAGACCATCTTGCAACTGAGACCATCTTGTACCTCAATGCTTCATCCACATCAACTTTCTTGTATTTGTTCCAGTTGGATGCATATCTCTTCATTTAAGGGTCTTTATTCATCATTTCTATTATGTTTACTTCTTCTTTGAGAGCTTCTAGAGACCAGCCATTGAACTGAGACCTGTTGGCTTTGTAGGGCTTGGTATCCATGATGATGTTTAAGAAATCAACCCTCAATCCCTTTTGAAGTTTAGCATTTGGTGGCAGTTCTGACGTAAACTTACTCAGGTCTCTAGCAAAGTCTTCCAATTTCCTGACCTTACTAAGCTCATGTTGAAAAGTGCCCTGGTAATTCCTGTCACCTTTCCCTTTACTCACATGTTTGGCTATCAGCTCAGCTTGTTTAGCTTTCATCTTCAAATATTCATCAATGTTCTGAGGTGTTTGCAGTGATTGGAAAGTTCTTTTGGATGTATCATCCTCTTTGTAAAATTGAATCATTTCATTTTGAACTACAAGCAGTTCCAGAGGGTATTTAACTGCCAATGGAATGTTTTGTGGGAGGTTAGCAGTGGGTGGTTGTTTGATGTGGTTGGTTTTTTGGTGATGATGGTGGAATGAGTGGAGCGGATGATATAGGAATTGGTGCTGGTATTTTTTTTTCTTCTTCATGCACCATGAACTTTCTTTTTCTGGTATAGACAGATTTTGGAGGAGGAGGAGTTTTTGAGGGAGAAGTTGGTTTGGGTGAAAAGGTTGATTGTAATGGGAATCTTTGAGGTATTGGTGGTTTTGCTGATAGTGGAAAAACAAACTGGGTGGAATCAGTGGGTTGACTGACAACTGTTGAAACCACTGTTGTCTCAACAGTTGTTGTCTGAACATCTGATCATGCTTTTGGTGCATCAACATCTGTGGCTATGGAAGATGGTGGTGGTGGTGAGGAATCTGTTTTCTGCTTTTTATGAGGTGGTTTTTGTGGTGAAGGTTTAGGTTTAGGTTTGGATGTATCAGTGTTTGGCTTTTTAGAACCAGCAGTGGTTTTAGGTTTGGTAGCAGCAGTGGTTGGCTTTTGTGATGATGGTTTAGGTTTAGGGAATGTGGCAATTGGAGGTTTGTTGTGTTTGAATGATTTTCTTCTGTTTGAAGTGCCAATGTTTTGAATTTTGTTTTCTCTTTTTCTTCTTTTCTCCAATTCCTGCCTCAAAACATCTGCTCTACTTTCTTTTGTATTCTTTTGTCTTCTGCTTTTCAGTAATCTCTTCATCTGTTTGGATGTTCAGGGTTTCATCAACTCCCTTTTTCTTTCCAGTGTCAGATTTTCCAAAAGATTTTGTAGAAGTCTTTTTGGCATGCTCTGGTTTTTTTTTTTTTTTTGGCTGATTCCTTGGTGTTGGTTTGCCAAAGTTTTTCATGGAATCCTTCTCCCCCTTTTTGGCATCATCTTCATCATCTTTTTCAAAGATTAGTGCAGGGGTAGTGCCAGTTATCTTTGCAAGGGATTCTTTGATCCCCTTGATATCAGCCTGTGTGTCTTTGTATCTTGCTTCATCCATAACTCTAATTAGCTCCATGTGGGAGTTATGTTGAAGTTCAGCCAATTCCCTTTGAGCTGCAAGAATGGGTTGTACTGAGTTCCAAAGCTCTTGGGATAATTGCTGATGAGAAGGTTGACTTTTGGAGGCATCCACCAACTGCTTCAATAGTTCTTTCATGTCACCAACAATTGTTTCAATATTGGACATCCTCTCCATCAAATCCTTGTATTTTAATTAATCACCTAACTTAATAGGATAATCTGAATTCCCACCAGAGGTGGTTGTATCTGCTTTTGAAATAGGATGAGTCTCTAAAGTTTCATTAGCAGATGCCCCTTGTTCTTGGTTCTGGAGACTTCCCTCTGCATCAGTGGTTAACTTAGTAAACACACTTGTGGTTAACTTAAACCCACCAGTGGTTACCTTGATAGACACAGCAGCGGTTGCCTTCAAGGGAGTCTGACTGATGAAACTACTGTCCAAATGTAGATAAGTGGATCCAACATTTGTAGTAGCTGCTCCACTTGAACTACCAACAAGAATTTTAGGAAATTCAAGTGGTGTAACCTCCTCAACTGTTTGTGGGTTAGCCAATTGAATAGGTTCAAACACAGCCAATGTTGAAGTTATACACTCAGTAATGTGTTGGTGAGAAGGGCTGTTTTGAGTCATTGCCCCGGGAGAAGGGCTATTCCACCTACCATTATACACTCAAACAGTGGTATAATGGTAGGTGGAATAGGAGATGAAGGGAGTGGTGTTGAAAGAGACATTGCCCCGGGAGAAGGGATTTTAAACATACTCTCAACTGAGGGTAATGTTTCATATTATGGTGTCCATGTGCTTACAACATGTTCCTTTTGTGAGGAATCATGAGGAGTTAAGGTTACAGGTTGAGATCTTTCCATCTGTTGTGAGGAAGTAGCAACAGTGGTTTCTAGTGACATTTGTGTTGTCACAGGGTTAACTTCTAGGATCTCATCTTCCAAAGGACCCTTATTTGTGGGTTTGGTGGGCTTTGTGGTTTTTGTTTTGGTCTTTTTTGGTTTGGATGGTGGAGGTTTCACAGTAGCGGTTGTGGTGCTGTGACCACCATGAGCAGTGGGCTCAGCAACAAAGGTTTGAGGAGCAGATGTGGACTCATCTAAATTTTTCTCAGACCCCTTTGCTTTTGTTTTGGAAACTTTTGACTCGTTTTCCATTAGGCGAGTAAAGGTTTCAGAAGAAAGACTATTCATTTTGAAAGGTGTTCCTTGCTCAAAAGCTTTTTGTGGAACTTTCTTTTGCAAATAATAGCTCAAAAACCTTGGGAACAAAAGAAAAGTAGTATTCTTTCCATCTTTAATGTTTTTCACATTATTGACCAAAGCTGTAAACAGAGCTTGGGAGTAGTTAAAATCTATTTTTGACATAATTGCATACCCCAAGTACTGAATTTTTAATGGTATCTCATTAAAAGCAGTGGTTTTGTTTGACAAAAAAATGAGCAGGGTATGGAACAAAAATTTCATGGGTGGTGGAAATTTTGGTTTAAACATTGTTGCTTTAGTTAATTGTCCATCATAACCCCGTTCAATCAAGTCCAATTGATACTCACTTTTTGGAAAAGAAGTTTTACCTGCAAGATCATTCATCTGAAATGTTTCTGAAATGTTTGTGGGGGTTATAGCAACCAAGACACCTCCTACTTTTGAAGTGATTCCCCATGGCTTTTTTTCTTGTTCTTGAACTTCGGCATTTGCCCAGAAATCACGTAGGGTGTCTTGATATATGGGTGCATCAGCAGTGAGTAAGGTTTTGTATTTGGAGGATGACAAGGTGTCAATTATTGAGTGGAACTCTGTATTTTTGTCTGTTTTCTCAAACGTACGTAGGTAGTTGTGGGGGTGTTTGATGATTAGAGCCATGACTGGAAGTAGAAATTACGAGAGGTTGAAGAAGAATGAAGAAGAAGATGGTAACCACTTTGGAGAATTTTTGAATACGCTTAACATCTGCCCACATGGCAACCTCTGATGAAAAGGTGGATGACAGTTGTTTGGAAACCACTGTTGGGCAACAAAAGTGGTTGGGAACAGTGTATGAAATATCAATGGCTGATTTTTGTCTATCAGTTGATAGACATCAGAGGTTGAAACCAAAAGTGTTTGGTCAACATTGGTCAACAAAGGAAATGAGAAACATAGGTTGTCTTTCGGCAGTGGGTGAATTTTCAACCATCAGAGGTTTAAAACAAGCAGTGGATATGAACAGAGTTTTAAGGATTTATGAAAAATTTATATTTTAACTATTTTTAAGGATGGATTTTTGATTTTCTGAAAATAGTTTAATGCTTTTTATTCAAGGAAAAGAAGGTTTTGCCTTCTAGTCCAAGTTAAGCATGCCAATTCTTGAACTATTTTTAAGGATGGACTAACTTCCTCTAGCAGTGGTACAAGTTCCCATACTTGTTGTCTTTTGAACTGCTGGAGCTCTTCTTGCATAGCTTCTACCCAACTATTGTCTTTCAGTGCCTCTTGGTACTTGACTGGTTGATGGAGTGATAGAAAACCTGCAAAAAAAAAAAACAAATGTTTTGGGATTGACTTCTTGTAAGAACCCCTTCATTGATGTTGCCAATCACTTGATCAGGTGGATGAGATTTAAGGAAGATTATATCTCCCTTGTATGGAACAATGTAATTGAGTGGTGAAGGCTATAGATGTGAATTATCTGAGCTAACATCTGTTGGTGATTTTGAAGAACCAACATCTGTTTGAAATGGAGGTGGAGGAATGGGCGTGGCACAATGTTGATTTTTATCCACTATTGATGGATTTTTATCAACAGAGGTTGGTGATGATGAAGTAGCAGAGGTTTGAGTGTTGTTTTGATCAACAACTGTTTATTCAGCAGTGGTAGAGTTTTGACAGCTGTTTTGAACATCTGTTGCTCTGGTGGTGGATGTATTTTGTATTGTGGGATCACAACATCATATCCAAAATCGTGGAAAGAAGATTGTAGGGTACCTGCAGGGTTAGTCTTGACAGACACATCTTCAAATGTAAATTTATCAAGGTCAAATAGTTCAGCAGGGTTTGCTGGGATTTTCAGTGATGAAAGTTATTGAACTTCACATTCAAAGTCTCTTCCACACACCT
Organism: Helianthus annuus; assembly: GCF_002127325.2. Taxonomy (NCBI): domain Eukaryota; kingdom Viridiplantae; phylum Streptophyta; class Magnoliopsida; order Asterales; family Asteraceae; genus Helianthus; species Helianthus annuus. The sequence continues at coordinate 138,603,214 of NC_035445.2, forward strand.
AGTCCTTGTGTTAAACATTTTATAGGCTTTGGAAGTGGTTGAGTATCCCAGATGGTAACCACAATCTACTTTGGCAGCAAATTTTGAAATTGAATCTTTTAAGTTTAAGATAAAACATGGGCAGCCAAAGATTTTGATGTATGAGATCAGTGGTTTGATCTTGAACAGAGTTTCATAGGCAGTCTTTTGATGCCTGGGGTTGATTAAAACTCTATTCTGTACATAACAAGTTGTGTTTACACCCTCTGCCCAAAAGATTAAGGGTAAACCTGAGTCTGCAAGCATGGTTCTGGCAGCTTCAATCAAAGTTCTGTTTTTCCTTTCAACCACCCCATTCTGTTCTGGTGTTCTTAGGATGCTGTACTGCCTTACATTCCCTTTTCCACACAAAACACATCCAATTCCTTGTTTCTAAACTCTGTTCCATTGTCACTTCTAAAGATTTTTACTGGCAAGTCAAATTGCTTTTCAGCCTGTTTAACAATGTCTTGCAAGATACCTGCAGTCTCATCCTTAGAGTGTAAAAAGTAAGTCCATGTAAACCTAGAAAAATCATCTACAATGACCAAACAATATCTTTTCTTTTTCAAACTCAATATTTTTGATGGGCCAAACAAATCCATGTGCAACATTTACAAGCACTTGGTTGTTTTGGACTCTTCAATGGACATGTAAGAGCTTTTATGTTGTTTACCTTTTAGACAGGAAACACAATGCTCAGAACAAGTGAAAAGTTTTTTTGTGGGAGACCTCTTACAAGGCCTTGTTTTGAGAGTGTAGTGATAGTCTTAAGATATGTGTGCCCAAGTCTTCTATGCCATAACCCTGTCTCTTTGTTAGAGGCAGCTGAGAACAGACAAGCATCAGCCACTGGGTTATCTTTTGACATATCAACTACATACATATTTCCACTCCTATGAGCAACAAGTTGTGTTTTTCACCATTTCTAGCCCAACAATCTTACAACTATCCTTAGTGAAGAATGACCCATAGCCTTTGTCACTCATTTGTGAAACACTAAGGAGATTGAACTTAAGATTGTCAATAAGATTGACATTCTCAAACTTGAGCTTCCCAGCCTGAACAGTCCCTAACCCCAACACCTTTCCTTTTGAATTGTTACCAAAGGATATATCACCCCCTCCATGTTTTTTTTTTGAAATCTTTGAGTAGGGCTCTACATCTTGTCATGTGCCTGGAGCCTCCACTATCTACATACCATAAACTATCTAAGCATGCAGAAGCTCCCTTAGCAGCAGCCATCATGGCATAGTCACATTCATCCTCACACACTCTAGCATCCCATGGATCAGCAAGAGGTTCCAATAGAGGTTCAGTTTCCTTATTTTCTAACATCTGTTCACCAACAACAGCAGTAACCACTGCTTCCGTAATTTCATCCACTTCTTCAGATATGGACTGCACTTCCTCAGATTCTTGCCCTTCTGGTATTCACTCTTTCAAACTGTTGGGTCAATGACTCTCACTTAACATGACAGAACGTTTCATATTGTTGGTTTAAAACCTCTCTGTTGTTTTCAATAACCTCTTCTGTCCCACCAAATTGCTCTTTCAGTGCATCCCATAGATCTTTAGCACTGTTACATTGTAATAGGCCAGCATATATGTCATTGGGTAGTGTTGTGGCCACTATACTTAATGCCTTAGCATCTAGCTCAATCTTCTGAAAATCCTGCTCAGAGTAATTTTTAGGGCTTTTAGGTACTTGGACCTTGGGATCTTTTGTGCTTGGCACCATTGGAACATGAGGTCCAAAGATGACAGACTTCCAGCAACTGGTGTTTTGTTGTGCTAACACATGGTCCATCCTACGTTGCAAGATATTGTATTCAGATTTGACAGGAGTGTGCCGGTATTGTGAGGGTCCTGTGATTGTGAAGACATCTTGGTTGTCTTATAGAAGTTTTCAAATAATCAACTTTGAACGTGATTACACTTGTACTCTGTTTTTCAACAAATACGAACAACACAGTATTAATGAAATTGAGCTGATCTTTTATGTCAAATTGATTGTTAAATCGAATTTGACTGACCTAAGCTCTGATACCAATTGTTAGGATCTGAGTTTACTTGATTGTGTTGTTTTAATAAGCTGGAAATGGAAGAAGATAAAATATAGAAATAATTTGCAGCGGAATGAAGTAAAACTTTATAACACAATCAAGGAAAGAACAGTTTTCATCATACAAGCTTTTTAATCAAAAGATTGAATATACAATGTTTCGCCTATGCATGCATGAACACTATCTCCCCCTTAGCCTGAGCTCATAATGCTACTTCGTACAAGATGCAAGTGTGTGAAAAAGAGCTAATTGAACAGTACAAGCACTGTCTATTTATAGTACAATCCTAAACAATGTGGCATCTTTGCTGACGTGACCTAGACAGTGACAGCTAACAATCTTAACAACCTCTAAACACTGATGAATTACAGACACTATTACATTAAGACACTGATTAACTAAACTCTGATAAGGCAATCCGCTGATGATGCTCAACCACTGATGAGACTGAGCAGTGTTTTCCATTAAGGTTGATCAGGCCATTGACTTCAGCAGTACTTTGACTTCAGCAGATGATTGGTCTTCAACAGTCATCCAACAGAGCTTTGCATAAATGTCTTTATAAAACAATCAGACTTTAGAGATCATCAGCTGTTGAGTGCCACTACCATTGGAGGGAAATAATCTTTAAACACTGTTTTTCTGGATCATCTGTTGTAGAACCAGTTTTGGCTTTGTATCATTTGTTCTTCAAGGAAGGATTACATGAGCCAATAAGGTCAATTCAAAAGCCAACAGAACTACGAGGAGGAGGACCATGTAAGTCTTTGGGGAAATTGTCGGGAAAGTCACAAAAGACTGGAACACCACTCACTTTTTTCCTTTGTCCTTCTTTACCACAATGTTAGCCTAAACGGCAAAGTACTCCTTTCGCAAGTACTTGTTCGCTTGAGTACACGACATAAGCTTGAGACCCTATGAGGGTTTCTCACCGTAGACGTGCAATGTGTCACCGGACGGTAGTGGAACACGAATGAACTTTTCGAAGCAAACAACTTTGGCACGGAATTTTCGGAGTAAATCCATGCCTACTATGATATCAAAACTATCCAATTGCATGGGTATGAGATCGATCAGGAATTTATGTTCGTTGAGGTTAAGAATGCAATCACAAAGAATGGAATCAACGGTTATGAACTTTCCATTAGCGACTTCGACGATTAATAATTTTGGCAACTTAGAGTGTCTGCACTTAAGCAATTGTTCGAATTTTACAGATACAAAATTTTTATCCGCACACGTATCAAATAACAAAGAAGCATATACATCATTTACGAGAAGCGTACCGTTGATAAAATCGTTATTGTTCTGCGCTTGAGCGGTTGTGATGACGAAAGCGCGTCCACGATGAGCTTATGGTTGAGCTTGGTTGTTGCATTACGGGCATCGGTTGTTGAGATGGTTTGGGTCGCCACACTTGTAACAAGTGCGACCGTTGCTTGCTGGTGGTTGGTTATGGTTTGGAGATTGGGTTTGGGCTTAGTTGCCTTGTGGTTTTGGGCCGCCTCAGCATTGGGTGTTGAAATGCCCAAACCTGTTGCACGATGTGCAAATACGATATGACACGTTGGTCGGGTGGTGGTAGGTGCAAGTGTTACACTTGGGAAAAGTCCCTGTGTAGGCTCACTTGGCCGGTTCAGGTTTTGGATAAGGGCGAGTTGCTGTTGAGTAGGTGGGTTTTGTGGAGTAACCACGGCAAAATTTAGTTTGAATCTTTCCGCTTCTTATCGTTCGAGTTGGTTTTGGGTGGCGTTTTGGATGGAGTGGGTTCGATAATTGGTTCGGTGGTGGCTTGATGAGCGGTTGTGGTAGAACCCTTGGGTTTCAAGGTTCCATCCACGACTTTATAGTGGGTGAATTTGGCGGCTAGGTGATAGGTTTCTTTGTTGGTTTCGGGTCAGGAGAATTCCATGTAATCATGAAGGGATGGTGGAAGAGCACGGATGTACTTCTCTATGGCCTTTTTGGTGGTGCTAACTTGGCCAGGGCACAAGGTACTAAGTTGCTTGAACCTAACGGTGAGTGCCGTGTTGTCACCCTCAACTTGTTTGATGTTCCAGAACTCATCCTTGAGTTGTTGGAGTTCATGAGGATGCCAAAACTCATCGCTCATGAGTTGTTTAACCTCGGCCCAAGGTAGGGAATACACGGCATCGTCTCCGCGGGCGTTACGCTTCGCGGTCCACCAATCGAGTGCCCTCGATTGAAAGACGCTGGTGGAGTTGGTGGTTCGAAGATGCTCAGGACACCCGCTCTGACGGAAGGTGACCTCAATGTAGTCAAACCATTGGAGCATTGGCCTACACGAGTTAAATTGTTTGAAGGTAAAGGTGGACTTAGGAGGGTCAACCTTGTAGTCAACCGAGGTATTAGGGCTAGGGGTGGCGTAGATTTGGTTCACAATGTCAGGTATGACTTTGGCTATTTGCTTGGCCATAAACGCCCTCATTTTCTTGTTGTTCGAGCCTTGCTTGGAGCTCTTCCTAGTGTGAGAATGAGGGCTTGAAGACTTCTACAAGATCGAACAAGGATAGAGGATGAGACTTGATTATAAAGTGTTTTGAAAAATAAGGTTTTCTTTTCATTATTTAGCATAGTAGTATATCACGTAGCATGTAAGTTTCATATAGTTCACATAAGCATATCATATATTGTCATGGGTATAATCAAATAACAATGAAGGAGTTGTAAATTTAGTTTGTTCTAGAATATTAGTATTGTTTTAGATTGCGAGTAACGTGCGATTTAGGTCTTTGACTTTGAAATGAACAAGGTATCAAGTATAAATCACATTAAAATGGGTATGACATAAAAGAGGTTCAATGTAAGACTTGGAGAGTCTCGGAACGAAATTAAGACTATTCCAAAGTGATCGAAAATTCTTTTGAGTTAGGGAAAAATGCTTTGGCCTAATAGGTAGAATACTCTCGCCGAAAATTTCGGTTAACGATATTCACCCTTCTGGTTACTACATGTCTCTAGTCAAATCGAAAATTCAAGATGTTGGTGGGATTGAAAATTAAGGAGTGAGGCTAGTTACCAAGATGCAGGTTTCACCGCTAACTTGATAGCTTCGTACCCTAGGTGTGGTTGGTACTTACCGAACAAGATAAAGAACTGATTCTGACTCGTTGGTAAGGGTCTACTAAAATAGGAATGGGAAATTTCTCCATCAAGGTGTGGAAGTCACTCCTAACTAGATGGTACAATTTCATGAAAAATCAGTAACGCGGATTGAGGGATTTCACCTAACGGGAGGGTTTTCACGCCTATTTTGGTGAGATTGTCTCGTTTGTGGTATAGGAGTGTCTTCGTATCCTCGTGTGTGCATTATTGGTTGCCTTAGGAAAGACATGTATATTTTGACAAAAGATAAGATAAGAAGCAAGTAGGGAGAATTTAGGTATTTTAAGCACGAACACAAGAATGGTCAACTATAGGTTCTTAAACTATAGAGTAGGTCAAATCATGGCAAATTTTTTTCCAAATTCCCTATAGTTATGGCTCTGATACCAATCTGTCACACCCCAACCGATGGCGGAAACATAGGAGTGAGACAAAAACGAGATTGCAATAGACTTCATAATGGCTAATTGTGACATGTATTTAAAATAACGATTCTTTCTTTTCATGCTAAAGGTAATACATCATTTCAAAAAGGAAAATACTACATTTAGAACACAACAAATTAACAATAAAACATGAATTGAAACAAAATGCGTTTCTAGTCTATCCTACTAGATTTCTTTTCAACGCATCAACATCAAGCTCCTGCAACATATATTAAAGTAAAATGTCAACACAAAAGCATTGGTGAGCATACAAGTTTAGTGTTCTAGCATATGTATAAGAATTTAATGAGATCCACATGGCAAAAATGTATACTAAGGCATAACATATGATGAACTAGCATGCATCACACACGTGTCAACCCAAAGATTCCACTAGTGTAAACTTGTCGTCGCAACGACGGGAGCGTTTGTATGATTACTTAACATAGACTCCAACAAAGGCGGTGTGCTACTCCTATAGTGCTATACATGTTAAGGTAGGCTCGTATGAAGTTAATGACAAAGTATAGTGCAAGAATGGCTTCTATCATGCATATATTCCTAACGTATAAACGTATAAAGCATGTATTAACAGATTCGTTTGTATGAATAAAGTATTAGCATACGTGTGATTGTGTGAGTTTTAATATGGTATATACACTACACCCAAAAGTGTGAAAACGGAAAAGGGATCATGTATATTCACGGTTTGCGTAGAGATTTCACGTAAGTGAGTTGGATGAATTCTTGAGCTTGGAACACCAAAGTTATCCTAAAGGGAAACAAAGGTGTGTGACTTACGGATTTGATTAACGGATTGGATTCGGATTTTAAAAGTTAACGTGTACAAATGTAAAGTAACGTACCATGAGAATGGTCATGCAAGGAGGTAGGATGAATTCCATCCATTCAACCTCATTATATGATTCACCAAAGTACAAAATCATCAACTTAGTTGATGATTTAGGTTGGTCATAAATATGAACTACAAATGAAATTACATAATCTACTAAATCTTAAAACAACCAAGTGAGCAAGCTAGATGCGTGCATCCCAAACATGGAGAATATTTAGGGACGTGATGTAGCCTTGTCCCTTTGTTGGAAATTGCTTTGAGATTAGTGTATAAATCTAAGATTAAGTTTAAACAAGTGAGGTAGTGGAACATGGTTGGAGAGATAAAGCTTCCATGGTTCACACCTTTACGAAAACACAAGTCTTTCAACACTGAAGGTTGAAAGCTTTGATGGTTCCAACGCTTTTTAAGTCACTAGGGACTTTTAGGGCAAAATTTTAAGGAGATTTTTAGCCTCATTTCTTGAGGAAATCAACCAAACAGAAACCCACAGCTATGAGTTTAGTTAGGACTAAGGTTGGTGTAAGTTTCCATCAAGTTTTAGGCATTATATAAATGAAACAAAAAGGTAAAACAAAACATAATTTTATGACTACTTTAGACCTCAAATGTGGTGAGGTTGCACCTTAGTTTGCCATGGCAAACTTGTGGAAACCTTCCTAGAGGTTATACAATTAGTTTGAAAGAAGAAATGAAGAAAATGGTGAAGAAAAGTTTGTGGAAACTAACTTAGAACACTAGAATGTTTTTCCCTTGCTTTGAGATTCTTGAGAGAATTAGTGAGTCTGAGAGAAGATTAAGTGTGTGGAAAACGTTTAGGAGGTGTGGAAGACACTTATTAATAAGGTGAGATTAAGGTTTAGGTAATAAACGAAGTTAGTTGGTAGTTGGGAGATGAGAAAAGTGGAAAGCTGGAGTGTTTTTAAAACACATTCTGTTTAAAATCCGCATTGAATCCCGTCACCAGCTCCGTTCCACGAAGGTGTCCACAAAGGTGGCACTTTCATGCACCTTCGTGTGTGTGTTTGGAAGGCGAAGGTGGCCACGAGAGTCACCTTCGTGTGTTTGGAAGGCAAAGGTGGCCACGAGGGTCACCTTCATGCACTTTCGGCCTTTGGGCTGGATTTTGGGTTATGGGCTTTTGCTTTAGTGTATTCTTAGTATGTGTAACGTGTGTAAGAATAGTATGAGTATATTGTATGCATGTATGATAGTATTGAGCATTTATAAGTATCGGTTTCCCACATAAGCATGTAATTTCATGATGTATCCCGCACCTAATAAGTATATGTATAATATAACAACCCTCAAGAAACACCCCTAAACACTCCCAAATACACCCCGTATGTGAGAAATGGACACGAACAACCTTAATATTAATAGAAAACAAATATTAGGACCGCTCGCGGGGAGCGACAGGCTAGGCCTGTGGGCGTCGCGGGGCGTGGTCCTATATTGCTTGGCGGACACCCTTATGCCACGTGTCAGGACACGCGTCGACACCACCTCGTGACTCAGCAACCCTCAAACCGCCCTACAGTCCCTCGCGACCCGCGAGGGAATTAAAGATGGCTGTCGCGGGGTGCGACAAACTGCTCGATCAGTATATAAAAGGCGCAGGAATCGGCATTTGCAAATTGTTCAAATTCTGATTTTCTCTCTCAACGTACTATAGGCTAAAACTATAGCCTTACACCCCCTAAGAAACAGAGCTCTGCCTCGTTGTAAGTACTATAACCCTGCTATTACCCTACACGATCAATTTAGGATTCCGTAACGCATGTCGGCTCTGCCCGACTCAGTCGTTGGAATTCTGTCTCGTGTTACACCCGATTGATCTAGGACTCCGTAATGCAAGTCAAGGCTCTGCCTGACTCAGTCATTGGAGTTCTGTCTCGAGTTGTACGGTTAATACAATTTGGGTTATTTAACTAACACATGTGCATTGTTTAAAATTTAACCAGGAAACTATAATAGTATTAGGTGACTATAATTTTACCAGGAAGCCTGTAGAAATACCTATGCCTATAAATGTGAGTACATCTGCTTTTCATAAACTATTTTTATAAAACCTCAATTATTTTAAACAGTGATTAAGTATTTGTATTCTACCATTATCGCCTGTATGTTGGGGTTTTGTATACATAACTTGTTACTACACTATGAGTAGTAGCATGACCACAAGTCAGGATTGACAGTAACGTGAGTGGTAATTAAGTAGATATAAACAAGTGTAATTGCGGGTTGCCCTCAATGTTGTAAAATGATAAAACTGTTTTGATTAAACTAAGATGCACTCACCAGTATTTCTTGCTGATAAAATGTTTTAAACACGTGTTTCAGGTAACTTAGTGTGAAGCCAATAAAAGCCAGTTGGAGAGCACTGAAGGCTTAGAAAAGTGGCTATAAAAGTTACCTAGATAAAAAGAAGAATTGTTTTCAATAATTAGGGTTTATCCCTATAAATATATTACAAATGAAAATCAGGTTTCATCCCACTTGTTTATTATAAATGTATTATCAAGAGAAACTTGGGTTTTATCCCATTTATCTATTTTAAACATTTTGGTGTTTAACTCTGATAAAAAATATTTTCTAACTATGATCCTGATGAAAATTCCCGCTGCTAAATTAATAAACACCGATATCATCTGACTGGCTCGCGGCACCCGCTCCCAAGGTGGGGTCGGGGGCTGTGACATATAACATGTGTAAGTATAAAAAGGTATTTCCATTAGGTCAAAGTCTCGAGCTTACAAGGGTTGGACCTAGAATACGAATACAATCTTTTTAAAAATCGAAATACGAATACAACTTTCTAAATAAGGAAAGTAAGAAAAGCAAAGCGTTACACGCACGTTGCGAGGTGTTAACTCACAAAAAAAATAGACCGAAGTGTAACATATAAAAAAGAATAAGTAAGTCAACTTAGGATCCACACGTTGCGACGGAGCCATTTAATCATAAAAAAATTGTATTTGTGACAACTTTTTAAAAGTTAAAAATCATAAGGTTTAAACATGAAAACTTCTTTGTGACAAACTTATAAAGGTTAAAAAGTATTAAAATTAAAAAGAAAAAAAATGAGTGAACATTATAAGGGTCCGGCATAGAAGGTTGAAAAATTAAAAAGACAAAATAAAATAGAAAGGATAGTGATTTTGTGAGTGGAGTAGAATTTGATAGTTAATATATAGTTAATTCATATATAACGAGACTGTGTTTATTGTTTTCAAAGACAAGTTTCTTTTATAATAAATTTATCTCATTTACCGACATTAAAAAGGAGCGTCAATTCTTGACACGACAAATGACCTAAACACGTCTTGTTTAATAAACGTATTTACATGCTAACCCATTTAAGTTTAAGGAATTCATAAAAGGTTCATAATCAGATTTTAGAGGAATTAAAAACATTGCCAAAGATAATTTTTAGTTTTATACTTTTATTACTCCATTCTAATTCAATCCTTTCTATACAATCCAATTGCTATAATCTAAAACTAAATATATAAACTTAAGTTTGTGAATAATGAAAGATCTAAGTTAGAGATATTAGAGCATTCACATTGTAAACTCCATTTTTATCTATATATATTAATTAAAATATATATTTTTTTCTAAATTTTGTTAATTTTTATAAAACCTCCTACATGCAATCCTCTATATCTACCTCTATCTTATTCACAACACTTATGTTGCTATTTTCTCTAACATACATACTCACATTAATAGTATAGAGAGTTGAATACAACCCTCTAAATATAGAGGTGTACCTGTGGCCTATAAAAATTTTTCTCTATTTTAGAGATTCAAATGTAGTGTTTTTGTTGTTTTCTCTACTTTTCTCTCTATATTATATAGAACGTCCACATATAGGGACTCCAATGTGAATGCTCTTAGTTGAATGAATTGTTAATAAGTCACCAGATATTATTTTATCAGTCGCTATATACACATACCTACAAATAAATATTAAATGGGCCAACCTAATACAAGATATGTATGTATGCATAATCGAACCGAACGAACACGAACAAGGCCATGTTCATGTTCGTTCGTTAAGGAAACTAGTTATTCGCGAATAGTTCATGAACACTAGTCTCGAACACAAAAAAATAAAAACATTGTTAACCTTAAACATTGGACATAAGTAGTTAAATCCAATCATCAAATAATAAATTAAAACACAAGAATTCTACAACAGCCACCAAACGATGAATCAAGTTTAACTAACTTAGACATAATTATTCAAAGTTTAAACAATTAGACATAATTATCCCAAAAAATGTCTTGAATGTCCAAATTTTAGTTAACTTAGAAAAAACATGGTTTCAAGTTTTCATCATGTTTAGATAAAAGATTTCTTATTCAATATTTTTTTAATATAATCAAACCAACAAGAACAAACGTAATCGAACACATTACCGAACGTTCACAAACGCAGACGAATGACTGAGACCGTTGTTCGTGTTCGTTCACTAAGATAACCGAACAAAATTTTTTGTTCATGTTCATGTTCGTTCGTTAAGCTATTCGAAGGAACATAAACGAACTTCCTGCCAAACGGTTCACACTGTTCGTTGAACGTTCGGTTCGTTTATAGCCCTACATATCTGTTTGGGATAGTGTTTCTACACGAATTAATATATCGTGTTAGGATTCACCAATTCAACCCGCAAGCACAACTAACATAAAATTTTGTAACCTGCGAACAAGTCTAAAACACTACGATGTGTGGTGGTGGTGGATTAATGTGTGCCAGATTAAGAGGCGGGAAATTTAATGACCTCTATGGAAGTTGCATATTGATTATTTGATAAGGAGATTTGAATTGGACTCTTATCTATCAAGTTATATGGTTCCCCTTTGGTCAATTAGGTAGGTCCTTTGATAAATTCCCAAAATCCAAGTGCCTATTTTGATCCGTTCATTTTTCTTTTTTTGATGTCGATTTGTGAAATTTTTTAATCCTAAAGATCCCAAAGATATAAATAAGACCTTAAAATATAACTAGTTTTTTTTTAAGTCGTGCGTTGCGGCGAAATCAAACAAATAATAATTTAAAACAAACGTGATTTGAAAATAAATCATGTTATTTAGAAAACCAAACCATTAGAGCAGTTTAATTTATCATCAAATCGTTTTATAATACCAAATAAATACTTTATTTTGAGTACAACTTTGTTTTTAACAAAACTTATAACGGAATGTCAGGGAAAAAATCAAGTACAACTACGTGCTTAAGTTTTTAGAAAAAAAAAAGTTATAAACGTAAATTATTGAAGAAGTATCAAATTAATTAATAAATTAATATATGTTTTAAAAAAAGAAAAAAAAAGAATTATTAAAGAAAATGACAAAGGAAATATATGGTTTTAAATTTTTAAAAAGGAAAAAAACTAAAAGTATGTAATAATAAACTATTATAATATGTTAAATAGAAAAATAAAAAATCTATATATTATTATAAAAATAAAGTTACTATTAATCGTTATTCGTCAAATATATATATATATATATATATATATATATATATATATATATATATATATATATATATATAGGGAGCCGCTAGAATGAGAACCACCTCGAGTTGTAAGAACCGCGAGAACTACACCCCACGGAGCGCCGTTCGCCGCGATTTTTTTTTACAAGTAGATGTGTGCATTATAAACATGGCCGTAAAAAATCATGGCGAACGGCGCTTCGTGGGGTGTACTTTTTTACACCTCAAGTTTGGTGAAAAAAAAAAGAAAAAAGAAAAAAAATTAAAAAACACCAAACTTGAGGTGTAAAAAAGTACACCCCACGGAGCGCCGTTCGCCGTGATTTTTTACGGCCGTGTTTATAATGCACACATCTACTTGTAAAAAAAAATCGCGGCGAACGGCGCTCCGTGTGGTGTAGTTCTTGCGGTTCTTACACCTCAAGTTTGGTGTTTTTTAATTTTTTTTCTTTTTTCTTTTTTTTTTCACCAAACTTGTGGTGTAAAAAACTACACCCCACGGAGCGCCGTTCGCCATGATTTTTTACGGCTGTGTTTATAATATACACATCTACTTGTAAAAAAAATCATGGCGAACGGCGCTCCGTGGGGTGTAGTTCTCGCGGTTCTTACAACTCGAGGTGGTTTTCATTCTAGCGGCTCCCTATATATATATATATATATATATATATATATATATATATATTTAAGGATCATTACAGAACACTAATTATTGCGAGAACAAAAAGAAAAACTCCAAATCACTAAATTTTGGGATTTAAGATTCAAATTTTTTTAAATTTTATGTTTCTTACATTCATATGTGTATTATATAGACATAAAAAAACCATATATTTTTAGCTACACATAGCCTACACATATATGTGGGTAATCTAACCTACATATATGTAGGTTATATACAAACTGAAAATTTTCTATATTCTGTTTTGAATTCTAGTGTAAGAAACAATAAATCTTACATTTGTAACATTTGCATTACTTGTTAGCTTTTTAGGATTGAAAAAATGGGTGATTCATTGTGTTCTGCGTGTTCTCGCAATATTTAGTGTTCTGCATAGAACCTTCCCCTATATATATATATATATATATATATATAGATATATAGGGGATGTTTCAAATGAAAACCACTTTTCTCGTGAAACTCGAAAACTAATTAAAAAAACCTAAAAAACACACAAAATTTGTTTTTTATTTTTTTCAATTTTTTATTAAAAATCGCAGGTTTTTTTATATAAAAAAAACTTTTTTTCAAAAAAAAAAATTAATCTTTTTGTAGTGCACATGTGTAATAATTTACATGTGTAGTACACAAACACATGTGTAGTACACAAACACATGTGTACTATTACACATGTGCACTACAAAATTTTTTTTTTGAAAAAAAGTTTTTTTTATATAATTTAAATAGCGAAAATCGGTATGTAAAAAAAAATGGTATGTTTTTTAGGCTTTTTTAGTTAGTTTTCGAGTTTTCGCGATAACTAGTGGTTTTCTTTTGAACCGAGTAAACCACCCGCATTTGTAAGAACCGTAAGAACCACTCTCCACCAATCATATTATGCCAACAAAAAGGGTAATTTGGTCATTTACCCCAATTGTCAAATCCCTCCTCTCTCTTCCTTTAAATCACTGAATTTTTAATTTCCTCTCTCCTCTCTCCTCTCTCATTTAAAGCTCATCTTTCACGTCTCTTTTGAGCAAATTTTGAAATCCTCATCTGGATCTCAAAAGTGAAACAAATATTATCTCCTTCACCTCCTTATTCTCATCATATTGTAAACCTTAGCCCCCCAACTAAACAAAACACACACATAACTTGCAGTTTATCGAAAGAAAGATAGAGAGCCCAAGGAGAGAGAGAGAGTCGAGATGCAGGCTGGTGGTTTCTGGCCACCTGGTTACGAAGGTGCCGCATTAGCGGCTTATGGCGGCGACGATAGGGCGTGGAGCAGGGGTGTGAGGCTTTCATGGCGGCGGTAGTTCAGGTACGATGGTGTTGATGTCACCGACGACCAACGCCGTTCACGGCGGCGGAGTTGTGGTGGTGGCGGGTTTCAAGTCGGCGACGGCGGTGAGGGTTTGAGCAATGACATGATTTGTGTTTTGGGTTTTGTGTGAGCTGATGTCGCCGGTAACCCCTCAAGACTCGGTTTTCCTTTTTTCTTCATGGGTATCTCAAATAAATTGGGTTTGATCTGTTGATTTTTGATATGTGGGTTTGATCTCTTGATTTTTGATATGTGGGTCACGAAGAAGAATCTGATGAACTTTGTGGTGATTTTGCTTTTCTAGTGATTTTTGATGAACTTTTGATTTAAAGTTTGATTTTTTGATGAACTTTGATTTTTGATACGGGGGTTTGATCTGATATGTGGGTTTGTTCTGTTTTGTAGAGATTTTTGATATGTGGGTTTGATCTGTTTTGATATTGATATGGTCGATTGGGCGGCGATGATGCAAAAAAAAAATGTAGATTTTGATGTCGATAGCGCGATAAGGACGGCGGAGGGTAGGTTTTTCGAACCTGCAACCCCTCCTTTTGCAGCCTTCTGATTATCGGATAATCTGAGCCAAACCCCGTTTTTTTTTCGAGATACACTTTGTTTTGATGTTGTTGGTTTTTTATTTTTTCCCCATATTCGATGATGATAACAATATGTCTGAGACACCTCCCGAGTTTCCGATTTCTGGGTGCGTTCGTTTTTGCGTAAAAAAGTTTTTGTAAAAAAAAAGTTAAACTGTAAACTTTTTAACGTAAAACGTAAAACGTAAAAACGTAAAACGTAAAAACGTAAAACGTAAAAATTTTAACGTAAAACGTAAAAAGTTTTATGTAAAACGTAAAACGTAAAAATTTTAACGTAAAACGTAAAAATATTTAGGTAAAAAGTTTATTGTAAAACTTAAAACGTAAAAAGTTTAAAAAGTTTAACGTAAAACATAAAAAGTGTATAAAACGACGCGTTAAAAAACGTGAAAAAACGGCGCGTTAAAACAACGTGTAAAAAAACATGTAAAAAACGGCGTGTAAAAAAACGTGTAAAAACGGCGCGTAAAAAACAAGGGGCGTGAATGCGGCGCATAAAAACGCCATAAAAAAAACGAGACGTAAAAAAAGTCGCGGTAAAACGAGACGCTAAAAACCGGCGCGCAAAAAAAAATTCGCTTTGTTAAAAAAGTCTGAATTTAAAAAATGTTTTTAATAAAAAAATTCTTTTTAAAAAATAAAAAGTAATATAATAAAACAAAAAAGTAATAAAAAATAATAAAGACAAAAAGACAAAATAGAGTAATTTTACTATACTACCCTTTTGAATTAAAATATTAAAGACATAATAAGACAAAATCTATTTAATATTAATTTTAGTTACTTTAAATCTCATCAATCCATCTTCTTGATCTAAAGGCTAGAAAGTGGTTCTCTCGTTTCTTACAACTGCAGGTGGTTTTCATTTTAGCGGTCCCCTATATATATATATATGGGAAGGTTTAAATGAAAACCACTAGTTATCGCGAAAACTCGAAAACTAACTAAAAAAGCCAAAAATAAATACCAATTTTTTTTTTGCATAGCAATTTTCGCTATTTTAGGTATATAAAAAAAACCTTTTTCAATTTTTTTTTGTAGTGCACATGTGTAATAGTACTACACATGTGAATTATTACACATGTGCACTACAATTTTTTTTTTTTTTTGAAAATTTTTTTTGATATAAAAAAACCTGCGATCTTAAATAAAAAAAATTGAAAAAAAAAATTTTGTGTGTTTTTTAGGCTTTTTTTAGTTAGTTTTCGAGTTTTTGCGATAAAAGTGGTTTTCATTTGAACCATCCCCTATATATATATATATATATATATATATATATATATATATATATGTAGGGTCAGGATTTAGAGAAAACGCTGAAAAGTGTGAGAACGGAGAGAACGCTTATTGATTGTCAGATCAAAATAATATATGGACTAGATTACGCGGTGGCGTTTTCGTAAATAACATCAGTTTTATTAGTATGGCACGCTTCATTAAGGGTAAAAGGGTCTTTTGACTTCTCTACACAAAACGCCAAACTCACGAATAAAACGCTATTAAAATCCCGCCTTAACACACATAGCACACTTCATTCTAATCTAAACGCCATTAGATATAAAACGCCAAACTTTGTTTTTAACCGATAAATCTGAACAAACAGTACTGAAACGGCGGAACTTAATTACTAGCATTTACTATAATAAAAATTGCGCCTAAAATACGCACCAACGACTTCCTATATAAACAACCTCTTAGACCTACTAAAATCCACACCAAAACCCTAAACGCCATATTTTCCTCTATACCATTCATCTTTGAAACGCCAAAAAAACCTAAATATCAAAGATTCCAATTCATGTTTCTTTGATATACACTATTTTCTTAGTAAACTTTTGCTCGATGTAATGAGCAAGATCCTCAATATAAACGCCAAAACATACAAAAACCACAAAAATTCAAAAATGCCATTTCATGGAGATTCAGTTTTGTTCTCAATAAAGTTTTTCTAAACGGGATGGACAACATTGTTAGACATCTTTCTTGATTGACGATTAACAATGTGTCCATCTCGTTCAGCAAAACATTATTGAGTTTAGCATGACCAAAATTAGAGGTTTATGGTAGTTTTATTTAGTGGTGCTGTTTTTTTTTTTTTGGCATTTGATTTGCTTGTCCGATCTTATATTATTTGTTATGTAACTTCAAAGTAGCATGTTATGAACAAATAGGCCGAAAAAAAAGATGGAAAAAAATGATGTATAAGAATGATGTAAAACGCCATACTGAGATCTGTCTGTGTTCTGTAGGAGTGAAATATATAAAACGCCAAACTACTCTACACTGGCTCTCGAAGACCATCTGTGTGTGTTCTGTAAGAATGAAAAATACAAAATGTCAACTACTCTTCACTAGCTCTCGAAGACCTTGTCAATCTTCTTTTAATTACGGTCTGTTTGCATGTCGATGCGTAGTGTCCATAGCCTTTGCAGTTCTGACACTGTCTTTCTTTGGCCCCGGGTTTCGACTTTGATTTCTTTTTCTCGATTGCTATCTCCTGTTTAGATTTTAGGCGCTCCCGAGAACCAGA
Source organism: Helianthus annuus (assembly GCF_002127325.2). Classification (NCBI taxonomy): domain Eukaryota; kingdom Viridiplantae; phylum Streptophyta; class Magnoliopsida; order Asterales; family Asteraceae; genus Helianthus; species Helianthus annuus. The sequence continues at coordinate 138,620,331 of NC_035445.2, forward strand.
ACCTTTGGATTTATACCTAATAGAGACTCTTATCGGATTCTTGTCATTTTTATATTGACCGGTTATCTCGGCAAATCTATCCCTAGTACTAGCGGGAGGAGCAACAATCTGCATATCTTGAACCTTTTTCATATAAGATTGAACTTGACCCTTGTATAAGGATAGCTCCTCTTTATTACCAGATAAACAATTCAAAGTATATTCTGTTGAAAATATAATGTCTCGCATCATGTTTGCACATCGGGATCAATCTCGGTCATATATTCACGACTAATTGAGTATTCGGGAGAGCAGTTTGGGGAAGCCTATTTGCGCCATCTATTTAGAATGTATTGTTTTGGAAATTCCCTAATGTCCATAATTCTCAAAACATAGAATATATGTCTACATAGCAAACCAAACTGTTCAAAACGCCTGCATGAGCAACTGCGTGTGCAATCAGACTTACGGAACATTACCTGAAAAATGCCAAAAACAATATCTCTATAACGCCATGTAGAGAATGTTTGTCAAAAAAAATTAAAAAAACACAATGGATATGATAAAACGCCATTAACAAAAAATGCCATATAAAAATAAAACACCTTTGTTTACCTCAAAAAAGGATGTACAAGGCTGCTGGAAGTCATTTATGTAAAACTTAACAAACCCATCGGGCTGATCTTCGTAACGTTGCTTTATGCAATCCGCAATTCCAATCAGCTCAGCTTGAACGTCACAAAAAATACTTTTTGTGTATATGTCAACAGCTTGCCCTTCCAACAATTGGTAATTACTCTTCAACTAGGGTCGTTTGTATCGAGATTCATGATCATTTTTCAGGTGTGTGTGACGCCGTGCTTCTATTACAGTTTCGTAATGAGTCATGAACTCAACAAGAGTAGCTTTTGAATTGCACACTTGCCAAAAAATAATTCTCACTCTCCGACCTCGATGTCGTTCGCATAAAAATTGGTGGAATTGCATAGCCTAACTCCAACCTATGTATAAAAAAAACATATAAATTGCACAAAGACAAAACTTAATTAAAAAAACAGTAACAAGGTACAGAATGCCATGTATTTTAAAACGCAATGTACCCTAAAACGCCAAATGTAAAAATAAGCATACCAACCTTAAGAGAAAGTTTATGTATCACATGCCACATGCATAACCGATGCCTCAATACAACATAAATAGACTTCTTCATTGCTAGATCTTGGTCAGTGACAACAACTTTTGGTTGAGAACCAACAGCTTTTAGAAAAACTCTCAACAACCAAATATACATATCAGCAGTTTCCGACGCCAATAATGTTGCACCAAATGTAACATTGCAGTGATGATTGTCTATACCAGTGAACGGTACAAACACCACGGAGTATCTGCATATGAAAACGCCATGAGAACTGAAACAATAATAAAACGCCATTGCATGTAAACTTATAACACGCCATTGCATGTAAACTAATAAAACGCCATATCATGTAAACTAATAAAAACGACATTGCATGTAAACTCATAAAACGCCAAAAAACAGATGAAGTTGAATTATAAAATATTACTTGTTGGAACGATACGTGGCGTCAAACGAAATCACATCACTAAACACGTGGTGATTATGTTTCGCTTGATCGTCACACCAAAAAAGTCCCTTCAAACAATTCTCTTCGTCTGTGAAGCAATCATACGAGAAATTAGGCTGGGAATGTTTTTTTTTCATTCAAATGTCTCACAACCATATCAGCGTCATATTCTCCTATAAACAAGTTAATTTGCCTCTTAGAGTTCTTAAATTCAACTTCACTTGCACCCACATGTTCAAAACCGCCAAACAAGTCTTCATAACATTAAACGCCTTGACGGGACCCAAGTTCAGCTCAGACATGTTGTGTATAACACGCTTCTGGAGCTGAGTGAGGTGTCGTTCAGTTGGAAGAAAATGCTTATCAGGACGTTCAACAAGATCATGGTTGTGCTCCTCGGCAAACTTATACACCTTCCCTGATCCAGCCTAAAAAGTACACATAACAGTGCACCACAATCAGTCCTCTTTGAAAAGTTGGATCGCACTAATCGCTCCTTTTGATTGGGGTCCAACGTATCAACCTTCTTGTCCTTGTATAACCCAGATCTTGTACACAAGTAATACTTAATATGTAAGACACCTTTAGAGTTTGTCTTTGTAGTCCCTTTCCTGACTGAAAACCCACACTCCTTGGCATACTTAACATACATTGAATAACAATCATCGAGGCTTGAGAATACCATGTCCATTGTGGGCTTTATTTCTTCACTGGCGCCAGGAATGATAAATGGTAATCCAGTTTTGGGGCAAAGCCTTTGACTCGAGGAAGCAACTTCATCTGAGAAAACACAGTGAGAAACAGAAAATCAGAAAAACGCCATTAAAAATAGAAAATGTCTCGTAATAACATTATAGATTAAAATGCCATTAATTGACTAATAAACAAGACATAATAAACACAGAATTTAAAAAACGACATGATGAAAATGCCATGAGATGAATAATTAAAAACACTTAACAACATAAATAATTAACAAAATATAACATCATAAAGAAAATGCCATAATTAACAAAACTGATGTTTACACAAATTAACAAATAGTAATAACTGATGTTTACAAAATACTACTAAATAACATTCAAACTAATCAATTAGATGTAAAATGCCAATGATAGTAAAAACATAAGAAATATACTAGATCGTAAACGACAATTAAAATTAATATCGAAAACTCCAATTATCAGTTCTTAGTAATTGTTTAACTACCAATTAAAACACGATTAAATTGCATAATTGAATGACGACATTGAAAATCATACAACACATTATAAAATACTAATATAAAAAAAAAGAATGAAATAAGCATAAAAGAACAAAACGTCATATCTGTTGCTTGATTTGCTGGAACAAAAATAGAAAACGTCAACGACATTTACTTTGTCGAACAGAATCCACGTTAGACGCCATAGATCTGAGAAAGCTTGCAAGGAGGTAACAACTAACAAGAAATCTTTGGAGTTTTAATTTGAAAGAGATTTATAACGCGAATAAGGAGCGAACGTATAAAAGGACAATCGTACCCCTGCATCACAATTAGCGCCCCCTGCTACGTGTTGGGCCAGGATCCGTTCTCATCGTTCTCACACTTTTCACCGTTCTCTCCTGAACCCGTTTCTATATATATATATATATCATATATATATATATATATATATATATATATATATATATAGTGTGAGGTTCATTGGGGAACACTAAAAAAGTGGGGAACAGTGGGGAACCGACTCAAACGAACTCCGGTTGGACTCATTCTAGCGGCGTTGGAACCGGCTCGTCGAACCCTAACTAGGATCTCTTAACCCTAAACCCTAAATCATAACCCCTAAACCCTAAATATATTAGGGCTTGGCTTTTAGGGTTTAGCTTTAGGGTTTAGCTTTAGGGTTTAGGGTTTAGCTTTAGGATTTAGCTTTAGGGTTTAGGGTTTAGCTTTAGGTTTAGCCTTTAGGGTTTAGCTTTTACGGTTTATAGTTTAGATTTTACGGTTTAGGTTAGGTTTTAGCCTTATTTTTTAGCTTTAGGGTTTAGAGTTTAGGAGTTAGGATTTAGGGTTTAGGGTTAAAAGATCCTAGTTAGAGTTCGACGAGCCGGTTCCAACGCCGCTGGAATGAGTCCAACCGGAGTTCGTTTGAGTCGGTTCCCCGCTGTTCCCCATTTTTTTAGTATTCCCCAATGAACCTTCCCCTATATATATATAATTATGCACAAGCGGAATTCCACAACGTGTGCGGCGGGACTTTTGTACACACAAAATATATAATACCTTTTACGATAGTACGAGATCTAATCATATAAAAGTTGTACAAGCACAACATAAACTTCCAAGCTACAAAATTACGTTGTAGTGAAAATAAAAGTTAAGCTTATGTCATAGATATTTTAGTTTCTTTGTAGGGTCTTTGTCGGTATCTAAACTAACAGAAGAACATGTCTTTGGTAATAAGTTGCGAATTAGAAATATATATATTTTTTGCCAAATGTTGAATATGTAGCCGGTGAACCTTGTGAGCGTTGACATGACTCTGTTTTTAACAAAATTTATATTGAAATATAAGAAGTTGGTGTATATTTGTTAAAAGTACTATTAGTCATGTCATTACTATGTAGCTCGTGAATCTTGTGAGTGTTTACGTGCCTCAGTTTCGAATAATACTTATATCGGAATGTAGAAAAAAATAAGCATGTCACGACGATGTATTTCGAATTTTATAAAACATTATATTTTAAAAATTATAAAAGAAAAACAAAATATTTTAAAGTTAACTATAATATTAAATAAATCATTCGGTTTAAAGAATTTATTAAGCAATTTAAAGAATGAGTTAGAACGTAAAAATTTTCAAGTCCATAGTGTCGAATTATAACGTACCATATATGTTTTGACTCCTACGTAGGAACAGTAGGTAAAAATATGCATGAAAATATACTAAATTGCTAAAGCATTAGACAAATTAAGAGGAAAAGAAAACAAAAACAAAGTGAACAACTTAAAAATTAGAAAATTGCAATATGGTTGTCGATTCCAGTATATCTTGCATCATATATTACTAACATGAAGTGCACACTGATGTGTTCTAAATAAAACATTGTTTCTATACGTAAAAGGCTTATATTTGTATCCATTTTACCTCAAAATCTATAGGATGGGTATTTAGTGACAAATGTTAATGATATGTAGGTTTGGATGGAAAAGAAGAAGATTTGGACAATATAAAACATCAAGGAGCTGTTGAAACGAGGATAAGAGCAGGAAAAAAGATCTGGGTACAACCCGTATGCACCTTATCAGTGGACGACGATGTGTGTGAAAACACATTGTATTTTGTATACGTTTTAGTTGTTTAACGAGTCGTTTTTAGTTCTATATGATGCGTCGGGTTTTTTAGGCTTAACAGAGGCTAAACAAGGTAAATGGAACATCCAAGCGGAAAATAGGCTCAGCGGGTCAAAACGGAGGTTGTAGCAGTTGTGCTGGAAAACATGCTTCTTCGCGCCACGCGAAGAAGACATGAAGCGTTTTCGCGTAGTGTGACCATGCAAGAGTCAACGAAAGTCAATATACTCTTCTTCACGCCACGCGAAGAAGTAAAGAAGCATTGTTGCGTGGCACGACAATGCAAGGCGGTGGAATTTTTTGTGTTTTAACCTAAATTTGCATGGAAACTTCCCAATTCAATCTCCGGCCATTTTTTACGAATCTAGAGCTCCTCCTAGGCGATTTTTAGAGATCTCCCCCACCATTCATCCTGTTTCTTCATTTTTAATCATACCAAATCAAAAACCGAAGCTGTGATGACTACCATGCAAGGCTAAACATCTTGTGACTCTCCCTGGATGATCGATTATTAAGTTATACACGATTAAACTTTGTTTTTGATTCTTATTAACTGATAACTTTAACCACTTGTGTTTATCTTTGAGAAACATTTATTATATTTGAATTGTTTGTCGTTATCAAACATATTAGCGATTTCCTTGCATCATTTGCGGGTTGGTAAATTGATGGGTAATTGGTATAATCAAACGGATTGTTAGGTTGTTATAGTTTATTTAAAAACCGTTCCCTACAATTAATAGAAGTCATTAATTCCAAGGCTATATATGTCTATGTGGTGTTTTGAATCAGTAAATAGGTTTTTGTGTTAAATGGGCAATCGAGATTACGGGTGGAGGTTACTTCTTCTCATTTTGATAACACTTTTCATTACAAATTGTGTTTTTTCTAAAACAAACAAACAAACCCCCAATTAGATAATAGTAGTTCTTAGATAAATCCTTCTACACTGACCACAAATTCCATACGGATACGACCTTACTTACTTGTACTAGTATTGGTATTTAAGTTAAAATAAATACTTTTGATTAGCCCATGATAGCTACATCAGACGACATGTATTTGCCGCCGAGACAATAAGACAAGAAACCCTAATGGGCCAGGTCAACATTCGGTACGCCCCGTACGCCTTTAATGATGGTATTGGCTATACACCGGTCGAAAAACCTAAAACCATCGTTTATAAATGCTAGACGTTGGAGAAACCCTAGATATCAACTTTAACGGCTGTATCGAACTAAAAGGCTGGTGGAAGGCTATTTAGAAGTGAAATAAGCAAAAAAAATGTGAAGATTTAAGATCTGAACTCATGGGAAAAGATGGTTGACCTCCCATGTTCTTTCTTTACAATATTCTAGTCTTTAAACTTGTTATTCATGATGATATTGGTATATATCTTGTTTTTGTTCATCATATCCGGCTAAACACCTTTATAACTGTCTGAAGGCGATGATTTGATGTTTAAGTTGTTTTGAGGATTTGATGATGTGCTTGGTTGCATGTTGCGTATTGACTTTGATGTTAAGTTGTGTGGTTGATTCGGTCTTTCTACGAAGTTGTGCATGTTATATCTGAGTTCTCCCATCTCTAGGTTATATTAACGTCCATTAACTTAGGGTTTGAAACCTTAATCAATAACAGACAACTTAATAGCATTATTAGTAAAACGTGTGAACTACCCACGAGAAGGATACAGTTAAAAGGATCTGTAAACCAGTTTGGATTTACTCTTTCGTTGATCTTAGTTAGTTCGTAAGTTGCAATGTTTGTTGATCAATCTCGAACCCCACCTAGACACCCTCTGTCATAAGAATCCAATGCAGATCTCGCTTTGCTAAACTTGGTCTTGAGGTATTTCTATAACATCCATTCTTTGTTTGGTAGGATTAACCTTAGTTGGTACTAATCCTTATTAGCACTTGGTACGCTATTATCTAGTTAGTTCTTGAGACAATTCCATAGACAATATCATTTATCTATATCAAACATTCTTCGATGATTCAAACCGGGATAGTTATTTTTCCATCATTCTTAAATTCCTAGTTTTACTTTCTAAACCCACCTTATTTACATAGGTTACATATTGGTAGAAAAAACATAGTTTTGTGAGCCACCATGTCCACAGATTGATGTTCGGTAAGTTACCGTGGCTATACTATATCATGATAGGACCGCTTGCATTTTCGGTATCGAGTTACTATCCACACACGTCACATACTAAGTTTAATAGGTGTTAATGATTTGAAGGTTGGCAATAGCATCATATAAAATATGCAATAAACTAAAATGCACATGACCCGCGGGTGTGATCGAGGTGTCACTCCCCGGTCAAAGATAATAATTTATATGCCCAAATTACCCTTAACTATGCATTAGTGGTAGCAAGGGGTCGAACCACGAAGAGTTTGTGGTTTGTGTACGGACGAGATTGATTTCAAAGATGTCACACTTTATGAAGCTTTCTACGTAAATGTTTAGTTGATTGTTTGTTTGAAAAGGATGTCAGATTGAACCGACAAGAAATTACTAAGTTATTTAACTACTAAAAACTTGAACAGTTATGCTTCCACGAAAACTTGATTAACGGATTAAAACAACAATTGAGAACAAGGTTCACACCTGGTTCGATAATCGTAAGACCTAGGGTTACTACACGTTTTAACTTGATTTAGTTGTGTTGGGATTGAACCCTACCAGAGGAACAAATAATGAAAGCGACCGGATCACAACAGTGGATTCAGAATAAGCAGCTGTTTACACTTGGCTTTCCCCTTGACAGTGGTAATCTAACAGCTGATGGATCTTAAGTACTGCTCACTATAACAACTGATGAACCAAACACTGATGAAAATCTAAAGACTGCTGAAGGCAAACACTGTTGCTCTATCTACTGTCGTTTCCTAAGTACTGCTGAAGACACAAGCACTGCCCATTCAAGGACTGATCACCTTTGAAGAAAGCACTGATGCTCAACATCAGTGCTCAGGCTACAACAGCGGAATGCGAAGCAGTAGTTTTCTCTTGTTATGTATTGTACTTATAATCAGTTGTTAAACATCAGTAGTTTGTATAGAACAGTGTTTATAGGTTGTTAGGTTGTTAAATGTCACTATCATGGTGACGTCAGCTGAGATGCCTCAGTGGTTTGGTTTGCCTATAAATGGAGCAGTACCCTGTACTGTTACATTTGATTGACTGAGTGGATTCTTCTTCTCCAGTCCAATCCTTTCATCTTGTGCAACCAACCTTGGAGTATCAGGCTGAGGGGGAGCTTAGTTCTGTAAGCATGCTTGTAATCATTTGATTTGTAATTGAATCATTCAACTTAATGAGAAGCATTTATTTATCAAACTATTTCCCACTTAGATTGTGCTTACAAAGTTTGTTTTCAATTCCGCTGCACTTAATCTTATTTTATATTCATCGATTTGTCAAATTTATACAAACAAGCACAATCATAACAGCCTCTGATCCTAACAATTGGTATTAGAGCTCGGACAGTCAAATTCGATCTAACAATCAATTTGACATAACAGTTCAGCTCAAAACTCATTGATACTAAGGTTGATTGTATTTAGTTGAAAAACAGAGCAACGAGAAATCATGTTCAAAATGATGAATCTGATACTCTGTAAAACAAACAAGATGTCATAAGATTCACAAATTTCAAACAACAAGTGATGTCATGCACAAATCACTCATAGTTTCCAGATCTGGAAACATGTCTGGTAACTATGGTATGACTATCATCATTCAAAATTGATTTCAACTGTTGTTATGGAATTTGTGATGATTTTATCATGTTTTATGCTAAAGTATGAACCTCAGATTAACAAAACCTATGTTCATATAAACATTAGTGTTTTGCTAACTTAGAAAGAGGAAAATAAAACTTTAGTCATGAAATCTTATGTGTTAGAAGGCAGGTTGAGAATCCTCAAAAGGACTAAATCAACCCTGTCAAAACACATTAAGAAAATCAGGGGTCAAAAACAGTCCAAATCATAAGTAATGTGAGATTTGGTAATAAAGCATGTTCACATGCGGCCAGATCTCTCAAAACATTGCTGAAAATGATTTTGGATTAAGTATTATTTCATTGAAAACCTCCCAGTAAGTATTTTATTACTCATGAATGGAAAGGGTAAAAAGGGAAGAAGAAAAATTACAAAAACTCAAAAGTGTGTTTATCTCAAAACTTTTGAAATCAAAAGAAAAGAGTATAAATCCAAAACACTTAAGAGTACAAAGTTGGGAAAACAATGGTCATCATGAAACTATGTGCATTCATTAATTCAAGAAAAGTTCAGGTAAAATTAGTATCCCAGTGATTGAACTTAGAAGAGGATTTTGCAATTAATTGATAAAGAAAATGATTCCAAACAGTGATCATACAACTTGAAAATGATATGATTATGAACTTACTTGAAAAACTGTCAGATCCTTTTGATGTTAATTTCAAAACATCCTTTAATTTTTTTTAAAGGTGCTTTTCTTAAATAAAACCGGATATATTATTTCATTTTTTCCTGAATAATATATTTTGTACTTTTACTCATTTTTTATAGTAAAAGTTTTCTCACCGGTCAGGATGTAATTTCCTTATTTTTGTATGAAGTTATTATCCCTAAAAATTGATCAAAAGGAAATGGTACATATGTCAAGGTCATATCAAACTCAAGTCTGTTTATCACAGATCAAAAATTGATTGCAAATAGATTCTTAAACTACTAAAAATACTCATGTTCTAATTCAAATAATTAGACATAAAATGAGTGGCCTTAGTAAAGAAGCTTTCATCATCCGGGATACTGAACCACTGTCTGGAATAATGAACAGTTGGTAAACCCTGAACATAATCTCCTAGAAAAACTGTTGACAAATTAATCTTGATAATTTGCATCCAAAATGTAAATTGTTGAGTATAGCATTTCTGCAGAATAACAGATGTTGGACATGATATTGTGTTTACACAAGACAAAATCAATCTCCACATCTGAACAAGTAGATGCTCAAATTAACTGTCAAAAGTTCAACCACTGATGCACTAACAGTTGTTATGCTAATGGTCTTCATCTTGTCATCAACCACTGTTTTCTCCTATCTGATGTTGTAGCGTCTGCTTTCTAAAAGTCTGTCCACTGCTGATAGTCAACCCCTGCTCTTTCAGTTTCTTGATAAGCACTATTGTACAAAATCAGTGTTTTATCCACTGATATACTATCCACTGATGTAGTAAAAGCATCCACTGATAGTTAAAATCACCCACTGATCCATTTATTACCGTTGTAACTACTGATGGATGATCCATCAGTGGCTCCCAAAACAACTGTCCTCCGTTACTTACTCCTCCATCAGGGGTTGACACGTGGTCAGCTCTTTAGTCGTCAGATCATTATAACCGCTGCCACGTTAGCATTTACTGTTTCCCAAAAATAGAACCCTGATTAAACCCAAACAGGGGCTCACACTGTCGAATTGAATTCCAAAAATTCTCTTCTCAAATCAGTTTCCCACTCTTCTTCACAAAAACATTCTTCGATCTTCCTCATGAAGATGACGAAATCAAAATCGAAGTCAAAATCAAAATCATCTTCTTCCTCCGCTCCTAAAGACGCCACTCAAATGGCTGCTGAACCGAACGAAATACCATACAAAGTTCCTCACAACTACTTGAGTATTCTCACAAAACCCACATCCAACAACACCTTCGACTCCATCATCAACACCTTATCTGCATCAAAGTACAAAACTTTGATAACAGCAGACGCTCCCATCTACCTACAAACCCAGAGAGAGTTCTGGAACAAGGCTACCCTTGAAAAACAAGGAGACACTGTCACAGCCATTAACTCCTCGATACAGGGTAAAAAGATTCAAATCTCTCCACAATCTATTTCAGAAGTCTTCAAACTCAATGATCTGAAAGGTAAAACCTCTTTTTCTAAAACTAAGTTGAAAAAGGATTTCATGAATAGGGGTTATGCAGAGCAACCAAAAAGGGACACCTTACAAGAAGGTTTCTTCCCTTCTGCACCAAGATTTTTATTTCACACTCTGTTGATATGTGTATCTAATAAAACAACTTCTTTTAATGAAATACCATCAAAAATTCAATGCCTGGGATATGCAATTCTAAACAATGAAAAATTTTAATTATTCCTAGGAGATTTTTGATGATTTAGTAAAAAATGTTGATACCAAAGCATTTCTGCTCTTTCCAAGGTTTTTAAGCTACTACTTTGAACAAAAATTTGAAAAGGAAGATGCAGAATTGCCCAAACAAGGTGCCTCTTTTAAAATAAACTGTTTAACGCCTGAAACATTCTCTAGAATGTTGGCACCTACAAAAACAAAAGCAGAGGTACCCGAGCAGAATTTAGCAGATGAAACTGCTCCTCAGGTATCGGCTGCTGAGCCCACTGCTCCAGGTGATCAAAGCAGCACACCCACTGTTTTGAAACCCACACCTGCCACCACCAAAAAGACCAAAAAGAAAACATCCAGAAAGCCCCCCAAACCCAAAATAAAGGCACCTCTGGAAGATGAGATCCTAGAGTCAATGCCAGTGATAGCACAAAAGTCACCAATAACCACTACTGCTACTTCCTCACAGCAGATGGAAGAAAGATCTCAACCCTTGCCTCAAACTCCTCCTGCATCCTCACAAAAGGATCAGATTGTAAACACAGGGACCCCACAATATGAAGCTCTGGACCCACTCGGATCCATCTTCCACAGTCCTGATCCCAAGGACATGTATCTTTCAACTCCTTTACCCTCACCCTCCACATTACCACCATCCATTATACCTTTGTTGCATGCAGTTGATGTTACACAGACACAAACCAGTTCCTCTCAATCACCTATCACTGAGAGTATACTCCCACAAGTGACTGGGTCTGATGCTGATATCTCTGCTATCCCAGCAACAACTGAGGAGGTTACACTGCAGGAGTTACAAGTAATTCCTGTCAGTAGTTCAAGCGGAGCAGCAACTACAAATGTTGGATCAACAGATCTGCATTTGGCCAGTTGTTTCATTAGTAAGACTCCCTTGAAGGCAATTTCTTCAATAACACCTATGATAACCACCAGTGAGTATGTATTGCCCTCTGGTACCCTCAAAAGGTTATCTAGTGTTGAAGAAAGAAGTCCCCAGTACCAAGAACAAGTGGCATCAATGAATGACTTTTGGGACTCTGTTCCTAAGTCACACATTGGTACAACCACTGCTGGTGGGGATTCAGATGATCCTGTTAATTCGGGTGATGATTCAAAATATCAGGAATTAACGGGCAGGGTTGAAAACCTAGAAACCTCAGTTGCTGAAATAAAGGATATGGTGCAGCAGCTGTTAAAAGCTCAGAAAGCCCAATCCACTGCTGCTCCAGCTCAAGCACCTGCACAACAGGCACCTGCTGCAAATGAGTTATGGAACATGTTCCAACCACTGCTGGAAAGACAAAAGCAGATGGCTGATCAGCAGCATGCTATGCATGTACAAAAGCTCACAAACATGGTGGAGTCAAGATTTAAAGATACTCAGGCAGATATTAAAGCGGGCTCATATACAAAGTGCTTCTGGAAAAGTTCCTCCCACTGTCCTCTTCATGAATGAACCCTTCCCAGATAATGCCAAAAAGGGAGAAGATCAAGTGGAAAAAGAAAGGAATTAATGATGGCATCTACATTAAGCCAGAAAAGACTAGCCAAACCAAAGCTGCAATATCAACACACACCACATCACCACACACCAACACAACTACTGATCCACCATCATCTGTGATCACATCACCACCAACAACTTCACCATCAAAAACAGCCACCCCGTCATCACCCCCTGCCAAAAAGCAGAAGATTACAACATCTGCTGTAATGACAACAGTGGTTGAGACACCAGTTGTTCCAACTACTGTTAGTCAGTCACTCATCATCACTCAAACCACTGCCATCACAAACCCTGCTCAAAAGCAGAAGACATCTGCGGAGATATCAGTAGTTGTGATGACAACAGCAGTTGAAACACCAGTTGTTTCAACCACTGTTAGTCAACCATCCACCACTGCTCTCACCATTCCCACATCACAACCAGCAAAGCTCTATACCAGAAAAAGAAAACTTACTAAGGCAAATGAGGATAAATATAATCCCATTGCTGCAAAATATCCACTGGAACTAGAAGCTATAAAAAATGAGATGAGGCAATTCTACATTGATGATGATCCTTCAAACAGAAGATTTCCTTCACTCGTTGGCTTTATAGTCCCAGAAGACATGGATGAATACCTTGAGCTCAAAGCAAGACAGGCTAAGATAAGAGCCAAGGTTGAATGTGAAGGTCAAAGTGCTGAAGCCATTGCTGAAAGATTGGAATTTCTGCTCACAAGAGCTGAGAAAAGAAAAGGCAGATCAACGAAAAGAGATGAGAAGAAAACTTCTTGCATACATCATGCAAGAAAAATTTTATCCTACTGAAGAAAACCAATTTGAGGAATGGCCAATAGTGGCTTTAAAGCATGAGGTTGATAGGATTGATAGAATCAAGAATGATCCTAAAAAGAAGAAGAATGCTCCAAATTGGAGCAAATACAAAAAACTCATCGCTGACCTAACTGCTGAGTACAAAAGAAAGAAACAGGAGCTGGTGGATGCAAAAGTGGATACTGCCAAAGCCATATCAAAATGGTCAAAGCAGCAGACTGATGAAGCCTATGAAAGGCTGAAGAAAAGGAAGATGACAGTTTCAAGCACATTAAAGAAGCGTGAACAAATGATGAAGCTTGAACAACAGATTGAAAACCTCCAAACACTGTTCAAATCAGCAGATAAACCCATTCTTGTGTCAAACCAAGAAGAAGGAAAACAGCTGTCTAGTGAAGAGGTAAAGGAAAAGGAAGCTGAGTACTTCAAGGATACCATCATGAAAATGGGTCTAAAAGAAGATACGTCAGCAAAACTTCAAAACCTTTTTAAATAGGTATTAACCAAACCTGCATCACCAAACACTTCAACAGGCATGACAAACATTGAGAGTCTGCAAGTGTTCTCAAGGCCAACATAGCTGCAGCAAACAATGTCATTGAAATGGCCTTCAAAAGAATGTCTGAAAGTCTGCAAGTGTTCTCAAGGCCAACATCTCCAAACTCATCAAAATATAAATCTCTCCCAAGAAACCTATTAGGAATAAAAGTACTAAAGTGGATGTCTGATCAAAAGACCCACGTATTAACCTTGGTCAGATCCAATGGCGAAATGAAGTATATATCAAGGAAAGAAGCACTAGGCCTTAGTGTTGAAGATTTTCAGGATCTCCTTAAACTTACATTGTGTAGGGATAAAGATGACCTGAGTTCCAAGAATTTTGAAGAAGAATTTAAAAGACAAGCTAAGGAACTTCTGATGAGGAATAAAGTTCCAGAATAATGAAGGGTTTTGGTATTATCTGTTCCAGGGGGAGATTGTTGGGATTGAACCCTACAAGAGGAATAGATAATGAAAGCCAAAACCAGATCACAATAGTGGATTCAGAATAAGTAGCTGTTTACACTTGGCTTTCCCCTTGACAGTGGTAATCTAAAAGCTGATGGATCTTAAGTACTGCTCACTATAACAACTGATGAACCAAGCACTGATGAAAATCTAAAGACTGCTGAAGACAAACACTGTTGCTCTATCTACTGTCGTTTCCTAAGTACTGCTGAAGACACAAGAACTGCCCATTCAAGGACTGGTCACCTTTGAAGAAAGCACTGATGCTCAACATCAGTGCTCAGGCTACAACAGCGGAACGTGAAGTAGTAGTTTTCTCTTGTTATGTATTGTACTTATAATCAGTTGTTAAACATCAGTAGTTTGTATAGAACAGTGTTTATAGGTTGTTAGGTTGTTAAATGTCACTATCATGGTGACGTCAGTTGAGATGCCTCAGTGGTTTGGTTTGCCTATAAATGGAGCAGTACCCTGTACTGTTACATTTGATTGACTGAGTGGATTCTTCTTCTCCAGTCCAATCCTTTCATCTAGCCGCTCATGATGAACGGAACACGATCAACAATTGATGGAAGCTCATACATGAACATCTTGAACCTTGATGATGAGTATGATGAAGGTTAGGGTTTATGGTGGATGGTGATGGAGAATGGATTGTGGATTGGATGATGATGATGATGGTGGTGGATTAGGGTTATGATCAAGGTTTGTGAATATGATTATTGGAGTGGTTTGAATATGGTGTTCTTGGTGTTTTTGGCTCCCAAGATGATGTTCAAAACTCCCAATTGCATAACTCCCTTCTAATGACCCCAAAATTGGGTTTAAAACTTGTTCCAAGCAACAAACTAACAAAATCAACGTCACCAAGGCCTACATCGGCGTCGGCGATGCCTTGCGGAAGTTCTGGTTTTTGCTGACAGCTTATCTTGCTGTCTACGCGTATCTCCCATCGACGCGACGCGTCGGCGTTGTCCCAGGTGGGCATCGGCGACGCAACCTATACGATCAACTTTCTGTTCTGTTCATTTCACGTTCTCGGTTGATCCTGTTCGCTCCCTGATGCTACATAAAGCTCCCGAATAGCTCCTTAAATTCCGTTAGACCTGGAAAACACAATTCTAATCAAAGTAGGCCATTCGAAACCAAAAGTCACGTAAAAACATAAACTTAATTACGAATAAACACTGGGTTTTCGACCATGCATGACATCACCACACTTGTCTTTTGCTTGCCCTCAAGCAATCTGTTTTTCACTTTCACGTGGGTCGAACAAAAGACACACTTCCCATTCTCAAAACTCAAGCTAAGGTCTAATGTCATGCCTGGTTCACAATTTTCATAATTTACTGATTATTTAACGGTTAAGTGGATTTTCTATTTTTTAAACACATAGAGTGGTTACCCAAGATTAACCCGCCCTTGAAACTAACACATCATACATATCCCTCACAATTTTCTCTCCACTCGATTTAAAATTTAGCTAATATTGATGCATTAGCAATTCTCAAGTAAACACTCAAACCGATTAGAACACGTACCCGCATAAGCTTGCAACTCAATCATTCTCCACAAATTAACACAAACACGAAGCACAAGTCAAATGCTCTTTAAGGGTTGTAACGGGGCTAGGCTAAAGGTATGGAATGGGATAGTTTAAAAGTGGCTAAGGTGATGAAAACTTGATTTTTTACATCAACCACCGAACAATGCTAAACTACAAAACATCAAGTTACGAGGAAAATTTTTTTCCTTTTATTCACCAAACTACTAACACTTATTATTGTGCTTTTAACAATAATTTCTCACTATTTTTCAGGTTGTTTTCTGAATTTTCGAATTTTTTATGCAATGCTGAAATAAATTACAAATTTACAAAACAAACTAATCCTAGAATCGAATTTTCATCACACGGGTTAAAATTAAAAAGGCTTAACGGGTAAATGGCTAAATGGCTTGGTCAAGCGAAGGTTTAGGCTTAAAGTTGGCGAGTAAGGGATAGATGTTTGGGTAAGAATAATGTAAATGGTGTAAAAAGAAAAGGTTTTTCTAATGCCTTGATCATTCTTGTGCTCGTCCTCGATCTATGGTCTAAAACGCATCAAAAGTTGCAAGTTCTACAATACGCGAACTAATGTCACACTCAAACAAAGAAATATATATCTATGATATGTGTAAGTGGCTCAAAATCTCACGTGTATAAGGGTACGATATGTGATGTAATATGCAAAACACATTAGTTTCTTAAGCGGATTATTCCCAAATAACCACCCGCAATGTTCTATAAAATACCCATTAAATACCCTTCACGTTTGTATTTAGATCTTGACAGGATAAAAGACCAAATGGGTCGTGCTATCCCTTGTTGACATTGTTAATCGTTCTTTTTAGAATGCTTTTTAAGAGGACATTTTGGAAAAATCCCCCCCCCCATCCCCACACTTGAGGTTAACATTGTCCTCAATGTGTAGAATTTAAACGAAGGGTCAAAATCACAACTTTTTCTCCCCATCCCCACCCATGAGGTTAACATTGTCCTCAATGTGTAGGATGAGAGCTTTTAAAAACGCACAAGGGATGTGATAAGACTAACTTCCCAAATTTCACCCCGGCCAAAAATATACACAATACAATCCCTTAATTAACTAACTAATAGTCAAAGCTAAAAAGAAAGGTATGCACAAGGTTTTGCTCATTCTTCGTGTGCTCTTCGTTCTTCAATGAAAACGGTCTTCCTCATGAACATAGGTGTACCTACAAGTCTCAATACTCGTGTAGAAGCACACTTTTCACAATTATCAAAACTCATTAATTAAACCATTTTTACCATTTTTTATGAAAAAAATCTACCAAGCATTTGTTATTCAACTTTGATTTATGGAAAAATATTTTACAACAATAACAAACCTAACTCACTTTCGTAGGAATCACGGTTTCATTTGGCGTAGCAACAAGCCCTTTTAAACCTCCCGATAGCTTGGGAGGACGAGTAGGTCTCGTGAGGGTTATATAGGGAACACACCCACAGCGTTCATTTATCTAAAGAGATCAAAATAAAACACGGAAAGGAAATTTACAAAAAGAAAAACTAGACTAAAAGATAAAATAAAAAGAACCACAAAAAGTATACAACAACTAACTTACCACCTCATGGTGGTCGAACTTCGCGCTTGTCCCCAACGAACTCTTCCACACCACTCATTGGTGATTCATACCATTTGGTCCCGAATGGACCAACCTCATCAACTCTTCTTCTTCCTTCTTTTCTTGAGGCGACTTTTTCGCTTTCTTCCTCCTGGCCGGTTTCTTCTTTGTTTCTCCTACCCTACCAACCATAGCACATTTTTTGTTGTTTGGACTAATGTCCTCCTTAGGAAACTTATCCTCACCGAGTTGGTTAGTAAATTTAGGAAATACATTCAAAATCAATTCTCAGTCCCTAAATTTCATGCTGTTTATTATGGCGTTAGCAGTCACCAGGAAAGGTCTACCCATTATGACTATCCGTTGAGTACCCTCAACACATCCAACATAGTCTACTACCAAAAAGTCAACTGGGTAATAACAATCAACAACCTTTACAATCACATCCTCCACCATCCCCCGTGGATGCATGGGAGTCTGATCAGCCAACACCACTGGCGTGTCAATTTCTTAAAAGGATCAAGGTCATATTGGTCATACAAACTCCCAGGCAACATGCTCATGCAAGCTCCAAGATCTAGGAGTGTCATCTTAATTTTAAACTTACCAATTTGGTTTTGGAATAAGAGGGTCTCCCGGATCTTAAGCTTGATGGGGGAGGGCACTC
Source organism: Helianthus annuus (assembly GCF_002127325.2). Classification (NCBI taxonomy): domain Eukaryota; kingdom Viridiplantae; phylum Streptophyta; class Magnoliopsida; order Asterales; family Asteraceae; genus Helianthus; species Helianthus annuus. Next base: position 138,638,536 of record NC_035445.2, read on the forward strand.
GATAAAATGGCACTAACTTGATATATCAAATCAACCGGTTTAGGTAGTTTATTGTGCTGTTTTTCGATGCTTCACTCCTTCAAACATTCGACATGGGTAGGAACCTTTATTATGGCATCAAGCAATGATAAATTGATTTTTGCTTGTTTAAAATTTTCACACCTCTTGTCCTTGGGTGGGGTTTGTTTTTTCAATGTTGACACCTTAATTGGTTTTAATAAAGCCAATGGATATGGGATGGTATCAAACTCCACACCCTTGTCATTAGCCCTAGCATGCAATTCGGTTTAACAATTTTCACAAAAATACTTTTTAACATTTTCTTTTATTTTTTGATTGTGAAATTGTTTCTTGCTCATGTTCGCTTTCATCATTAAAATCCTCCACTACACCATTAATAAGTTGTGGTGGTGGAGTGATCTCAACACTACAAACCGCATCATTTGAAAGAAGACTTACCACATTAATGTGCACATTCCTCACATTGCTCGTGCTTGAACTTTGATGCGTCGGGTTTATTGTGGTGTCACTTGGGAGTCTTCCTCCACTTCCCCTCATTTGCACCACCTCTTCCGCAAGTTGACCAAATTGCTTTGCCAACACCTCATGAGATTTATCCGTCATCTCATTTACCCTCTTCATCTTCTTGATGTTGCTATTGGATTCTTTCATCACACTCAATAGCGCATCAATCTTTGCGTTCAAATCATCACCACTGCCTTGGTTGTTCACCAACCCGTTACAATTACCGCCATTGTTGTAATTCCTTTGGTAACCACTTTGGTTACCGCCTTGAAGGTTTTGGTACGAAGACCCACCTTGATTCCCCGATTGGAAATCCAGGTTCATTTGGTTGGAGGCATTACCATTCCTAAAGTTAGGATGATTTCTCAACCCGGGGTGGTAAGTATTGGAGTTCATATCATATGGCTTTTGATCTCTATAAATTTGGTTTACTTCCTCGATAGCGTGTGCCATGTTCACATGGCACCTATTGGTTCGGTGATTGATATCACCGCAATCCTCACACATCGCGAATTGCACCGCCTCCACATCTTTTTTCTTCATATGGGCCAATTCCCGTTCTAATGTAGCGATCCGATCTTTAGCACTTGAATCAAGATCGGGAAGAGATTGAGAAATAGGATGCTTTTTAGACAGTCTGCCGTAGCTACAACATTGGAGTTTTTACTCATCCTTTCCAAGAACTCCCAATCATCTTCCTAATGATTGTTCAACAATGTCCCATTACCTGCTGATTGCAAGTATTTATGCTCTTCGGCATCCAACCCCCTCACAAAGCACTTTAACAACTACCATCTAGTAATCTGATGATGAAGACTTCCGCACTAGCTCTTTAAAACGGGTAAGAGCTTCATGTAATAACTCACCCGGTAATTGTTGAGAGGATCGAATATCATCTTGTGCATCGTCAGTCTTTGCTATGCAATAGTATTCATCAAGAAACACTTGTTGCATTTCTGCCCAAGTGTGAATACTACCCGCCGGAAGTGTGAGGAACCACTGTTTGGCTTTATCTTTCAAGGAGAATTGAAACAATCTCAACCTCACTTCGTCTTGCGTGAAATCGTGACCCCTGATGGTGCTACATAAGATGGAGAATTTGGCCAAATGTGTATATGGTTCATCATTGGTCCTACCGTTGAAGTGGGGTAGAATGTTGATGTAATTAGGCTTGCAGTCAAACGAGCATCTCCATCAAGGTGTGGGAGCAACGGGTGAATCATTCTCGGTAATCACCGGCCTAAACCGGCCGTTTACGCCTAGGGGCACTTATTGTTGAGGTTGACGTCTTTGGGGACCGTTGACTTCTTGGTTGACCGGTCTTTGGTTACCCCTTTGATTACCTCTGCCCACGAATTGCGGAATCCGGTTATGGTTGGCGTAATTATTGTTGTTATTGTCATCAACCCGGTTCCTTTGATTGTTGTTTCCTGGTTGACGGTTATTGCCATAACCATCATTGTGGGCGTAATCGTACCCATAATCATTGTTATTCTCCACATAATTGACATTTTGATAGCCAATGTCCTCGTCTTCAAAGTCCCTACCATTGTAGAAGTTCCCATAATTGTTGTTGCCCCAACCGTCATCTTCGAACCCATCATTATAATTCCCTCCATCTTCCGAGTATTCTGAATAAACACTCACATGTTCCGGTGACTGATAACCCGGAACACTATACGGTTCATTGTTAGGAAATTTTTTCTCAAATCATTGGGATTGGGAAATTGGGCTTCATTCGCGGGATTGCCACGATTTCGGTTAACCCCACGGTTGGGATTAACATTTTGGTTATTGAGGTTAGGTGGTAATGTGTTTTGACGGTTACGGTTTTGAGGTGGAGGTGGAGGTGTGGGTGTACATTGATTGTTGTTTTGATTTTGGGTACGGGTTTGGAAGGGTGGTGTTGGTGGTCTTGAATTATTACCACTCAATCTTGGTATTGTAATTGGTGTTGGTTTTGGTTGTTGGGTTGGTTAGAATTTTTAGGATCCATTCGGATGGGTCCAAAAGATGGTGTAGGTGGTAAGTTTGTGTTGGGTGGATTAGAGACAAGTATTGCCTCTAACCGGTTGACTAGGTTTTTCGTACGGCCCGCTCGATTTCTGGTTTGAGCGCTAACGGAGATGTCCTCCCGGAGTTCCATAGGCAAAATCATTTATCTATATCAAACATTCTTTGATGATTCAAACATGGATAGTTATTTTTCCATAATTTCTTAAATTTCTAGTTCTACTTTCTAAACCCACCTTGTTTACATAGATTACATATTGGTAGACAAACTTAGTTTTATGAGCCACCATGTCCACAGATTGATATTCGGTAAGTTACCCTAGCTATACTATATCATGATAGGCCCGCTTGCATTTTGGGTATTTAGTTACTATCCACACACGTCCCATACTAAGTTTAATAGGTGTTAATGATTTGAAGGTTGGCAATAGCATCATATAAAATATGCGTTGCACACGACCTACGGACGTGATCGAGGTGTCGCGCCCCGGTCAGAGATAATAATTTATATGCCCAAATTACCCTTAATTATGCGTTAGTGGTAGCAAGGGGTCGAACCACGAAGAGTTTGTGGTTTGTGTACGGACGAGATTGATTTCAAAGATGTCACACTTTATGAAGCTTGCTACGTAGATATTTAATTGATTGTTTGTTTGAAAAGGATGTCGGATTGAACCGATAAAAAATTACTAAGTTATTTATCTACTAAAAACTTGAATGGTTATGCTTGCATGAAAACTTTATTAATGGATTAAAACAATAATTGAGAACAAGGTTCGCACCCGGTTCGATAATCGTAAGACCTAGGGTTCCTACATGTTTTAACTTGATTTAGTTGCGTTTGATGATTAGCAAATTTAGTGTCACGTGACTTTGATGCCAAGAGCTATCAAAATTTCTAGAACAGACCGCAATGCACTTCATTATCAAGAACATGTAAATTCTAACCTAAGACAAGGCATAATTGCACATAAACATTTCGCAAAGTCAAATTTAATCTTCACTCGAGAATTCATGAATTCGATACAAATACAAGACAATTATCAAAGGTTTCAAATATCACAATCAACTAGTCACAAATTAAATTAAGCACAATGTTTAAACCCTAGAAAAATATTACAAAAATCTACACCAGGGTGAAACCCGAAAAGACTAGCCGCTCATGATGAACGGAACTCGATCAACGATTGATGGAAGCTCGAACATGAACATCTTGAAGCTTGTTGATGAGTATGATAAAGGTTAGGGTTTATGGTAGATGGTGATGGAGAATGGATTTCGGATTGGCTGATGATGATGATGGTTGTGGATTAGGGTTATGATCAAGGTTTGTGATGATGATTATTAGAGTGGTTTGAAGATGGTGTTCTGGGTGGTTTTGGCTCAAAAGATGATGTTCAAAACTCCCAATTGCGTAACTCCTTCTAATGACCCCAAAATTGGGTTTAAAACTCGTTCCAAGAAACAAACTAAAAAAATCAGCGTCACCAAGCTGACGAAGGCGTTGCCGACGGCCTACCCCGACCTCGGCGATGCCTTTTGGAAGTTCTGGTTTTTGCTGACAGCTTATCTTGCTGTCTACACGTATCTCCATCGACGCGACGCGTCGGCGACGACCCAGGTGGGCATCGGCGATGCAACCTGTACACTTTTGTTCATTTTGCATTCCCGGTTGATCCTGTTCACTCCCCGATGCTCCGTAAAGCTCCTGAATAGCTCCTTAAACTCCGTTAGACCTACAAAACACAATTCTAATCGAAGTAGGCCATTCGAAACCAAAAGCCACGTAAAAATATAAACTTAGTTCCGAATAAACATCGGTTTTCCACCACACAACAGGGCGTTGCGTTGCGACACCGTCACTCGTAAAGAATTTTTCTTAGACTGTTGGAAACCTACAATCCCGAATTGTATAAACCATCTAAATTTAAAAGTTACAAACTGGATCCCCATGCATTTAGAAATTGAAGGGTTTTCTTCATCATCAACATAAGGTATCATTTTAAATAACAATGACATCATAGTTGGCCGGAATTTCTAGTCGTTCATCTTCTATCGTCTATGGATGCATACCACTTACAGTGAAACTTGTATGTCGAATATTTCATCGTCAACAAACTTGAATACTAACGACCAACCTAAATAAATACCAAGGTCTTTTACCATATTCTTCCATCCACTGGTAAGACATAAGAAGTCATTTGCTTTTTGAAGGCTATCGTGACATAAATGCAAAACCTTGGAAAGTTGTTGTTCAAATGAAGGCTATCATGACATAAATTCAAAACTAGAAAGCTTTGTGAAGTTATAATATATGCATACATATATACATACGTCCAATATAAAAGTTCATTGTCATTCGTACCATCAAAAATGAGAAAGGCTATGTAACACTCAACAAAAAGGTTAGAAATGTCTAGGTAAGTTTTGAAGATAAAACAGACATGTCAATTGGCATACGATAAAAGAGTTGTACACATTTTGCATTGGGAACCTATAGTAATAAGCAGACAGCCCAACTATATCCTAAAATGTAAGCAACCCATTTATAATCATCTCTTTCAAGATTCTCGTTATTCACACAGACAAAAAAACCATAGAAACTCTATAAATATCTATTAATATGATAACATATAAAAACTTTACTTTTAACATATAAAAAATCTTTATTACCTAAATCATCCTCATGTTTGGATGGGCGTTGGTAGTCAACTTTTACGGAGATCAGATGAGATCGGCCTTGAAGATGAAGCCCATGTCACAGACCCATGTAGAACATACTTATTTGGTCCGCCTCTTTTCCTCTTTTCTGTCATGACTGTTACACTGGCCGAAGGGTGCTTTCTCGGTCTGCATGTTTTCTTCTTTTCCATCAAATAGGGGTAAACGAGCCGAGCTACGTAAGCTCGAGCTCGACTTGAAACGAGCAGAGCTTAAATGAGCGCGAGCTTTGCCTATCGAGCTCGAGTCGTCTCACGAGCCTTAACAAGTCCACAATTTATATAATATTTAATTAATATATTAAATATATATTTAAATAATAATACTTAATATTTATAAAATTATGAAAAAATAACATACTATAAATAAACTAATAACTATAAGTTAATATAAATTAAGTAATAAATAAAACGAGTCGAGCTCGAGCTACAGAGATAAATCTCCAACCGAACCGAGCTCGAGCTCTGCTCGTTTGCACCCCTAGTTGCAATTGACCCAACATTTGCAATACTACCACTATTATTCTTCATTTCTTCACTTCCCTCAATCACCAATCAACAAAGTAACAACAATATAAGCATCATGGTAAATGGTAAATGATAAAAATATGGGTAGCTTATTTATGAATAAAATTTGCAATTCATGAACAGGGCCTTATAATTTGAAATGACTTTAATGGGCCCTTCTCAAAAACCAAATTCGTAGTGTTGTTTCAAACAAAATTTATTATATATAGGCCCGGACTCATGGTTGAATGCAATAAACAAAGCTACCCCACTTAGAGTTTATTGGTATCATAGTCTAACATCTTTAGCACCATTAGAATGAAACAAAGAATAAACAACAACAGACCCGCAAAAATTTAATAAAGTTGCATACTTTGCAAACAACATAAGGGAGGGTTTATGAGGTGATCTGAGTGTCGCGCTATGGTTAAAGATAATATTTATAAGCCCTAATTAACTCAACAAGAGTTAGTAGTAGTCGGGGGTCGAATCACGAAGAGACTGTTGTTTGTGTCAGAATTTGGCCAATTATCAAAAGTGGAACAATTTATGAAGCTTGAAAATTGTAATTAATTCTTTTTTTTTTTTTTGTTTGTTTGGAAAAGATGTCGGAATTTGACCGACAAGTTGGCTAAAACTTATGAAAGCAAATTACTCAAATTGCACACGAATTGTTTCTTGATTATAAAACAATAATTAAAGAACAAGACACCCGGTTTGATAAATGCAAGACCTAGGGTTTCTACACGTTGTAACTTGATTTAGTTGCGTTTGATGATTAACAAATTTAGTGTCACGTGACTTAGGTGCCAAGATCTATCAACGTTTCTAGAACGGAACGGAAAGCAATGCACTTCGTTATCAAGAACATGTAAATTCTAACCTACGATAAGGCATAATTGCACGTACACATTTCGCAAAGTCAAATTTAATCTTCACTCGACAATTCACGAATTCAATATAAATGCAAGACAATTGTCAAAGGTTTCGAATATCACAATCAACTTGTCACAAAATCTATTTAAGCACAATGTTTAAACCCTAGAAAATGTTACAAAAATCTACACCGGGGTGAAACCCGAAGAGACTAGCCGCTCATGGTTAATGAAGCACGAACATCGGATTATGAGTATGAACACCGAGCCATGATCTTGAGTCTTCGAGAAATGATGAAGGTTAGGGTTAGGGTTTGATGATGATTGTGGATTTGATGGAGGTTGATGATGGATTGATGATGATGATAATTAGGTTTTCGAAATTGAAGGATGAGAATCGTGATCAATGGTCGTATGAGATGTATTATGGATGATAGGTTTGGTGTATTGTGGCTCCAAGAAGTGATAATGGCTTTCAAAATTCACAAGTTGTGTTATATCCTATCAATTTTTGGTCAAAACAACAGAAATAACCAAATTCATCGTTGCAACTTTCCAGGCCGCGTAGGCGACTCGTCCATCTGATCCACTTTTCTCCGACATGCTGGGCTTCTGCCTACGGACTTTTCTGGCCTACGTGACGCGTTGACGACGCATATTTAGGTCGTTCTCCCATGATGTTCAGTTCCAACTCCAGTTTTCTTTGTTTCTTGCACCTGGTTGATCCAGATCGCATCCCGATGCTCCGTAAAGCTCCTGAATAGCTCCTTAAACTCCGTTAGACCTGCAAAATACAAATCATATCAAAGTAGGCCATTCAAAACCAAAATTAATGTAAGAACACAAACTTAATACTGTTATACAACGAGTTTTCAACCACGTATCATAAGGCATGTAAATGGTCTAAGCAAACCACACATGTGGGACCAAAGCAACCAAAAATTAAAACACGAAGGAGCAAAGGTGTTCGGGTGAAACACCAACAAAAAACTACACTAACTTATTGGATCAAACTTATGGTTGAGTGCATAAAAAGTTTTATTTAAACTAAAAAATAAAACAACAAGAGAATGAACAAAATTCCATTAAAAGCTCCACCAACTTTGGTTTTTTAAGATAGTACATAATAACAATCCAAAGAAAAAGTCGCAGTAACAATAAATCATTATCCTTAAGTTAATATAGCACAAGTATCCATATATCAGACATGTTTTATGGGCTCAACACTCATGACTGTCGTTTCGTAAAGTTGCCTCACCATGAGTGAACGAACATCATGACCCAAATTATCAAGTAACGGACGTCTCAACTAGTTTTAGAGAATAGTAATTACAATAAAATATACTAATTATTATATATAATGTTATATGTATAATTTAACTTAATTATATCTAAAATGGTTTAGTCACACCCAAGACAAATCAAAAAGCAATATAACACGCAATGAGATTCCAACCAAAACGAAATCATCAATGGCACTAAGTCATGAAACTAAGGGAAACACACCAACATCTTAAGTGTTTAGCAACACCAAATTTTTGCAACATTTCCGGCCAAGATACGTAGTAACAAGAAAACTATGCCGTGGCTGCATAACAACATAAAATATATACCAACACTATCTTCTATACTAAAAACCATGGTTGCAAAAGTCGCTAGGCGCTCCCTAGTCGGTCGACCGGGGAGTTAAGAGTACTCGGCATAGGCGGAGAGTACTCGGGGAGTACTCGGACATGTTAAATTATAAAGAAATTAGTTTTCAGAAATTAAATATATGTCTAATAACATAAATTTACTAATATTTATAACAAAATACGTGAAAATGATATTCATTATTTAATATGATAGTCATATAAATTATGTTTTATTATTTTTAAGTCAAACTCGGCCCGAATTGACCTACTAGATCTGATTTTGGCCGAGTTTGACTGCGTTTGATCGATTCCGAGTAATTAGGCGGAGTTAGAGAAAGTCGCCTCGGCAGCCTACCTTATAGCGACTACTCGGGGAGTACTCGGCCTTGGAAACCTTGTTTTACAACCATGCTAAAAACCAAAGTCAGGGAAGATTTTCCCTCCTAGATCTAGGCCTTCATAATGATGTTCTTACTATTAGCATAATCAGCGACACAAACTTATAAAAATTTCAACTCCAACAAATCAAATCAATAGAGGAACCAGAACCAAATAACTGACAACATTCAAAACGGTATAGTTTCAAACATGAAAAAAATGGTCGCGAATTTATAAGAATAGCATCTACAACGGCATATGTTTTCTATTGGAAATCAAAGATGTTCTTATTGCTTGATACAAGTTATATGAATTACAAAAGAAAAAGCTAAATAAATAGTTGATACAAAAGGTGAATATGGCAATACAAAAACTCAAAAACTGGAAACCTTTTTGATTGAGAGCAACGGTCCATAATGGGTAATATGTTAGCTGGCTAAAATCTTCTTGAGAAAGGAAATGATGTAAATCTGATCCTAATTTTTTTATTTTCTAACACTCCCCCTCAAGTTGAGTAGTGGGATCTCCGATACTTAACTTGTGAAGACATTGATTAAAAATTCTTCCATTAACTGCTTTTGTTAGTATATCGGCTAATTGGTCTTCTGAGCGAACAAATGGAAGCTCTATAATCTCCGTCTCGAGTTTTTCTTTGATGAAGTGTCGATCAACTTCCACATGCTTTGTACGATCGTGTTGAACAGGATTTTCTGAAATTTGTATTGCAGCTTCATTATCACACATGATCCTACTGGCTTCACTTTGAGGAAAACCAATTTCAGTTAAAAGCTTGCATATCCATAGAACTTCTGCTAGACCTCGTGCAATCCCTCGAAATTCTGCCTCGGCGCTTGATAAGGCAACAACCTTTTGTTTCTTACTTCTCCATGTGACTAGGTTTCCACCGACCAAGGTAAAATATCCTGATGTTGATCTTCGGTCTCCTTTGTCTCCTGCCCAGTCTGCATCTGTATATGCTTGGATTTTAAGATGTTTGTTTGGTTGAAAGAGAACCCCATGGCCGACGGTTCCTTTGAGATACCTTATGATCCTCCATACTGCATCCATGTGAGCTACTTAAGGTTGATGCATAAACTGGCTGACTACCCCAACTGCATATGCAATGTCTGGACGAGTGTGTGAGAGGTATATTAGTTTGCCAACTAAACGTTGGTATCTCTCTTTGTCCGCCAATTCTGCATCTTTTTCCATATAAAGTTTCTGGTTAGCCATCATTGGGGTGTCGGCTGGCTTGCAATCGATCATTCATGTCTCAGCTAGGAGGTCAAGAATGTATTTCTTTTGACATATAAAGATCCCTTGTTTAGACCTTAGTACTTCTATTCCAAGAAAATACTTAAGCCTTCCCAAGTCCTTCATCTCAAATTCTGTGAACAAGTTTGTCTTCAACTTCTTCATTTCTTCCTCATCATTACCTGTTATAATCATGTCATCAACATATATAATCAAACAAGTTACAAGTTTACCTCTTCGTTTAAGGAATAATGTATGATCGGAGTTGCTTTGTTGGAAGCCATATCCCTTCATTGCTAAGGTAAATCTGCCAAACCAGGCTCGAGGAGATTGCTTAAGCCCGTAGAGCGTCCTTTTCAACCGACATACCTCCTTATTTTTGAATGTTTTCGTGAATCCGGGAGGAGCTTCCATGTACACTTCTTCTTTTAATTCTCCATGTAAGAAGGCATTCTTAACATCAAACTGATGAAGAGGCCATCCTTCATTTGCAGCAATAGAGAAAAGTACACGGATCGTGTCAATTTTGGCTACAGGGGAGAATGTTTCTGAATAGTCAATCCCGTACGTTTGACTATAACCCTTAGCCACTAATCATGCTTTATATCTTTCAATGGTTCCATCAAGTTTGTGTTTGATTGTAAAGACCCAACGACAGCCCACTAGTTTCTTTCCTTGGGGAAGGACACACTTTTCCCATGTACCATTCTTTACAAGCGCCTTCATCTCTGTTTCCATAGCCTCCTTCCAGTTTTTTGACTCCAAGGCTTGTTCCACAGAGTTTGGAATTTGTTCATTATACAAGGAGGAAGCAAAGGCCTTGGCTACTCTAGACAAGTTTCCTTTGGCGATGTTCGCCATAGGATATCAAGAAGAACTTGTTTCCTTTTCTGGAGAGTATCGTTTTGGTGGAACCCCTCTATTGACTCTTGGAGGTAAAACATATCTTTCGGTAGTTTCTTCTTGTGTAGTCACACCATGTTCTTCTTGTATCGGCTGTTCTTCTTGTATCGGTTCCCCGTGTTCTTCCTGCATAGTCTGTTCTATATCTATCTCATGATTGTCAAATATGTCAGACGTGTCAATATGAGACTCAACATTTTGAATATTATCATGTGTGTCAGAATTACTTACGATGGTAACTGGACTGGGAGGATCTTGGTTAGTAACACTGACGGTTGGTTCACCGGATTGGTGGGAAGCAAGTGACTCATCTAGGACATTGTGATTGGCTTCTTGTGATGATGGAACCCATTTAAGCCAACTCAGTGTGTCAACATATTCTGACTCCCCCTGACCGCTGTGTTGGGAGGTATAGTAGTATTCGGTTTCAAGGAAGTTACAATCTAGGGTAGTATACATATGTCGTCGTCTTGGGCTATAGCACCGGTATCCCTTTTGATCGATACCATAGCCTACGAACACACATTTTTCAGCACATGGGCCAAGTTTACCCCGATCAATTTTGGGAATGTTGACATAGACAGAACACCCAAAAACCCGTGGTGGAAGAGTGAGGGTTGGTGGAGGTTTGGTAAAATCAGAGAGAGTTTTAAGAGGCGTCTTTAGATCAAGAGCTTTGGTAGGGAGTCTATTGATTAAATAAGCAGCTGTAGCAATGGCTTCAGGCCAAAAAGACTTAGGGACTCGAGATTCAATAAGGAGTGCTCGAGTTATTTCTAAAAGGATACGATTTTTCCTTTCAGCGGTGCCGTTTTGCTCAGGGGTGTGTGGGCAAGTTGTTTGATGAATAATTCCTTTATTCTGACAGAACTGTTTCATAGAATCATTTTTAAACTCTCCTCCATTGTCAGATCGAAGAATTTGAATGTTGGTTTTGAATTGTGTTTGTACCATGGTATAGAACATAGTAAACTTATCAAAAACTTCAGATTTGTGTTTTAAAAAATAGATCCACGTCATACGAGTGCAACCATCAATAAAAAGTACGAAAAAACGAAAATTTTGCCCCCCAACGATTTCTGCGGGTCCCCAAACATCAGAGTGGATAAGAGAGAATGGTAGACCAACTCTTGTATTATTCAGTTTATAGGAATGTCTATGACTTTTAGCTAAAATGCAAGTTTCACAATTTAAAGATTCATTTGATGAAAATAATTTTGGAAATAAAAGGTGCAAATAACCGATGGATGGATGCCCCAATCTTCGATGCCATAGCCAAGCTTCTCTATTTGGAGTCCCATGAGCAAGCATCACAGTCCCATGTTGAGTCACTTCTTCCACATAATATAATCCTTGACGTTCAGTGCCACGCCCAATGATCGCTCCCGTCCTGATATCCTGAAGGATACAAAAGGTGGGATGCATTAAGACTGTGCAATTCAATTCTTTTGTCACATGACTAATGGATAACAATTTATGCGATAAAGATGGAACATAGAGACAGTTTGAGAGTTTTAAAGTTGGAGATATTTCAATACTTCCTCCACCCTTAACGGGAACCACCCCTCCATTGGCAGTTTTAATATGGTTAATTTTTGGTTTGGATTTTGAGACTATGTCTGATAGTTCAAATGTCATGGTGTCAGTAGCACCACAATCGAATATCCAAGATTTGTCTAATTTTTCACAAGTTTGGGCTATATTTGCTTGTCCAAGAGGTTCTAAAATATCTGGATATTTTAGATTCCTCTACGTCTTGATTTTTGTTTTTGAATGAAACATTTTTTTTATTAGGAGATTTAGGTTTTTTTAGAAAAGTATCATTTTTAAAATTGTTGGTAATGTGTTGACCAATATTACAATTATTTTTAATTTGTTTTTCACATGAAACAACACTTTCTGTATGTTTAAGTTTTTGTAAAAAGGTGTTATTTTCAAAATCGTTGGTCATACATTGACCAATATCACAAGTACTAATATTAAAAGAGTTAATATTGCTTTTAAAATTATTGGTCATATGTTGACCAGTATCACAAGGTTTAACTTGAAAATTATAATTGCTTTTAATATTGTTGCTCGTATGTTCACCAATACTGGTCATGTGTTGACCATTATTAAATTCATCACAAATCTTAGATTCTTGAGGGGTGTTTTTGTATATCTCTAAAACACTAAAGCCAAAACAATTAGGATAAAAAAGAGAAGGGTCTCAGGATATTTCCCCAAACCCATTACCTCCATCAACATCCAGATAAGCGCCTCCATCTCCGGCGAAAGCTACGCCTCCGAAACCGCCACTGTTTTGCTGATCGTCGCCGGTATTATTGTTTTTTGTGTCTCCAATGGCGGCATCAGCCTTTCCCCCTTCTTTATTCCTCTTTTTGTGACCGTCGTTCCACCATTCGGGGTATCCGACAAGCTTGAAACACTGATCTTTTGTATGTTTCAGCATACCGCAATGAAGGCACTTTAGTTTTGACTTATCAATCTGGGATGATGATCCACTGTTTGGGTTCTTCTGACCACTTCGCCCTTTCGACAGAAACCCTAGGCTTTCGGTTTCGTGAGATCCGTTGGCAACCAGTCCTGCCGCCACGTTGTTGTGAGAAGAGGTGGCTGTTCCGAGAATGCCTTGATGTGCCATTTCCTTTCGAACAGCCGCGTAGGCACCCTCGGCCGAGGGTAGCGGATCCCACCGAAGGATCTCTCTCTTTATGGTATCATACTGTCGATCAAGGGCGTTTAGGAACTGGAAGAGCTTTTGTTCTGACCGGATTTTGTTGTAAGTTGCTATATCCACAGTACATGTCATAGGATTTGGGTCTCTCCTGTCAATTTCTCCCCAAATACCTTGCATGATGATCCAAAAATCTTCTAGTGGTGAACCATTTTGTTTTATCCCGTTTGCCTTGACATGAAGATCGAACGTTTGCAACTTATCCTTCCCGCTACTGTAAGTAACAACCAACGCATCCCATAGCGATTTTGCAGTGGGAAATTCGGTTAGGTTACTCGCAAGGGAGGGTTCGATATTTTGTATTAACCACGAGAACACTATTAAATCATCTTGTTCCCATTGTTCGTATCGTTCATCGGTTGGATCCGGTGGTGCCGGGTTTCCCGAGAGATGGCTCAGGAGGGGTTTTGACTTCCCCCCGATTGCAACTCGGATCATCCGGGCCCACAGGGCATAGTTTTGGCTATTAAGCTTGAGACTGATTTTGAGGCTGTCGGAAAGGTTTTGTTTCTGCGATTGATTTTGATTGTTGAGGCTGTTCTTGAGGAGATTGGTGATCTGTAATGCAAGATCATCATTCTTGTTGTTTTCGTCGGTCATGGTGGTTTTTTTTTTTTTTTTGAACTGACGGGTTTGAAAAAACAGGTAGATGATGAGCGGATTGACCCTAAGATCATATACACCGCTCTGATACCATGTTTTCTATTGGAAATCAAAGATGTGTTGGAAAATAAGTGAAAATAGCATTTTTCACAAATATAGGAAAATGATTTTTTCCTATTTTGGACTAGAAATAAATATAATAAAATGAGCGGGTTTTATGTATTTATTTGTGGGTTTGTGTTCTATGTTGGAAGAGCTTCGCAACGAACTAAACCACGTCCAAAACCGAGCTAAGATGAATGAGATATCGATGCTCAAAGTTGGGTGTTTGGAACATTCAATGTTGAAACTAAAGGGAAAGTAGCACCTTGTCCCACATAGGAGGAGAGATGGAACTTAAATGGGTATTTAAGGTGGAACTCTCCATCCTTATTGTTTCATGGAAGCACACACTAGTGTCCTCGCGAAGGGTGCGGAGCACCCTAACTCACACTCGCACACGCTCGCGCGCGCGCGCGTGGCGTGGGCGATGAGGCGCAATGTGGCGCTTTGATGGCGCACTTTGCACTTCGCACGCTCGCATCGCCGCGAGCCGCTTGAGAGCCGCCTTTGTATTTTTGACCGCGCGCGCGTGGTGAAGCACAAGGGTTGCAAGGACCAAGTGGTAGGTGATGCGGTGCATGACGTGGCAGTCATGCGCATGCGCGCGCGGGTACACGAGGCGCGCGGTTCGGAGCATGGTGCATGGGTCTTACTGTGCCGTGTGCGGCGCACCAGAGTGAGCCAATACGGCGTGACTGTGTGGCGCGCACGTATAGACTCACAAGGTGACGTGGCGCACGCCGCACCGCCGCATGGACGGACTTGAGCTGCACCGCCGCACGCCGCATGGACGGACTTGAGCCGCACCGCCGCACCGCGCACGGCAGTGAGCCAAGAGGCCGCACGACAGTGAGCCAAGAGGCCGCACGCCGCATGGCGCACCGCGCATGGGCGCGCGCGCGCGCAGAAGCTTCCAGCATTGAATGACAGGGCAGTTTCAGTCCAGCTTCGTAACTGACGAGTTAATAGGCTTTGACTGAGAATTAAATGACGTATTAAATTGCATTGAAGACGTTTAATGCAATTTAAACCTCTCATTTAATTCATTTTGACTGTTTCAACCTAGGAGCTATATAAATACAGCTCCATACCCACTCCAGAAGTACACCAGCAACAACAACAGCAAACAACTCTCTCTCTACAATATTCAGATCTTCTCCAGCATTTTTCAAGGTAACCTTCGGGTTGTAGGTCTACTCCGGCAGTACCACTGCTCCGGCTGTTGTACCCTGGGAAACAAAACGAGTACTCCTGGGAGACTCGGAATTTGTTTTAAGGGAAGCGTGTGTTCACGTGCCTCAGCCACTCTGCTTCTACTCCATTTCTTGTATTTTGGCTTATTTCAGTTGTAATAGTAATAGTATTTCAGCTTTCTTATTTCTTTGTACTGTAATCAATTAAATAAAATTTGTTTTATTTTAATTATTTACACGAACGGTTCCTACAATCTTAAAACAAATTTTTAAAACCGTTCGTGTAATCAAAACCATTCTGTTTGTGATTCAAACCAGTTTTGATTTCACTCAGTTTGTGTTTTAAAAACAGATTTTTTTTGTTTTCTTCTTCAAAGGAGCGACTTTGGTTGAAAACAATTTTGGTTACATCAGAATTGTCCTAAAAATTGGTAATAAACTTTCTGATTTGGTCTTCAAAGTTGGACTTAGAAGCCAATCAGTAAGTTATAACTAATAAAAATTTTCTGTTTTTTGGTCTTCAAAGTTGGACTTAGAAGCCTAAACAGTAAATTTGTGGTAAAAATTAAAATTTAATTGTTTATTTCTGGTTTTTGCATAAATCAGAATATTTTGACTAAACTTTTAAAATTTTAATTTTTTCAGAATGTCGACCTCAAACAACAACAATACGAATGTTGTAGTTGGAACCCCTGCCAACACTGTGGGAGCGTCCACAGTGGCAAATCATGCCGAAAGACCTGAGAAGTTCTCGGGTCTACACTTCAAGCGGTGGCAACAGAAGATGTTCTTCTACTTGACCACCATGAACCTTGCGAGGTTCTTGACGGAAACCGCTCCCCAACCTGCGGAAGGGGAGACCGACGCTCAGGCTCTGAGCGCGGTAGATGCGTGGAAGCATTCGGATTTCATATGTCGAGGCTATGTACTCAACGGTCTCTCGGATGCACTGTATAATGTGTACTACAATATCAAGACTTCCAAAGAGTTGTGGGAGTCTTTGGAGAAAAAGTACAAAACGGAGGATGCGGGAACAAAGAAATTTGTTGTCGCCCGTTTCTTGGACTTCAAAATGGTTGATAACAAGCCGGTTATGAACCAAGTCCAAGAGTTGCAAATTATACTAAATGACATCCATGCCGAGGGAATGGTACTTAGCGAGACATTTCAAGTGGCAGCCATGATTGAGAAATTACCTCCTGCTTGGTTGGATTTTAAGAATTATCTTAAACACAAGCGGAAGGAAATGTCGGTGGAGGACCTTGTTCTTCGTCTTCGTATAGAAGAGGAGAATAGGATCGCCCTAAAAAACAGCCTTGTGCAGCCTAGTGCTAGTGCAAACGTGGTTGAGCATGGGCAATCCTCTAAAGGCACAAAGGGCAAGGGGAAAAAGGACAAAGGGAAAGGGAAAGCAAAGGCTAGCAACCTTGGACCGAAGAAAGGGGTTGTGAAAAAGAAACCTCAAACGTTCCAAGGGACTTGTTACAACTGTGACGAGCCGGGGCATCGGGCTAACCAATGCAAGAAACCAAAGCGTGAGCGTGCGCACATGGTGGATGAAGACGGAATGCCTTTGGTGGCAATGATTTCCGACAAAAGCGCAATGATGGATGAGGTCAATACTGTGACCAACACTCCAAAAGGTTGGTGGGTTGATACGGGCGCGACCCGTCACGTTTGTGCAGACAAAAGTCTCTTTACCACCTTCAAGGCGCTTTCGGGAGAAGAGAAGCTGTATATGGGAAATGCAGCCACCGCTGACATCATGGGTGAAGGAACGGTGATCTTGAAGTGGACTTCGGGGAAGGAGCTCACTCTAAGCAACGTGTTGTATGTCCCAGACTTGCGAAAGAATCTAGTCTCGGGATGGTTGCTTAACAAGTTTGGATTTCGTTTAGTTTTTGAGAGCGATCAATTTGTACTAACTAAACGAGGAACGTATGTAGGCAAGGGTTATGCCCAAAATGGAATGTTCAAATTGAATGTAATGGCTGTCAAGAACATGAATAAAATTGCTACTACTTCTACTTATATGCTTGAGTATTCTGAATCGAATAAATGGCATGGTAGATTAGGTCACGTAAATTTTAATTCAATACGCCGTTTAATCAATTTAAATTGTATACCAACATTCCATATTGATTCACACTATAAATGTGAAACATGCGTTGAATCCAAACTTACAAGAACATCATCAAAATCGGTTGAACGAATAACCGAACCCCTTGATTTAATTCACACTGATATTTGTGATTTAAAAGCGGTACCCACAACAGGTGGAAATAAGTACTTCATCACGTTTATTGACGATAGTACTAAATATTGCTATGTATATTTACTAAAAAGTAAAGATGAAGCAATAAGTAAATTTATCTTGTATAAAAATGAAGTTGAGAATCAACTTCAAAAGAAGATAAAAGCTTTGCGAAGCGATCGAGGAGGCGAATATGTTGCACCTTTTGCGGAGTTATGCGCAAAAAGTGGCATTGTACATGAGTGTACACCTCCTTACTCTCCACAATCAAATGGCGTAGCGGAACGAAAGAACCGCACATTGAAAGAAATGATGAACGCCATGTTGATAAGTTCTGGGGTGAGCCACGAACTGTGGGGGGAAGCCATTCTCTCGGCTAATTATCTTTTGAACAGGATACCACTCAAAAAGAGAGACGAAACTCCATATGAGTTATGGAAAAGGAAGAAACCTTCATACAAATACTTGAAAGTGTGGGGGTGCCTAGCAAAGGTGACTGTACCACCTCCTAAGGCTCTTAGGATAGGACCCAAAACTGTTGATTGCATATTTATTGGGTATGCACATCAAAGTAGTGCACATCGCTTTCTTGTACATGAGTCCAAGAATCCTGATGTACACGTAAACACTATTATGGAGGTGAATTCTAACGTTGTGTCTTACTTTGAAAATGTGTTTCCTTTGAGAAGACAAACACATGCAACGTCATCAACACCTAATTTTGAAGTAGGTGAAAGTTCATCTACACCAGTTGATGAGGTGGTTCATGATAAGACACATGAACAACCTGAGGTTCAAGAAACCGATCGTAGGCGAAGTAAAAGGCCAAGGGTTGAAAAATCCTTCGGTCCAGACTTCGTTAGCTATATGGTTGAGGGCGAGCCCAATACATATCGCGAAGCGGTTTCCTCTTCAGAAGGACCTCAATGGAAAGAAGCAATAAGAAATGAAATAGATTCTATATTGCAAAATCATACTTGGGAGTTAGTAGATCTTCCACCTGGTTGCAAACCACTTGGATATCGTTGGATATTCAAAAGGAAGATGAAAACTGATGGAAGTATTGATAAGTACAAGGCTAGGTTGGTGATTAAAGGATTTAGACAAAAGGAAGGTCTAGATTACTTTGATACCTACTCGCCTGTGACGCGCATAACCTCGATTAGATTGGTTCTTGCTATAGCGGCTTTAAGAAATTTGGAAGTTCACCAAATGGACGTTAAAACCGCATTTCTAAATGGCGATTTAGAAGAAGAAATTTACATGGAGCAACCTGAAGGTTTCTCCGCCCCAGGTCAAGAGGGTAAAGTATGTAAACTCGTCAAGTCTTTGTATGGCTTGAAGCAAGCACCAAAACAATGGCACCAAAAGTTTGATCATGTCATGATTGACAATGGTTTCAAAATAAATGAGTGCGACAAATGTGTTTATTTCAAAGACACAAATGAAGGTTATGTCATCTTATGCCTTTATGTAGACGATATGCTTATCATTGGGAGTAATGATAAAATTATCAAAGCTACTAAAAGCATGTTGAAAGCGAGATTTGACATGAAAGACATGGGTTTAGCGGATGTGATTCTTGGAGTAAAGATCATAAGAACCCAAGAAGGTCTTGTGTTAAGTCAATCTCACTATGTGGATAAAATTCTTGAAAAATTCAACTCGGGAGATACGAGTGTCGCTCGAACTCCAGTTGATACCTCCCAACATCTCAAGAAGAATAAAGGAGATGGAGTTGCTCAGTTAGAGTATTCAAGAATTATAGGCAGTCTAATGTATCTAATGACATGTACTAGACCCGACTTGGCTTACGCGGTGAGTAGGCTAAGTAGATACACCAGTAATCCGTGCGCGGATCATTGGAAGGCTATCACGAGGGTGCTTAGATACATACGATACACAAGAGACTATGGACTGCATTATACCCGACAACCAGCAGTGATCGAAGGATACACTGACGCAAACTGGATATCGGATAATAAAGATTCCAAATCAACAAGTGGTTACGTGTTTACACTTGGAGGAGCTGCTATTGCTTGGAAGTCTTCTAAGCAAACGGTCATAGCGAGATCCACAATGGAATCTGAATTTATCGCCTTGGATAAGTCAGGCGAGGAGGCGGAATGGCTACGTCAATTCGTGGAAGATATTCCAAGATGGCCAAAGCCTTTGCCAGCCATATGTGTACATTGTGATAGCCAATCAGCGATTGGTAGAGCTCAAAGCTTGATGTACAATGGCAGATCAAGGCATATGCGACGTAGACATAACACGATACGACAACTACTCTCAACGGGTGTTATCACTATTGATTATGTGAGATCAGCGGATAACATTGCGGACCCGTTTACAAAAGGCTTAAGCAGAGAGTTAGTAGAAACGTCGTCAAGAGGGATGGGACTAAAGCCCGTGGTTAATGGGAATATGAGGGAAACCTAACTTAGTTGACTGGAGATCCCAAGATCTAAGTTCAATAGGACAACTTAATCATATTACCAAAACGGAGTCACTGTGGGGGAGTACCCCAAACTAAATAAAAGGGAGTTACATATACTTCCTAGTCCATTCCAATCAGTGACATGAAGTGAGGTTAAGCATATTAAGGTTAATGATTTCGGGAAATCAAATAACCATGATGCTTTTAATGATTCATGGGAATCACCTATGTTAGAGAGAAGTGGGGTCGCTTCAAATGGATTTGTGGGGTGCGCAAATCCTAGAGCTCTCGCAGAACCAGGCTAGTGTTCCAGGACCATAATAGGACACGACAATGAGGAGTTGGCCAAACCAGGGAGAGTATTGTGTGAAGTGTATTGTCGTTTACACAAATGGGGGTATGTTCAAGGACATCGCGTCTACACACCGCTAGTAAGCTAAGTGCGCTTCACAAAAGAAGGTTCAAAGGCTTCAACCTACCTATCTTGCAATACTCAACTGTCGAAGTTTATCGTTGAAAAGTGTAAGGAAAAGATCCATTTCCATACATGTGGGGGATTGTTGGAAATTTGATGAAAATAGCATTTTTCATGTGGGGGATTGTTGGAAAATAAGTGAAAATAGCATTTTTCACAAATATAGGAAAATGATTTTTTCCTATTTTGGACTAGAAATAAATATAATAAAATGAGCGGGTTTTATGTATTTATTTGTGGGTTTGTGTTCTATGTTGGAAGAGCTTCGCAACGAACTAAACCACGTCCAAAACCGAGCTAAGATGAATGAGATATCGATGCTCAAAGTTGGGTGTTTGGAACATTCAATGTTGAAACTAAAGGGAAAGTAGCACCTTGTCCCACATAGGAGGAGAGATGGAACTTAAATGGGTATTTAAGGTGGAACTCTCCATCCTTATTGTTTCATGGAAGCACACACTAGTGTCCTCGCGAAGGGTGCGGAGCACCCTAACTCACACTCGCACACGCTCGCGCGCGCGCGCGTGGCGTGGGCGATGAGGCGCAATGTGGCGCTTTGATGGCGCACTTTGCACTTCGCACGCTCGCATCGCCGCGAGCCGCTTGAGAGCCGCCTTTGTATTTTTGACCGCGCGCGCGTGGTGAAGCACAAGGGTTGCAAGGACCAAGTGGTAGGTGATGCGGTGCATGACGTGGCAGTCATGCGCATGCGCGCGCGGGTACACGAGGCGCGCGGTTCGGAGCATGGTGCATGGGTCTTACTGTGCCGTGTGCGGCGCACCAGAGTGAGCCAATACGGCGTGACTGTGTGGCGCGCACGTATAGACTCACAAGGTGACGTGGCGCACGCCGCACCGCCGCATGGACGGACTTGAGCTGCACCGCCGCACGCCGCATGGACGGACTTGAGCCGCACCGCCGCACCGCGCACGGCAGTGAGCCAAGAGGCCGCACGCCGCACGACAGTGAGCCAAGAGGCCGCACGCCGCATGGCGCACCGCGCATGGGCGCGCGCGCGCGCAGAAGCTTCCAGCATTGAATGACAGGGCAGTTTCAGTCCAGCTTCGTAACTGACGAGTTAATAGGCTTTGACTGAGAATTAAATGACGTATTAAATTGCATTGAAGACGTTTAATGCAATTTAAACCTCTCATTTAATTCATTTTGACTGTTTCAACCTAGGAGCTATATAAATACAGCTCCATACCCACTCCAGAAGTACACCAGCAACAACAACAGCAAACAACTCTCTCTCTACAATATTCAGATCTTCTCCAGCATTTTTCAAGGTAACCTTCGGGTTGTAGGTCTACTCCGGCAGTACCACTGCTCCGGCTGTTGTACCCTGGGAAACAAAACGAGTACTCCTGGGAGACTCGGAATTTGTTTTAAGGGAAGCGTGTGTTCACGTGCCTCAGCCACTCTGCTTCTACTCCATTTCTTGTATTTTGGCTTATTTCAGTTGTAATAGTAATAGTATTTCAGCTTTCTTATTTCTTTGTACTGTAATCAATTAAATAAAATTTGTTTTATTTTAATTATTTACACGAACGGTTCCTACAAGATGTTCTTATTGCTTGATACAAGTTATATGAATTACAAAAGAAAAAGCTAAATAAATAGTTGATACAAAAGGTGAATATGGCAATACAAAAACTGGAAACCTTTTTGATTGAGAGCAACGGTCCATAATGGGTAATATGTTAGCTGGCTAAAATCTTTTTGAGAAAGGAAATGATGTAAATCTGATCCTAATTTTTTTATTTTCTAACAGCATACACCAAACATAAGTCATCGACACAAATTAAAACTCCCCGAAAAGAAATCAAACGGAAAACCCTAAATAAATCAAGAAACAACCAACATAACAAATAATCCAATGTCATAAAGACATTGGAAATAAAAAATGTCATCTCCAATCATTAAGGCTGAGATTCGGAATTTCAAACATTCACACCAAGTGAATCATAAACAAATGCAGACAATATGAAAATCAAAGATGCAAAGCAAGAAAAAGCAAATGTAGATAACAAACGAAAAAAAAAAAAAGAAGAATACGGAGACGTTAACATAGACACCGGGAGAAATGCAAGTCACCGACGAACACAGAAGAAACTATTAGGAAGATAAAGGAAGATGTTGAAAAGCGGGTAAAACCCAAATTTAAAAATTAACATTTGTAATAAAAAAGAATTAGTTAGGTGGCAATTGAAAGGTAGGACAAAAATTACTAAAGTAAGAAAATGAAGGACCAAAGTCAGAAAGAGAATTCTCTACCGAGTTGGATTTTTAGTATATAGTATAATAACAATTTGTCAAATCCTCATTGGGGGGAATACTATCCACTTAATTATACAGTAAATGTATTGTTTATATTAATTTTATCTATATTTCAAATACTTGATTCCATCTTTATACGTATGTGTTGTATAACGTATGTGTTGTATAACGTATGTGTTGTATAGGCCTAAATAACAAGTATATCAAATACTTGTAGAACATAGAAGAAATTATAATGGTCTAGTGATGTGGCGTTTATCCATCACAAAAGTAATGTGAGTTCAAATTTTTTATAAGTGCAAAGTTAGATTGTATTTAGGTGTAGAAAATTTGTTGTTAAAAAAAGGAATCGAGTATCATTATCTAATTCTTATCGTGTGAGTAAGATCAATGTAAACAAATCATTCTACTTTTGTTTTATAGAAAACGAGTGAAGTGCAATTTACCATTCATTGGTTTGATTCAGAATGCAATATGACACCATGTCTTCCAGTTTTTGCCAAATGAAAACTTGTGCTGAAAATTCCATCATACCTTGCATCCTACCGTTAGTCAAACGTTGGTTTGACCGTTAAAGAATACTCTCTTCTACATTTCTTCGTTGTTTACAGTCAAACCAACGTTTGACTAACGGTAGGATGCAAGGTGTGATGGAATGTCCACCACAGGGTTTTATTTGGCAAAAACTAGAAGGTAGGGTGTCATGTTGCAATCTGTACCAACCAATGGCTGGCAAATTGCACTTTACTCTAATAAGTATATTAAATATTACAAAAACACCAATTTTGATTGCAGGTGATTTTTTGTTAGACTCTTTTTATTCTTAAACTAACTTTTTAGGACGAATTTCTTCAATTATGTTGTCTGTATGTGGCTCTTAATCAAGACTTTCAAACCTATATGTTCCTAAAGATTTTGCATTTCTCATTGGGTCACCAACCTTGTTGGTTTTTATTCTTTAACTAATAACTTTTTTTCAAGGTTGGTTAAATGAAATTTTAATACACCACTTTACAGTTTTACATATATAAACACACCAAAACATATCGAAGAGTCTAAGATAGCTTTCTACTGGCCATTCACAAGCCCACGATCCAACACAATCACAACTCACAAGCCCACTATAAGTTTATTAATTATTTGGTTCTGCCAAATTATGGGCCATTTCTACCTAAAACATGGATACACATGTCACATGGGTGATGAAATAAAAACAAGTAAGTTGACCAAATTTTAATACAAACATTACACCCACAATATTCACATGTTTTTTTTTTTCTGCTCAACATGTTTTCCAGAATAAAACATTATACTCACAATATTCACATGATCAAGTGAAACGAAAAATTACAAATACAACAGCTTCTTATAAATGACTGATACATATTGCTTCTTATGTACATAAAAACCATAACAAACATCAAATATTGCTAATCTGATTAAAACATTAACAAACTCGTATTTGGACCAACGGTATAAAAACAAAAAAGGCGAAAATGAGGCACCACATAAAATGAGTGTTTGGAGTTTGACGACCCATATATAGTATGTGCGTAAATGTCTTAAAGGTTGGACAATTAGTCTCAGATCCAAATTTCGTCGTCTTGAACCCCGATTTTGACTTTAAATATTATTTTTCTACAATTTTTTGCGATTTGATTTCATTCCATTTTAAGTGTAAAAATACATGAATCAGTCGGTGGTATCATTATTTCATTATTAGTTCACACCCTTATTTAGTTAATTAATTTTTTAGTTTTAGTTTTCTAACATGTAATGCTATATTCACCTTATAAAAATTGCGTTTCGTATTAATATTATTTTATTACATTTCTCAAAATGGTTTTTCAAATGTGAGTTATTAACAAACAAAAATGAATTATTTATTATGGTGATATCTGTTGTTATGTTCATAAATTATGCTTATGAATTAGAAATGGTTAACTAAATGGACTCACTGCTAATGATAGTGATAATTTGGGACAAGTGATGGAATGACATTAGGAAGAAATTAAGAATACATAAATAATAACTAATAACTAATAACTAAGAGCATCCACAATAGGTGTTCACTGACGCCCCTCGTTCATGTAGGTACGCTATCTGCCCTACCCAACGGATATCTTCCCATTCTCCACGGACAAGAACCGACGCACCCCTTCTCACAACCTCTATATTGGGCGTACATGGTCCATTTTCATGTACGGATACCCTCGTTCCTTTCTCCTACTTCCCTCCTTTACATCGGCTAGCTACAACTCCACTACGGCTCAAAAACGCCTCCATAAACAAGCGTTGTGGATGCTCTAACTAATTACTAATTAACCTAGCTACATTTTGTCAAGAATAGCAAGTCTCAAGGTGTCTTCTTCACATGTGAATCCACTAGGAATCTTCACAATAACTTCTTGCAGCATCAAACCCTTCACACTTGACACACTTGCATAGTGAACTCTTAAATCTAATATTTTTAGCGCATCCATCAACTTCGCTGCCGGATGGTTAACATTCGCTGATTGAACCCTAATCATCGCATCCGATCCTAGCAACATCACCTCGACTTCAATCTCATCTGCCCTCGAGTGATCAACGGTGGCTGTTCTTGATCCTATCATCTTATTCTTCTCCAATGTTTGGATCTTGGATTTAAGCTCATTGATATAAGTAACCGCATCAGCTAATAAAGAAGCTTTGTTCATATTCGAAACATGCGGAACCACACTCCGGAGAGCATAAAACAATTGGTTTAGCTTCTCTCTCCTCTGTCGCTCCGCCTCAACATGGGGCCCAGGTCCCACTGTTTCAGGCGGAGCAACAGCAACCGCCTTTGCTCGTCTTCCCCTCGGTTTTGGCACCCTTGTAACATCCGTTGTTGATGACATTTTCATCTTCTTCATACTCATCACTTCCTCATGACTTTCACTTGCATAATCATGAGTATACTTACTAGGGTTTTCACATCCAAGAATATTATTGCGGTTGATGTTGAAAAAGATAGCGGAATCAAATACGGATTTCGTTAACTGGATTAGACCACCGTCTTGTGTTGCACTATCACAAGAACCCAACTCAACAACTCCGTGTTTGGTTGGAATACAAACCAATGATTTGATACCATGAACTCTAACATCTTCAGTTCTTTTACTGTTGTAGTTCTTTAGTTCTATAGTATCCAGCCATATGCATGATCCGGAACTATAACTCCGGCCCACGACATCATGTCCAGATGGAAAACACATGGAAAGCGAAGACATAGCCAACCATTGGATGTCGGATATGTCTTCGCAACCAAAGATGGTCTCGTGATCGATTGTTATTGAAGGAACCGAGTCGTGAAAATAACTTTCGGCCCACGAGAGAACACGACAGCCGTTGGTGTCTATGGAGGCTTGCCAGAATATGGCGTAGAGCCATCTTTCCGGCCGGTTTTGGAGGATGAACTTGAGGCGGGTTTTGAGTGAGGGTTCTGGCATGGTGGATGTGCTAAGTGATGACATGAATAAGCCGGTGAGAGGTGAGTTATCGGAGAAGAAGGTGGATGAGTGAGATTTCTTGAGTGTTTATATAAGCGCTTGCGGGTTTATGACGTCAATCACAAAATTTACATCTATACTATATAATAAAAGAAACCACTTTTGGGACACTTGTCATTATATTAATTAATCTCTTATAGATAATTATTATTTTAGTTTAATCTCTTTTAATAATTAATTATAAACAACCCTCCTACTCAATATTATTTAGTTTAATATCTTATATTATAGATGATTTTATATATCTATTTATAAAAAAAAACCATAATGGTTTCAACTAACATCCACGCTACAAATTTTATCATCAAAGAGAAGTTGAGCAAAATTTTAATACTTGGGACTTAACAAAGTCGTCCAATAACATTTTGTTTAGATATTAGAGATAAAATCCTAAGATATTGTGCTACTTGAAAAACTCGAAAAGATATCAAAAGCTAAGCTTCACGATAAATCATTGGATAGTGTTACTATAATATACTTTTTATGTTGATGGATTAGACAGTTGAACTTAAAATAAAAATACACTTTAGAAATATAATCAAAACTAGGTTATAACCCCGTGTATTACACGGGTTAAAAAAATGTAATTTTACATACTAAATAATAAAACAATATATCTTTAAAAACCTCATTTATTACACGGGTTGAATAAATGTAATTTTATATATTAAATAATAGAAAATATTATATTTTTAAGAACCTCGTGTATTGTAATTTATATACAAGATAAAAAAAAAGTTAAATCTTGGTTTCTTTTATTATATAGTATAGATATAGATGTTCACATCGGTTGTTTAAATCGATAACATAATTTGTTTTCATATCATGGATCGATAATCAACGCTACAAATGTGACAAACAACATTACAAAAGGGAGGTGGATAAGAAATACCGAGTATAAAGTTAACCGAATAGACTATAAAGAAATTGAACTAAAGTAGAGTAGTATATGGTCTAAATATGGAGTAAAGTGAAATAATAAAGTAAAGTGTGCATGGTCTAAATATCTAAGAGTGAAATAAGTCGTTTTATATTTAAGATTTATGAATATATAAAACTCACTGAAATTAAACTAATAATGTTTATCCATAAGATAATTAAACTAATAAGATTTAGTAGGAGTGTTATCTATACTATAAGATATTAAACTAAAATTACATTTTTTTTCAACCCGTGTAATACACAGGGTTATAACCTAATTTACTTAATAATACTAACTGATCAATAAAATCTAAAAAATAAAATCGTGATATGCCTGAAAAGACATAAGATGCGTATTTTATTTCGATTGAAAACTACAAAAACGAATATCGGGCCGAATCGGTTCAAATTGTCACGGCACCAGCATGTTATCGACACTTAGTATACGATAAAAAAACATTTTTTTAATATAAGTTTCTTTTAACATTGTTCGTTATATAGGGTGAGGTTTCTATACAAAGTGTGTTTTTCCTACAAAGTGTAGAAAGTGTTTTGGACTATTAGATGATTGTTTTTAATGACTAATATCATCTTGGTGGCATTTTAGTAATATTTATGTTTTAAATAAGGAATGATATGATTGATGGAGGGCAAAAAAGTCATTTGGTGTGTTTAAAAAAAACACAAATAACTGCCATTCCATAAACTACTCCTTAAATCTTATAAACTTCAATCTCTCTCCTCTCACTTATCATCTTCTACGTTAAAAAAATAAAATATACTAAAATAATAGATCACAGTACAAATGTAAGTTTCAGTTTACCATTTAGTTTAAAACTTTTTTTAAATGGCAATAACCCATAGCTTGTTGTTGATTCTATTGTGTGTTTTGAAATTTACTTCAATATGCAAATATTTGTTTAGTTTTAATTGGGTTTAGTAATTTTTCATCATTTCAAGAAAAAAACCCAACTTTATTCTAATTTCGATTGTTCGCAGAATTATATATCATTTCTATTTTAATGTACATGTTTTGTGTTTTTATTTGAATTTGATTCTATCTTTTAATAATTTATTGTTTTTTGTAATATTAAATCTCATGTATGTTATTTTGATGCAATTAGCGATCTTATTTCAATATTATTTTGATTTGATTCAGAGCCTTGTATATGATTGATGATATAAATCTTTTATAGTAATAAAACGTACTTTTTCTCTTAATCGATACCCTCTTATTAGTGTAGTGGTCTACATCGAATCATCAATAACAGTACTAACATGATAACATCTTATAGTGATTATATTATACCCTCTTATTAGTGGTCTACTTCAAATCATCAATAACAGTACTAACATGATAACAACTTATAGTGATTATATTATATTTTCTAATCTATATATGATTGTTGGGGGTAAAAAGAACCAAAAATATGTTACAGATGTTTGGAATGTGTTTAATATGAAAACTGATATAACACAATGTGAAGAACACAATAAAATGATAAAACACGACGTCAATAAATAATGAATGGGTTTTATGTTTCGAAAGCGTGAGGTGTGTGTTTAATTGTCGAAACTGATACAACACAGTGTAAAGAATTAGAAACTGATATAACACAATTTAAAGAACCAGATACAAACACAACGTCAAGAAATAACTGATTTGTTTTATCTTGCGAACTTCGGATGAAGGATGCTATGTTTTATTGTGAAATTGATATAACACAATGTGAAGAACCAAAAACTATTAAAACACAACGTCAAGAAATAAATAATGTGTTTTATGTTTCGAACTTTAGATGAAGGATGTGATGAATGTTAGATGAAGGATGGTTTCAACTAACATCCACGCTACAAATTTTATCATCAAAGAGAAGTTGAGCAAAATTTTAATACTTGGGACTTAACAAAGTCGTCCAATAACATTTTGTTTAGATATTAGAGATAAAATCCTAAGATATTGTGCTACTTGAAAAACTCGAAAAGATATCAAAAGCTAAGCTTCACGATAAATCATTGGATAGTGTTACTATAATATACTTTTTATGTTGATGGATTAGACAGTTGAACTTAAAATAAAAATACACTTTAGAAATATAATCAAAACTAGGTTATAACCCCGTGTATTACACGGGTTAAAAAAATGTAATTTTACATACTAAATAATAAAACAATATATCTTTAAAAACCTCATTTATTACACGGGTTGAATAAATGTAATTTTATATATTAAATAATAGAAAATATTATATTTTTAAGAACCTCGTGTATTGTAATTTATATACAAGATAAAAAAAAGTTAAATCTTGGTTTCTTTTATTATATAGTATAGATATAGATGTTCACATCGGTTGTTTAAATCGATAACATAATTTGTTTTCATATCATGGATCGATAATCAACGCTACAAATGTGACAAACAACATTACAAAAGGGAGGTGGATAAGAAATACCGAGTATAAAGTTAACCGAATAGACTATAAAGAAATTGAACTAAAGTAGAGTAGTATATGGTCTAAATATGGAGTAAAGTGAAATAATAAAGTAAAGTGTGCATGGTCTAAATATCTAAGAGTGAAATAAGTCGTTTTATATTTAAGATTTATGAATATATAAAAGTCACTGAAATTAAACTAATAATGTTTATCCATAAGATAATTAAACTAATAAGATTTAGTAGGAGTGTTATCTATACTATAAGATATTAAACTAAAATTACATTTTTTTTCAACCCGTGTAATACACAGGGTTATAACCTAATTTACTTAATAATACTAACTGATCAATAAAATCTAAAAAATAAAATCGTGATATGCCTGAAAAGACATAAGATGCGTATTTTATTTCGATTGAAAACTACAAAAACGAATATCGGGCCGAATCGGTTCAAATTGTCACGGCACCAGCATGTTATCGACACTTAGTATACGATAAAAAAACATTTTTTTTAATATAAGTTTCTTTTAACATTGTTCGTTATATAGGGTGAGGTTTCTATACAAAGTGTGTTTTTCCTACAAAGTGTAGAAAGTGTTTTGGACTATTAGATGATTGTTTTTAATGACTAATATCATCTTGGTGGCATTTTAGTAATATTTATGTTTTAAATAAGGAATGATATGATTGATGGAGGGCAAAAAAGTCATTTGGTGTGTTTAAAAAAAACACAAATAACTGCCATTCCATAAACTACTCCTTAAATCTTATAAACTTCAATCTCTCTCCTCTCACTTATCATCTTCTACGTTAAAAAAATAAAATATACTAAAATCATAGATCACAGTACAAATGTAAGTTTCAGTTTACCATTTAGTTTAAAACTTTTTTTAAATGGCAATAACCCATAGCTTGTTGTTGATTCTATTGTGTGTTTTGAAATTTACTTCAATATGCAAATATTTGTTTAGTTTTAATTGGGTTTAGTAATTTTTCATCATTTCAAGAAAAAAACCCAACTTTATTCTAATTTCGATTGTTCGCAGAATTATATATCATTTCTATTTTAATGTACATGTTTTGTGTTTTTATTTGAATTTGATTCTATCTTTTAATAATTTATTGTTTTTTGTAATATTAAATCTCATGTATGTTATTTTGATGCAATTAGCGATCTTATTTCAATATTATTTTGATTTGATTCAGAGCCTTGTATATGATTGATGATATAAATCTTTTATAGTAATAACACGTACTTTTTCTCTTAATCGATACCCTCTTATTAGTGTAGTGGTCTACATCGAATCATCAATAACAGTACTAACATGATAACATCTTATAGTGATTATATCATACCCTCTTATTAGTGGTCTACTTCAAATCATCAATAACAGTACTAACATGATAACAACTTATAGTGATTATATTATATTTTCTAATCTATATATGATTGTTGGGGGTAAAAAGAACCAAAAATATGTTACAGATGTTTGGAATGTGTTTAATATGAAAACTGATATAACACAATGTGAAGAACACAATAAAATGATAAAACACGACGTCAATAAATAATGAATGGGTTTTATGTTTCGAAAGCGTGAGGTGTGTGTTTAATTGTCGAAACTGATACAACACAGTGTAAAGAATTAGAAACTGATATAACACAATTTAAAGAACCAGATACAAACACAACGTCAAGAAATAACTGATTTGTTTTATCTTGCGAACTTCGGATGAAGGATGCTATGTTTTATTGTGAAATTGATATAACACAATGTGAAGAACCAAAAACTATTAAAACACAACGTCAAGAAATAAATAATGTGTTTTATGTTTCGAACTTTAGATGAAGGATGTGATGAATGTTAGATGAAGGATGGTTTCAACTAACATCCACGCTACAAATTTTATCATCAAAGAGAAGTTGAGCAAAATTTTAATACTTGGGACTTAACAAAGTCGTCCAATAACATTTTGTTTAGATATTAGAGATAAAATCCTAAGATATTGTGCTACTTGAAAAACTCGAAAAGATATCAAAAGCTAAGCTTCACGATAAATCATTGGATAGTGTTACTATAATATACTTTTTATGTTGATGGATTAGACAGTTGAACTTAAAATAAAAATACACTTTAGAAATATAATCAAAACTAGGTTATAACCCCGTGTATTACACGGGTTAAAAAAATGTAATTTTACATACTAAATAATAAAACAATATATCTTTAAAAACCTCATTTATTACACGGGTTGAATAAATGTAATTTTATATATTAAATAATAGAAAATATTATATTTTTAAGAACCTCGTGTATTGTAATTTATATACAAGATAAAAAAAAGTTAAATCTTGGTTTCTTTTATTATATAGTATAGATATAGATGTTCACATCGGTTGTTTAAATCGATAACATAATTTGTTTTCATATCATGGATCGATAATCAACGCTACAAATGTGACAAACAACATTACAAAAGGGAGGTGGATAAGAAATACCGAGTATAAAGTTAACCGAATAGACTATAAAGAAATTGAACTAAAGTAGAGTAGTATATGGTCTAAATATGGAGTAAAGTGAAATAATAAAGTAAAGTGTGCATGGTCTAAATATCTAAGAGTGAAATAAGTCGTTTTATATTTAAGATTTATGAATATATAAAACTCACTGAAATTAAACTAATAATGTTTATCCATAAGATAATTAAACTAATAAGATTTAGTAGGAGTGTTATCTATACTATAAGATATTAAACTAAAATTACATTTTTTTTCAACCCGTGTAATACACAGGGTTATAACCTAATTTACTTAATAATACTAACTGATCAATAAAATCTAAAAAATAAAATCGTGATATGCCTGAAAAGACATAAGATGCGTATTTTATTTCGATTGAAAACTACAAAAACGAATATCGGCCGAATCGGTTCAAATTGTCACGGCACCAGCATGTTATCGACACTTAGTATACGATAAAAAAACATTTTTTTTAATATAAGTTTCTTTTAACATTGTTCGTTATATAGGGTGAGGTTTCTATACAAAGTGTGTTTTTCCTACAAAGTGTAGAAAGTGTTTTGGACTATTAGATGATTGTTTTTAATGACTAATATCATCTTGGTGGCATTTTAGTAATATTTATGTTTTAAATAAGGAATGATATGATTGATGGAGGGCAAAAAAGTCATTTGGTGTGTTTAAAAAAAACACAAATAACTGCCATTCCATAAACTACTCCTTAAATCTTATAAACTTCAATCTCTCTCCTCTCACTTATCATCTTCTACGTTAAAAAAATAAAATATACTAAAATCATAGATCACAGTACAAATGTAAGTTTCAGTTTACCATTTAGTTTAAAACTTTTTTTAAATGGCAATAACCCATAGCTTGTTGTTGATTCTATTGTGTGTTTTGAAATTTACTTCAATATGCAAATATTTGTTTAGTTTTAATTGGGTTTAGTAATTTTTCATCATTTCAAGAAAAAAACCCAACTTTATTCTAATTTCGATTGTTCGCAGAATTATATATCATTTCTATTTTAATGTACATGTTTTGTGTTTTTATTTGAATTTGATTCTATCTTTTAATAATTTATTGTTTTTTGTAATATTAAATCTCATGTATGTTATTTTGATGCAATTAGCGATCTTATTTCAATATTATTTTGATTTGATTCAGAGCCTTGTATATGATTGATGATATAAATCTTTTATAGTAATAACACGTACTTTTTCTCTTAATCGATACCCTCTTATTAGTGTAGTGGTCTACATCGAATCATCAATAACAGTACTAACATGATAACATCTTATAGTGATTATATTATACCCTCTTATTAGTGGTCTACTTCAAATCATCAATAACAGTACTAACATGATAACAACTTATAGTGATTATATTATATTTTCTAATCTATATATGATTGTTGGGGGTAAAAAGAACCAAAAATATGTTACAGATGTTTGGAATGTGTTTAATATGAAAACTGATATAACACAATGTGAAGAACACAATAAAATGATAAAACACGACGTCAATAAATAATGAATGGGTTTTATGTTTCGAAAGCGTGAGGTGTGTGTTTAATTGTCGAAACTGATACAACACAGTGTAAAGAATTAGAAACTGATATAACACAATTTAAAGAACCAGATACAAACACAACGTCAAGAAATAACTGATTTGTTTTATCTTGCGAACTTCGGATGAAGGATGCAATGTCTTATTGTGAAATTGATATAACACAATGTGAAGAACCAAAAACTATTAAAACACAACGTCAAGAAATAAATAATGTGTTTTATGTTTCGAACTTTAGATGAAGGATGTGATGAATGTTAGATGAAGGATGCTATTAATGTGGTGTACAAAATCAATGGTGGGTTTAGGACATAAGAGTTTCCAAAAAAATCTCAATTAGTTAATAAGAATTATCTATCCCCTAAATAACTAGAGATGACACATGTCATCACCAAAGCACTTCCTACACTTTGTAGGAAAAAACGACTTTGTAGCCAACTCTCATCCTATATATATATATATATAGAGAGAGAGAGAGAGAGAGAAAGTATATCGTACATTACGGCTTAACGTCTTCACGTACAATAACGTGCGTGATTTGTTATATAACATGCGTGATTAATGTTTTCAATATGCGTGATTATTGTGTTTCAACATGCGTGATTTTGGATTTTTGAGTTATAACGTGCGTGATTTTAAAATGAACGTGCGTAATTACCTGTCGTACGTGATGTACGTTAAGCCGTAATGAACATTAACCTTCCTATATATATATATATATATATATATATATATATATATATATATATATATATATATATATATATATATAGAGAGAGAGAGAGAGAGGTCAGTTAACGTACAATAGGGCTTATCGTACGATATGTATGCGATCATCCCAGTCGTACGATCTGGTGCGAATTCAATCTTCCACATACGATTTTATCTATCTACACACCCATGCCATTTTTCACATTACCCCATGCTAGCCATTTTTTCACATGCGATATTCAATTTTCCACATACGATTTTGTCCATCTACACACCCCATACCATTTTTCACATTACCCCATGCTAGCCATTTTTTCACATGCGATATTCAATCTTCCACATACGATTTTGTCCATCTACACACCCCATGCCATTTTTCACATTTCCCCATGCTAGCCATTTTTTCACATGCGATTTCATTTGCATGGGATTTCAAAACATGCGATTTCATTGCATTTTCAAGCCATGCGATTTCATTTGCCTTTTTATAACATGCGAAGATTAAATTCGCACCAGATCGTACGACTGTGATGATCGTGTACGTATCGTACGATAAGCCCTATTGTTCATTACACTTTTTCTATATATATATATAGGGTAAGGTTCATGCGAGAACCATCTTTATTGTGAGAACCAATGTGAACACAACCAAAAATACCTAAAAAACTTAAAAAAACAAACCCCCACCCCCTCCCCCCAAGCTAAAATGTTAAAAACTAAATCCCCAAAAAATCTAGAAAAAAAATAAATAAATCAATAAAACACAAAAAAAAAATTAATATTTTTTACATTAAAATCGCTACTTTTGGTAAGCAAAAAATTTTTTTTGGAAACGAAATATAGCGATTTTTTATAAAAAAATATTTAAAAAAATTGTGTGTTTTTTAGGTATTTTTTGTTGTGTTCACATTGGCTCTCGCGGTTCTCGCAATAAATGGTGGTTCCTAACGGATCCTTCTCCTATATATATATATATATATATATATATATATATATATATATATATATATATATATATATATATATATATATATAGGGTAGGGTTCACGCGAGAACCACCTTTATTGCGAGAACCGCGAGAAGCAATGTGAACACATCAAAATAAACCCTTTACACCACCAAAATCCTAAAAAAACCTAACCCCCACCCCCCCCCCCCGCCCAAAAAAAACCCTAAAAATACCTAACTAACCCCCGCCCCCAACCCAAGCTAAATGCTAAAAACTAATCTGTAGGTCCCCTTGATGTATATGGATCTTCACAGAATTGTCAATCCGATCAAGAGTACGGAATCCTCTTGATCAGAATAAGCAGAAAACGTGTAGGAACAGAAACAACAATTCACTATCAAACTGGGTTTCTATTGATTATCAATCACAAGGAATTACAATCAATCCAAACCCTAACAAACTCAATTTCGTCCAAACCCTAAAGCTCTCACGAAATTCTATCTCTCAAACTGTTTTGGCTGATTAACCTAAACCCTAAAGCCTAACCTTGTTTATATAACACAAGGTTTGCAACTGGGCTAGGGTTTACTATATGGGCAAAGCCCAATTCATCCCCTATGACCCAAACTAGGTTTAGTTTAGCCCAAACTCTATTATTTCACTATTACAAAACTAAACCCGCTAACCGTTTATCGTTTAACTAATTACAAGATATCCAAAGACCAAATCTAAGCTGTTGTCACAGAATATGCACCAACAAACTCCCCCTTGACAATAGCTTCATAAAAACTTTGTCTTTAGTCAAAACTTTGTCTTCAGTCTTCTTGCAATCTTCAAGTAATCTTGCACTATTTTTGGTCTTTGGATAGCTTCAGCTTCAATAGCTTCTGTCAGCAACAGACTCCCCCTAAGCTGATGCATCCAATCACCAAATCTTCAAAACGTTAGCACTTGAGTAAACTCCAGTTCAGCATTTGAATAGTAATCTTCAAACTCTTCAACTTTGTCTGCAATGTAGAAGGAGGTTCTACCATGCATCCAATCAAACTCTCATCTTCACAGCAACTTCTCAGCAACATACCGCTTCAATCTGTATACTATAAAACAAACATCTTGAGAAACCATAAGAATTTTTCAACAAAGTCAAATAAATTATTATTATTCAAGAGATTAGCTTAGCTGTATTACAGATTAAGCATGTTCAATTTCATCACCAACACGCAAAACTTTTTATCCAACACAGAAGAACCTGCCTGATTGAAA
Organism: Helianthus annuus; assembly: GCF_002127325.2. Taxonomy (NCBI): domain Eukaryota; kingdom Viridiplantae; phylum Streptophyta; class Magnoliopsida; order Asterales; family Asteraceae; genus Helianthus; species Helianthus annuus. Next base: position 138,675,332 of record NC_035445.2, read on the forward strand.
ATTTTGAACTCACTTTCTAACACCGTCTCCCCCTATCAGTAACAATTCCTCCAAGAATAACAGTTTTCCGTACATTAAGAATTATAAACAAAAAAAGACACTATTTTGGATTTTTATATTTTCTGAAAGCAAATAAATATCAAAAGCAATAAACACTCTATTTTTGTGAGAATCACTGGTAAGAAGATCATATCAGCACAATCAAACTGTTTTACACAATTAGATAATTCTTTATTTAATTTTTCGTGAAAAGCAGTTCAAGACGATTACCAGTATTGTTTATCCACTTAAACAAAATGCATGAACATTTCAAGTACCATTACCGTATGATACGTTAAGGTAATTTTAATTACTGATATACTAGTGTGTCCCACTTCAGGTTATACCCCGCGATCAAGGTATGCACAAAGATTCATCGTAGTAGGTGAGTATACTGATGTCATCCTTTAAGATATCCTAACTGTGTCTAGGTCTGCATATAATCTGTTTTATCATGTTTTGATTGCTTAACTATGAACACCCAAATAAATACTAATCAAATCCTGGAAATATAAACAACACACTCTATCATGCAAGTATCTTCCCTACCACATATTTCACAAGTCCAATCCAGATTTCTGAAATCTTAACTGGGAATAAGTTGAGAAGAGAACAGAATAGATCTTTAGCAGAGATGGTATAATATACAGATCAAATGAGTTTTACTCAGTTTGATATAGGTTTCTTGGGTTTATTTTGGGCACTTGAGGGCCTCTTTCAGGTGTATTAGATCTATAGCGCGACAACGTACAGCTAGGTCAGCATGTATCTGGATGCAGCAGAAGCTGTCGTTGCCTAGCACCTCCAGGTCAGCATATATCTGGATGCAGCAGAGGAGGTACACGACTTTTTTCAGAGAAGATTTCAGAATCAGATCAAAATTGTGTGTATCGGGACAACATACAGACATTCAAATAGAAATGAGCTAATTCCAATTGACTTTCTTTCCTGGGGTCATGTACAATTTTAGTTCTGAACAGAAAGACAGCCAAGATATCCCCAGATAAAAAAACAGTATAAAGACCCAAAACTTCAGATTTTGACAATTTATCAACGTAAGAATTAAGGTCTTTAAACCATACACCACTGATGTGTTCCCCACTCATATTCAGTTTATTTATGTTTCGATTATTTCATGCTTTTGCCTACTGGTACATCATATAATGAAGCTGCTATCACACATAAGCAATTTTTGGTTCAATGTCAGTGTGACAGTCTAACTTGCTGATGTACTATCATTTCTTCTTTTTCACACAGTGATAACTCATTTTTGATTTTCTATTTTTTATGTTTTTGATTTTTTTAATGTTTTTGTATTTTTGATTTTTAAGAAAAGCAGTAAACTATTTACAAAATTTTTATGAAAAACCAGTTATTCAGGATTCCTCATCCCGTTGAGTTCGACTAAGTGTTCAAAGCGAGCCCTGTCAAAAGCTTTAGTATAAAGATCTGACAGATTATCTTCTGTGTCGACTCAGCACTTTGAACTTCAATTTAAATCATTTAATATACATATATATCAACAATCTCACATCCCCCGTCCTGTGCCTGAAGCAGCCACTATCAACATAAGTTGATAATCCTCCTTAGCAGCTCTTGCACACACTAACTTAAGAAATTAGTTAGATTGGGGGACCCAAGCCTTAATGGTCTTGGGTCGTCCAAATTCACCAACTATTGGAACATCCATCCAATATCCATTACTCCTAACTGGAGTCTTGGATCTTAGACCTGTTGATGGAAATTGATTTTGATTTTCACTAGGTCTTTGGTCCTGAGGGTTCCTATATACATTTGGACTATTTGACCTTTGAAAATTTTGATTCCAAGAAGCTTGATTGTTATAATTTCTAAAGCCATTGTTATAAAAAGTTCGACCACCATTATTCTGGTATCGATTTTGATATTGACCTTGACTTCTGAAATTATTTGAATTATAATTGTTCATTCTAGGCGAACTGCTTCTAGGTCTCTGATATCTGCCTGGTGGAGATCTATGCTGAAATCTTGGTTGATTTCTTTGAAAAGGTGGAACTTGTGGAGTTCCTGTTCCAGCCTTATCTACACCAACAGCAACATTCTCTGGTTGCTTAGGAGCAGATTTCTTTGGAGAATTTGACACTTTCTCCTCACTATCACCTTCCTTCTCTGGTGATTTCCCTCTTTGTTTTTCAGTAATTTTTGCTTCACTCTTTTTGTTAGGACAGCAGCTAGCTACATGTCCCTTGGTGTGACACCTGAAGCACGATCTCCTTTTCAAAGACTTCTTAGCTGGAGTCTCTGAGGTAGATCCCTTATCAGATAATGATGATGCCTTGGAAGAATTTTGTTCAGTTTGCTTGGATTCTGATATTTCTTTGTTTTTATTTTTAGCAAACTCTACATTTGATTCATTTTCAATAACAGTGGTTTCGTTTTTCATATCACTACCTTGAACAAAATTAATCTTTTTAACAAAAGTTTGATTTTTGCTCTCAGTAGGTGAATTTTTCTTTTTCAAAGGTTCCCTGTTATTGTTCTTCTTAGCATCATCACTCTCAGACCCCTCACCTTGACTTGATGTGGATGCGAAACTACTTGGTGCGGTTGACATAAAGTCTGCTAGCTCATCTTCATCAGGCAGGAAAGAATAGTCATGACTAAGAGGAGGTGGGACTTCATTAAAGCCCTGGAATCCCACAGTGGTCTTGTCATTACTCTTCTTTAACCCACCCATCATGTGTTTCATAACAAAAGTAGAGTCCCTGAATTGACCTAGTTTCTTTTCAAGTTCAACAATTTTGAGTTGAGCATCTGACAACTCTTTGTTTTTATCAGAAATCTCTTTTGTTTTCTCAGCCATCATGTCATGAGCTAAGTCTGTGACTTGAAGTTTTTCGTTTAATTTGCATGTTAAAGCTTTGATTTCACTTTCATAACCTTTTATCTTCGTCAAGTATAAGGATTCATTTCTTTTAGCAAAAAAGTTTGACTCTTTTATGCTAGACATCTCGCTCACCAGACTTTGGTTTTGTGTTAACAACCTGTCAACCTCACCCTGTAATTCACAACACCTCAAACACACAGAATTAGATTGTACCTCTTTTTCATGAACTTCTGTAGTTTCATCAGCACCAACCTTTTCAGTTTCACTCTCCTTCTCTACTACTTCAGCATCTACTTTTGCTTCAGCATTTTTCACTTCAGATTCAACATCACTCACAGTAGTTTCAGCCTCATCAACTGGCACTATCTCTGCCATGAATGCCTGAGTGGCACATTTATTTCCCTGATATCGCTTTTGTAATGCATCCCACATATCCTTTGAATCAGTGTACTTGTTAAAGATATGCTTGATGCCATCAGGTAAGGACATCTTGATAGCAGCTAAGGCTCTCTTTTCAGCCTCATACATCTTCTTATCAGCCTCTTGCATGTTTACGTAGTCTATTCTACGTGGGGTCTGCCTTCATAATCATGTGTTGGGTTTGTGTACCCATCTACAATACAAATCCACATGCGTGCATCCTGAGATTCAATGAAGGATTGGAAGCTGTCCTTCCATGTAAGATAATTCTCCACCTTCATCATCTTAGGTGCATTCAAATTGGTAATGCTCGACATTTTAAACGCAACAGACTGGTAAAACCGTACAAAATATCTCTGAAAACAGTGGTTACCAAATTACACCTTTAGAATCGTCTTGAAAAGACGAATCCAATGATATATAATGTCAAAAACTGATTTCGGGATTTTCCAGAGTAGTTTTTTTTTCCTAAAAATCCCACGAATTCAACGGTGCATAAGGTTTCTTCAAATGAGTTACAGTTCACTTTTGATTCACGAAAACGTTACTTTTTCGTTACGCTTGCCAAACAATCTTCCACCTTTTTTAATTTTGCTAGATTTTAATTCCTCTAGCTAATTTTGCTGGCAAACCAAGTTAATTTCGCTGTGTCACGCTAATTATGCTGGCAAATCAAGTTAATTTCGCTGTGTCACGCTAATTATGCTGGCAAACCAAGTTAATTTCTCTGGTAGGGGAATTATAATTATGCTAGATTTTTAAATTCGCTGGAATAAATATGCTAGCTGATTAAATTCGCTGGTTAATAATTTCGCTAGCACGACGTCTAGTAACTTCGCCGATCACCGTAATAATGTCGCTGAGGACAATTATAACGGTTACCAAAGTCGCCTTTGGATTTTAATTTCGCCGGTCACCGAGATTTAATTTCGCCGGTCACCGAGATTTAATTTCGCCGATCACCAAGTTACTAGATCACAATTTCGCTGGTCTGTCAGAGTATTTATCCGATTTCAGCAAATTTGCTAGAAAATTTTGGAAACTCAATCTGTTCGAAATTTCTAAAGATTTTCCAGATTCTTCTAACAGTTTCCTGCAAAATTAAACACCAAATCAGCTGAACTTTTTGAAGAAAACACGAAGAACACGAAGAACAATCTTCGAATCTTCAAGACTTTCTTGCCAAAATCCTTCAAAAGTCAACCAAACCTGTAACCAAAAACACTTAAACAGCAAAATTAATACGCAAACAGATCAAATTAACCCTAAAAATTTCGAAAATCCCAAGAACAAACACAAAAATTTCGAATTTTTTTTTTCAACCACAATCAAACAAGCAAATCAGCAAACTTTTGACAAAAATTTGATGAACTTAATGAAGAACACGAAGACAGTCTTCGAATCTTCAAGAAATTCAGCAAAAATTTCTTCAAAACAATCAACCAAAAACTTTCTTGGAAACCCTAAAACCTGCAAAACAACAATCATACAAAAAACAGAAGATCAAAACAGCCAGCAAAAATTGAAAATCAGAATCAAACACACAAAAAATTTCGAAAAATTCAAAAACCCTAATTTTCAGGTTTCAAAAATTTCGAAATCACTCCCTGTTTCAAAAATTGTAGGTCCCCTTGATGTGTATGGATCTTCACAGAATTGTCTTTCCAATCAAGAGTGCGGAATCCTCTTGATCAGAATATCACAGAAACAAGTAGAAGAACGGGAACATCAATTCACTTTTAAACCGGGTTTTCTATTGATTATCAAACTCAAAGTATTACAATCAATTAAAACCCTAACAACCCTAGTTTTCTGCAGCAGCCAATTCTAAACCGAGCCTTCAAGAGCCTAATGCTCTGATACCAATTGTAGGTCCCTTTGATGTATATGGATCTTCACAGAATTGTCAATCCGATCAAGAGTGCGGAATCCTCTTGATCAGAATAAGCAGAAAACGTGTAGGAACAGAAACAGCAATTCACTATCAAACTGGGTTTCTATTGATTATCAATCACAAGGAATTACAATCAATCCAAACCCTAACAAACTCAATTTCGTCCAAACCCTAAAGCTCTCACGAAATTCTATCTCTCAAACTGTTTTGGCTGATTGACCTAAACCCTAAAGCCTAACCTTGTTTATATAACACAAGGTTTGCAACTGGGCTAGGGTTTACTACATGGGCAAAGCCCAATTCGTCCCCTATGACCCAAACTGGGTTTAGTTTAGCCCAAACTCTATTATTTCACTATTACAAAGCTAAACCCGCTAACCGTTTATCGTTTAACTAATTACAAGATATCCAAAGACCAAATCTAAGCTGTTGTCACAGAATATGCACCATCATAATCCCTCCAAAAAAAACCTAAAAAAATTAAAAAATCTAAAAAACACACAAAATATTTTTTTTTTAATATTTTTTATGAAAAATCGCTACTTTTTGTAGCCAAATTTTTTTTATTATTTTATTTAATAATGAAATGCGGCGATTTTTTGATAAAATATATTAAAAAATTATGTGTTTTTTAGATTTTTTTTAGGTAATTTTGGTTGTGTTCACATTGTTTCTCGCAATAAAGGGTGGTTCCTAACAGGTCATTCTCCTATATATATAGTTTTAACATGTTCACATTGAAACATGTTATGAAACTAAGGGTTTAGTTTTAGGTTTTTTGGGGGTGAGGGTGGAGGGGGGGGGGGTTAAGTGGTTTAGGCTTTCCGTATTAGTGCACATGTGGAGTACAAGTTTTTTTTTTTGAAAAATTTTTTTATATGTAAAAAATAGGGATTTTTTTATAAAAAATTGTAAAAAAAAATTGGTATGCTTTTTAGCTTTTTTAGGATTTTTTAGTTAGTTTTCAAGTTTTCTCATTTAGATTTAGTTTTCTCATGATCCTCGGGATCAATTCAAATGAAAACCATCCCTAGTTGCGAGAACCGTGAGAACTCCTCTCCACTAATCAGATTACGACACCTATACACTATTATTTTAAAACCTAAAGGTTATTTTGGTAATTTAGTCAAAATGTCAAATATTATGTCATTAAAGTCTTTTTTGCACTAAAATCACTTCTCTCTCTTTCTCTCTCATATCACAATCTCTCTCTCTCTCTCAATATGTGAAGAACCACAGATGTTTTGATCGGTGGTGAGTAATACTCTCTGATCTAAACTTTTTCTTCATCAAACATCCACATGAAAACGGCAGCGGTGGGGGTGACGATAGCGGTGGGTTAACGGTGATGGCGAAGGCGGTGGAAGACGGTGGTGGAAGGTGGTTGATCGGTGGTGAGGAGCAACGGGGAATGGTGGCTGGTGCGAGGGGGTGAAGGTGTTGGTTGTTTATAACGTTGGGTTGGTGGCGGCGGCATCTCCGGCGGCATCTTCGGCCTCCCTTTCTTCTCTGCCGCCCTCTTACGACTGGTGTTTGGTAATGGTGGCGTCGGGGTTGGTGGCGGAACCCTAGGCGGTGGTGGTGGGTAGAGGTGGGTGATGCTGACGGCTCCGCCAGTAGCCGGAGCATTACTTACCGGAGGTCCGTCGTCTTTCCCACCAAGAAATGGAGGTGTTCAGTCTCTCCCGGCCAACTGTCACCGCCAAAACACCGGCAGCGTCAGTCCAAGAACCCATAATCTGGTGAAAAAGGAATCGTACCAGTTGAGTTTTTATCTAAATCCGGAATTACCCACAATGGTTTCGCCCTTTATCTTCGCGAAAGATATGTTCTTGATTCTGTTAGGTAAAACATTTTTTTTTTGAGATTTTGGTAATTTGATGTTTTAGGTGTAGTATAAGTCTCTAAAAGACCTAAAAAATGTGTTATTTATTAATTATTATTATTATTATTATTATTTTGAATTTTTTGGCATTTTGATGTTTTGGGTGCAGGGTATAAGCCTCTGAAAGACCTAAAAGATGAAATTGTATATATAGAGAGAGAGAGAAGATGCATAGGTGGGTGGTTTCCGGTGGCGCCGATGTGCCAGTGGTTTTTGTATTGTTAGTCGGTGGTGCCGATGGTCTCAGTGGTGCCGATGGTCCCGGTGTTGCCAATGGTGCAGATATTTTATATGATGTGGTGGTGCTGGGACTCCGGTTTGTTTTTTTATCTTTGATTCTGTATAGTGTATTTTTTTTGCATAAAATGAGTTGCTTTTTATTTCGAATCTTGGATTTCATGGGTTTGTTTTTTGATCTTCTTAGTTGATTTGTGTTTAGTTGTTTTGTTTACTGTAGTGTTCTAGACTTGAACCTTAGAGTGGGTTGGATTGGAAGTGATAGTTCAAAGCAATTTTTCCGACCATTGATGACGATGGAACGACAAGGATGGTGGATGGTAAGTTTTTGACGTACAACCCCACTTTTGCAGCCATAATTTTCTTTTGAGCTAAACCCTGTTTTTTTCAAGATCCCCACATAGATTTGATTTTTGCTGTTGGTTTTTATTTTTTTCAGTCGATGATGATAAGTATCAACTTATCTGAGACATATATGATTCGTGATTTTGGTCGAGTTCCTTTTTGTTAAGATTCTGAAATTCATACACCCGAAACCGGGTCGGGTTTGGAGTTTGATACCGATGTTAGCGCGAAAAAGTTTTTTGCCGTAAAAAATGTTTGGCGTAAAAATATTTTGGCGTGGAAAAATGTTTGGCGTAAAAAAAATTTGTCGTAAAAAAAGTTATTTCGTAAAAAAAATTGTCATAAAAAAATTTTGTCGTAAAAATTTTTTTGCCGTAAAAAAATTTTTGTTGTAAAAAAATGTTTGTCGTAAAAAAATTTTTGCCGTAAAAAAATGTTTACTCATAAAAAATTTTTTTAAAACCGGGTCTTAAAAAAGTTTAAACTGTTAAAAAAATGTTTTTAAAACCCGGTCGTAAAAAATGTTTTAAAACCGTAAAAAAAGTTTTAAAACAAGGTTGAAAAAAAGTTTAAACCCATAAAAAAATTGTTTTTTTTTGTAAAAAAAATCTACTTTTGTAAAAAAAAAATATAAAAATTGTTTTTTGTAAAAAAATCTGTTTTTTGGAAAAAAGTTTAAAACCATAAAAAAATTTGACGTAAAAAAAATTTAACCCGTAAAAAAAATTTTAACCCGTAAAAAAATGTTTTAAAACTGGGTTGTAAAAAAATTTGTTTTTTGTAAAAAATTCTAAAAAAATAATATGATTTGTGTACCATTTTAAAAAACTTTATTAAGTCAAAAAGTAATAAAAAACAATTAATACAATAAGGCAAAAAAGTAAATTTATTAAACTACCCTTATGACATTAAAATATTAAAAACATAATAAGACAACAAGATTTTAAAATGGCTTTTATTTTCTTTTAATCTCAACCATCCATCACAAAAGATCAATGGTTGATAAGTGGTTCCTACGTTTCTCGCAACTTGGAGGTGGTTTTCATTTTAACTCATCCTTATATATATATACATATATATATATATATATATATATATTGTAGGATCGATTTCAGACCCAAACGAGTCGATCAGAGGAGTTTTTATCTATTTCAAAGGCGGAAACAGAGAAATAGACTTCGAAACAGCTTGCAAATCACTTTAAACCACTTTCTGATTGATGTAACACAGTTTACAATCAAAGGATAAACCGGCAGCACCTCGGTATCCAAAATCACAACTGTTACATAAGATTTCGCTTGAACCACTATTTATAATGTTGAGATTACGCTTGATAGTGCTTCAAGCGAAATAACAATTGATGTGATTCCGCTTAAAAATGTCACATGATATTTCAAGCGGAATTAGATGCTTTCAAGCGAAATCAGCTTTAAACACACTTAAACCTATTTTCTTGTACAACGTGCCTTGATCTAACAATCTAGTATAAGACTCGATACAAGACGAAGTCGACAGATGTATGCACCAACATATATATATGTATATATATATATAGAGAGAGAGAGAGATAGTGGGGATCCTGCGAAAAGTGTGTTTTTCTTAGAAAGTGTAGAAAGCGATGTGGGCATCAGATGAGATGAGTGTGTTTAATGATTGAGATCATTTTGGTGGCATTTTGGTAATATACATGTCTTTAAAATAGGCTAATTTAATTGATTGTGGGTAAATGTGTCATTTTAGTTGTTTTAAATAAGGAAATAACTACCAATCATAAAACTACCTCAAAAATGTCACAATTTTCTCTCTCTCTCTCTCTCTCTCTCTCTAATCCCTCACATTTGAAAACACCAAATCATAGAGAAGAATATCATAGTAGTGTGTTTTAGCGATAAAACACAATGTGACGAACTAGTGACTGACTGCTAAAACACAACTTCAAGAATGCCAAAATCATATCAACCAGTAACTGATAAAACACGTTGTGATGAACCAGTAACCAGTGCGGATCCAGGATTTTTTTCCACTGGGTTCACTTTTTTAGATACTCCAACTTCATATGACCGAACATAAAATATTTCGGGTCGGTTCGACAGTTCGGATCGGGTAAGGTTCATCACATAATAAAAGTACGATACAATAATGAAAAGAATATGGTCATTAGAATAAGTAACAATATAAGCAATACACTCTATCAGCTTTGACACCATATTCCAACCAATTTTCATACTTTTATGTGAACCATTTTGGATTAAAACGTCTTAACTTATCACCATTACCAATAAGTGTTTGTGGAAAATCGTTTTTTTTTTTCATTTCCAATAAGTGTTTGTGGAAAATCGTTTTTTTTTTCATTCGGTTGACATGGACCTCTAAGCAAATATGTCCGCCTAATTTCATATTTTTTTAATAGGGTGATAAGATAAAATTGGTTTCCTTTCGGCAGGATCCCATGAAAGATCATACAAATCTATTTTCAAGTGTTTACTAGTTAAAGATGATGATTCAAGGTTAGATGGTGGTTGCCTTAGAAAAAACTTGAAATATTCCTCTACATACCGCCTAATACCAAATTCAAGTTTCAATGTGTTTCACTAATAAAAACATTAACAAAATTTGAAACAATTCAAGCTAATTAAAACAATTTAAACAGACCTGTGAGAATAGAACGATTCAATAATAGCTAATTTAAACTATTAAAGCTAGGTTACAATTTAACATTACTATTAACATCAACAAGTCAACAATAAATCAATAACATATACCTGTGAGAAGAGAATGATTCTGATTGGGCTTTTCACTTTTGGACTTTGGAGACTTCGAGAAGTGGAGAACGACGACTAGAGGAGGACAGCCGGAGCCCGGAGGAGAATGGCAGGAGCCCGGAGGAGAACGGCCGGAGCCCGGAGGAGGACTGCCGGAGCCCGGAGGAGAGTGGTTGTTGCCGGAGAGTGATGAGGGTGAGGGGGAGGATGGAGGTTGTGTTGTGCGAATGCAATGTTATGTTCTGCACTTATGTGTTTGTTTTGGTATAACCCTAAATGGGGTTTTGTTGAATGCAAACATTAAAAAAATAAAAAATAAAAAAACGGAGCAAAAAAGAAGCCAGAAGCAAGATTCGAACCGGGGGTTAGGGGGAAGGCTGAAGGCGCATTAACCAGTGGACGACTAAAGTTTTTATGTTAATGGGTTCCCCAATATTTTACTTATGGGTTCCTTTTCCGTTATATATATATTTCCACTACAAACTAAAAACCGAATGGGTTCTTGGGAACCCAATGTTTCTTCATAAGTCTGCCGCTGCCAGTAACTGATAAAACACATTGTGATGAAACCAGTAACTAATAAAACACAACATCAAGAATGCCAAAATCACATCAACCAGTAACTGATAAAACACATTGTGATGAAACAGTAGATAAAATACAAAAGAACATGTCATTCATGAATCATAACTAGTATAACACATTGTGATGAAACCGATAATTGATAAAACACAACATCAAGAATGCCAAAAATCATATCAACCAGTAACTGATAAAACACATTGTGATGAAACAGTAACTGAAACCAGTAACTGCTAAAACACGTGATGAAACCAGTAACTGATAAAACACAACATCAAAAATGCCAAAATCACATCAACTGGTAAATGATAGAACACATTGTGATAAAACTAGTAACTGATAAAACACAACGTGAACTAGTAACTAATAAAACACAACATCAAGAATGCCAATAATCATATCAACCAGTAAGTGATAAAACACATTGTGGTGAAACAGTAACTGAAACCAGTATCTACTAAAACACATTGTGATGAACCAAGTAACTGATAAAACACAACGTGAAGAAATTGTTAATTATTTGAACTTCGTAATTTAAAGTAACTGCCCTTTTGAAATCGTAATGATTTGAAATTGTCAAAGAGATATATGTTTCCATAAATATCTGGATAGTTAGTTTAGGATATATAATATTCCAAAATTACCTTTACCTATATATTAAAAATACAAATGAATGAATAGTAACATCTTAGTGATGAGTAAATGGTATCGGGTACGGGTACCCGTACCGGTATCAAATTTACCAAAACGGGTGTATTTTCGGTACCGTTCGGCACCGGTTTTTACCCTCAAATACCGGTGTCGTACCAGTACCGACCGGTACCGAACCGTATTGTAACCGGCATATTCGGTACCTGTACCCACTTTTGGGGATTTCGGTAACGGTATTTTCGGTACCGGTTGGTACCAAGCTCATCAAATCCTTTAGCAACGTAGCATTGCAAGTAATTGCACCGTTTAGATTACTTTTCATACACACAGTAAGTAAAATGTATTTCGTTTGAATGAGCTTTTATATACACAACAACTTATTTTGCTTTCTTTTTTGTCTTTTTCTGTAAAAAATGAATTGTAGCATGTAAAATTAACTTGGATATTTAGATTATTGATGAGCAAATCGTATCAAATCCTGTAATCAAACCGGTATCGTATCGGTACCAAATTTACTATACCAAATCATTTTCAGTACCAATTTGGTACCCACCTTTTGCCATTTTCAGAATCGTTACTTTCGGTTCGACACCGGTCTAGCATCATACATGTATTTATTGATTTTTACCTTCAAATACCATATCGTATTGCATCGAGTATTTTCGGTGCCGGTACCTAATTTCGAGATTTTCCGGATCGGTACTTTCGGTGCCGTTATCGGTATCGAGCTCATCCATATTTTAACGTGTTAGCACCGTAATAACTGAACTGAAAACAACCGAATTTCCAACGTGTAGGATGTGTGGGTCCTATTATTATATATTTGATTATTTAAAATCTCTTATTTTAGGACGGAGTGACTATCCTTACCACATCATTTTTATTTATGTTTTGATATTCGGTATCTGCTTGCCGTTGCTGATACGCGTTTTACAGTCATTGGGTCCTGCCGCAACGCGCGGGCAGAAAATCAACTAGTTAAAAATCAACTAGTTAAATTAATAATCAAATTACTATCATGCCCTTTTGAATAAAAAAACTAAAAGCCACATGTCACCTCCCTGTTGCTTCCTAGACTTTCTAGGAAACTTAGGCTTTCTAGCCAACTCCCACTATATATATATATATATATATATATATATATATATATATATATATATATATATATATAGAGAGAGAGAGAGAGAGAGAAAGTGTATTGTACAATCTGGGCTAACGTACGATGGGAAATATAAAATGCGTGATTAATTTTATAACATGCGTAATTAGGGTTTTTACTCATGCGTGATTTCTGATTTTGTACATGCGTGATTATGTGTTTCAACATGCGTGATTAGGGTTTTTGAATTTTATAACGTCCGTAATTTCCTAACGTACGCTGAGCAGTTTCAACATGCGGGTTTTTTTCCTTAACATGCGGAGTTTTTTATCAACATGCGACTTTTTTTCTTAACATGCCATTCTTTAGTTTTTCACACATGCGTTTTTTTTTTCTTTTTAACATGCGGACTTTCTTTTTCTTATATACACATGTGGATTTACCTCCCCAAACATAAATCCGCATGTTGTAAACCCAATATCCGCATGTTATATCTTCGCAACGTACGTTAAGCAAAATTGTACGGTACACTTTCTCTCTCTATATATAATACGTATATTTAAATTCCATATGATAATATCATTACCAATATTCGAACGCATTTTAATATGTTGTAGTCTATGTCATTTTGATATTAACTTACTGAAACAATATAAACCACTTCTAGACAGGGCTGGCTAACTCGTGTCGTCATTCGAAGCCTAAATTTTTAAAGGGCCCGATAGGTTTCTATGAGCTTATATATATATATAGGTATAGGACCCTGTAAAAAAGGCCTAAAGTATGAGAAGGGTAAGAAAGAATCTCAGCCATTAGATCTTTTGATCTAATGGTTGAGATCAATAGGAACCAAATTGTAAAATATTTTCATTAATTTGGACTAATTTGAAATATCTAGGGGCAATATAGTCTTTTAAACCCACTAGAAATTAGGTAATGCACATGTAACTTCCCCCGTCTTTTTAAAACGTCAATAACTTTTTATATGTAACTTTTGTTTTAAAAAAAAATTACACCATAATAACAAGCATTTTTTATCTTTAATATGAGTACCATATTGCTATACTTATATAGAGAAAAAATATGTTTCGATTAGATGTTTAGTCAATGAATGGTGTTATATGCTTGTTGAATGGTGTTATATACTTGTTGAGTGATTTATATACTTGCTGAATGGTGTTATATACTTGCTAAATGGTGTTATATACTTACTGAATGCTGAATGGTGTTATATACTTGCTGAATGGTGTTATATACTTGCTGAATGGTGTTATATACTTACTGAATGGTGTTATATACTTGCTGAATGGTGTTATATACTTCCTATAATTAAGGTGGCGGTTATGGGAAATTTTTAATTAATTGAATTAATGATAAAATTACTTGTTTACCCTTTTCAATTAATTTAGATCTAATGTCTGAGATTCTTTCTTACCACTCTCACACTTTTGGTCTTTTTTACAATAACCTTACCCTATATATATATATATATATATATATATATATATATATATATATATATATATATATATATATATATATATATATATATAGGGGATGGTTCAAATGAAAACCACTTTTATTGTGAAAACTCGAAAACTAACTAAAAAAAATCCTAAAAAACAGACAAAAATTTTTTTTTTCAATTTTTTTATTAAAATCATTGGTTTTTATATATGAAAAAAAAAATTTTCAAAAAAAAAAATTGTAGTACACATGTGTAATAATACACATGTGTAGTATTACACATGTGCACTACACAATTTTTTTTTTTTGAAAATTTTTTTATATAAAAAAAACCTGCGAAAATTATTATGCAAAAAAAAAGTTGGTATGTTTTTTTGGCTTTTTTAGTTAATTTCGAGTTTTCACAATAACTAGTGGTTTTCATTTGAACCTTCCCCTATATATATATATATATATATATAGGAGAAGGATCAATTAATAACCACCCTTTATTACGAGACCACGAGAACCAATGTAAACACAATCAAAAATACCTAAAAAAATCTAAATAACACACGAAATTTTTTTTTAAATATTTTTTATGGTAAAATCGCTACTTTTTGTTATTAAAAAAATTTGGCTGCTAAAAGTAGTGATTTTACCCTAAAAAATATTTAAAAAAAATTGTGTTTTTTAGATTTTTAAAGGTTTTTTTAGGTTTTTTGGGAGTTTAGTTTTTAGCATTTAGCTTGGGTGGGGGTGGTGGGAGGGAGGGTTTAGTTTTTTTTTTTTTTTGGGGGTGGGGGGGTGGGGTGGGGTGGGGGGTTAGGTTTTTAGTGGTTGTGTTTATATTGGTTCTCGCAATAAAGGTGGTTCTCGCATGAACTCTACCCTACATATATATATATATATATATACATATAAACACTTAATTATATATTTAATATATACATCTACTCATTATGCAAAAAAGTGTTGGTGGTAGAGTGGAAAAATCATCTCAAGATAATGTAAAGATCTCAAGTTTAAGTCTTGACTCCACCAGCAAGGGGTTTTTTTTTTTTTTTTTTCGTTTCCCCAACCACAATTTTGGGCTCAATTTTTTTTGTCGCCTAAAGCCTAAGTTTTTTTGAGAGTTCTCGGAGACGGCTCTGCTTCTAGAAAACAATACATTGAAAAGGTACTAAATCTTAATGATGCCATCTCAATCATGTAGTTTTATGTCAGCTGAGACCTTGACAATCCATACGGACCAGTGTACCGCAAAATGTTTGGATTCCAATACATTGAACGTGGGCTTTCAAAATAGCCACTGACTTGAAAACTTGAAAATTTGAAAGTCATTTTGAAGGAAATAAGAACACGTAGTGTGGCCTAGCGCCCTGTCACATAAGCATCTATAGCGCCTCAAGTCTCATTTCCTAGGCGTCAAGAGTGGGAGGAGGGGGCGCCATTGATGGATCATTGGCACGCTAACGAGTGCTAACAGCTATTTTTTGTGGGGTCCTCTTGTATCAAACCGTTGTACAACGGTTGGATTTAAAAAAAAATTACTTTTAGCTTTTCATATTCACATTATATATATCTTATCATTTTTACCTAAACCATACCATTTCTACTATCTATTCTCCATAATTTTTCTTACAAACTATCCATTTCACACGATGTTTCCCAACAATCAAAACACGTGGAACTCCAACAATCCGGTTTAGGGTAATTTTTCAAACTTCGAGCAAGAAGAACGATACCGAAGAGACCCACGAACAGGTGAGATTGAGTATTATTCGATGCCACCTACCTCCCCTCATCCAACAACGCCACCACCTCTTCCCGGCTTTTTGGATACTATTCCACACCAAATCAACCACCATCATTTTTTCCACAAACCCAAAACCTACGGCTCATATCCCAAATCCAAAACATACCCGAAACTCAACCCACTTACTCAAGAGGTGGACGAGTAAGAAGGCACCATAAGAAAAACGAGAATGTCAAACGTGCTCCTAAACCGATCAAGAGGTGGACGCCTACCGAAGAACTTGAATTGACACGAGCATGGCTTGACGTGTCAGAGGATACGATTGTTTGTTATTTTTTTTCTCTATTAACTTTTTGTAAATATACTTTATTTTTATTTTGTTGGTTCTAATTTCAATTAATTTTTTTTCAAATTATAGCAATCGACCAAGATATAGCCGCTTTTTGGAGGCGAATACGTGAGAAGTTTCTCGCCACAATGGGTCGTGGTGAATATCGTACACCCGATTCATTTTCGGGCAAGTGGACCGCAATGCGCACCAAGATTAACAACTTCAACAACATATACAATAGCCACGTCAACAATCACACAAGAAGAAACGGTTCAAGCGATGTCGACAACATGACTGCCACCCACAACCAATATATATTGTAACATGGGCATCCGTTTACGATGATACCTGTGACACCACACCCAGATAAGGATGCACCATACACAATTGATACCAACTTACCAGTAAACACTTACTTTATTGATACAAACGGTAATGTACAAAAGTTGGAAACTTAAAGGTACAAAGTTTGGTCAAACTACTATTAGCTGATCACGCAAAATTTCCACCAGATAAGAAAGGTTGAGATACTTTATTTCACTAGTCACGCCTATCCGAGATAAACAACCCGCCCAAGACTAACCGTCATTTCCTATGACACATGCTTAAAAGACGTCAGATATTACACTGGTGAGTTTATGAATATACGCAATTTACAACTCACATTATTTAATCATGACTTGTACCCGCCCATGTTATCATAACCCAACGTTACCACGTAACTTACATAACCATACAGTTAATGCCCACTACACCACAGGTGTAGTACCGACAAATCCCGCCGTAGCGGCACGTATAAGGGACCATAAATATCATGTGTATGTCATGCTCAGGTTATATACATGCGTACAACAGTCATGCCATATTATTACAGTTTAGGACAAGCATGTTCACATTTGAAAAGCATTCATAAAACTCACCTCTTGCTAGTAGCTAACCGTTGATACAATTGCTAGTATGATCAGGTACTATCTCAAGGTCCTGACACAATTTACATAATCCTAAGTTAGGTAATGGTACACCTAACTAGTCATTATCATAGTTGGATATTGGTTAACCCTACCTTGTTTAAGCATGGTTGATCAGTCCATGCCTAACTAAGGCTAGGCTAGGCTACCCAATACCCGCCCCTGACAATAACCCTAGTACCTAAAAATAATACTAACACTACTACCACTAATATATTATTACTAATAATAAAACTAATATTAACTACTAAAAATAAATAATAAATAACTAAACATAAACTTAAACGAGAGTATACCTCAAGACTATCTACGACACGTTGGTGTAGAGTTTCCCTACTCCGGCTCCTACTCATGCTCCAAAAACGACTACTAACAACACCCAACGGGGTATCGTATACGCGGGATTCTCAATACTAGAGCGTTCCCATTAAAATTTTGGTGTTTCTAAAATCCTACAATTTAATTCCTATATATATGTGAAGCAAGCAGGCACCTCAATTTCTTTGTGGGCGACGTGGGACATTGACGTGCTTGCTAGCTAGCTTGACGTGCTAGCTAGCTAGCTTAGTTATATTAATTCAGCTGCTTCACTCGTTTTTCTTGTATAACTTTTAAAATATGACGTTTTATAAAACGACGAATATGTCATTAGAATGAGCATATTTTTATCTACGTTTTAACCTAAGTTTCATTAAAAACGGAGTAAGGTAAATAAAATAATATATTTAATTATTAATATTAAACGGTCTCTTATAATAGCCAGGGCTTGTACAGATGTCTCATATTTCAACTAACCATTTTACTCGTTACTTAGTCGTTCAACAATATATAAATTATAAATTTTAAATATAATTTTATTGGTTCACAAAACAGGATGTTACAACTCTCCCCACCTCATAGAAATTTCGTCCGCGAAATTTAAGCAAAGAGATGTGGATATTTTTGTTTCATCTCGTCTTCTTTTTCCCATGTCTCTTCAGGTCCTCTCCTTGCATCCCATTTGACTCGTACTAGAGGAAACTCCCTGTTTCTTAATTTCTTTATGCGTCGATCTATGATCTGAATGGGGCGCTCTGTGAAGTTCAACTTGTCATTGATCTGGATCTCCTGCCAGGGTATCTTAAGTGACTCGTCCGCTAGACACTTTCTTAAATTTGACACGTGAAACGTGTCATAAATTCCTTGTAATTCTGTTGGCAATTTTAACCTATATGCTACATGACCAACTCTTTCGATTATCTCAAATGGTCCAATATAGCGCGGACTTAGTTTTCCTTTCTTCCTGAAACGAATGATACCTTTCCAAGGCGAGATCTTAAGTAATACCTTGTCGCCAACTTGAAATTCTAAGGGTCTTCTTCGTCTGTCGGCATAACTTTTCTGTCTATCTCTAGCAGTCTTCATTCTTTCTCGGATTTGTATGATTTTATTGGCAGTTTCTTCAATAATTTCGGGTCCAGCTAATGGATTTCTACCAATCTCAATCCAACAAACTGGGGTACGACACTTCCTTCCATATAGTGCTTCAAACGAAGGCCCCTTGATGCTTGCGTGATAACTGTTATTGTATGCAAACTCTATTAGAGGTAAATGCTCATCCCAGTTTCCTCCAAAGTCTATCACACATGCCCTAAGCATGTCTTCTAGTGTTTGTATGGTTCTTTCACTTTGGCCATCTGTCTGTGGGTGATAAGCTGTACTTAAATGTACTTTTGTTCCCAATTCCTTTTGGAAGCTTTGCCAAAATCTGGACGTAAAACGGCTATCTCTATCTGATATAATGGAGATAGGTACTCCATGACGGGTGACAATTTCTTTGACATAAATTCTTGCTAATTTATCCATTTTATAATCTTCTCGTATTGGCAAGAAATGAGCCGACTTAGTTAAATGATCTACTATAACCCAAATAGTATCGTGACCATTCTTAGTTCGTGGAAGTTTAGTAATGAAATCCATGGTTATCATCTCCCATTTCCATTCAGGGATCTCGGGTTGGATTAAACATCTTGCAGGCTTCTGATGTTCTGTTTTGACCTGTGAACACGTCATGCATTTTTTCACATATTCATTGATTGATTGCTTCATCCCTGGCCACCAATATTCATCTCGAATATTCTTGTACATCTTCGTACTGCCAGGATGCATTGTATACTTTGATCTATGTGCTTCTTCCATCACCATATCCCTGAGTCCTCCCACAATAGGTATCCAAATCCTATTGTGGAGTCTTAGTATTCCATCTTCTCCTTTAACAAGTAGTTCTTGTTTTCCCACCATCCTTTCTTTGTTAATCTGCTCAACTTTCAGGGCATGTGTCTGTGCATCCTTAATTCGTTCTAGTAAACCTATTTTCACTTCAATTCTAGATGCACGTATTCTTAAAGGTTTAACTTTATCCTTCCGACTAAGGGCATCTGCTACTACATTAGCTTTTCCTGGATGGTAACGAATTTCACAATCATAGTCATTCAACAACTCCATCCATCTCCTCTGTCTCATGTTCAACATCTTTTGCTCAAATATATACTTTAGGCTTTGGTGATCAGTGTAGATCACACACTTAGTTCCATATAAGTAATGCCTCCATATCTTGAGGGCAAATACTACTGCTCCGAGTTCTAGATCATGGGTGGTGTAATTTCTTTCATGTATCTTTAACTGTCGAGATGCATAGGCGATAACTTTGCCTCTTTGCATCAACACACACCCTAGTCCATAATGAGAAGCATCACAATATACTACAAAATCTTCGGTACCCTCGGGTAATGCAAGTACTGGGGCACTGGATAACTTTGTTTTCAAAAGATTAAAAGCTTCTTCTTGTTGGCTGCCCCAGACAAATGGGGTATTTTTCTGAGTCAGTGTCGTTAAAGGCATCGCTATCTTAGAGAAATCTTGAATGAACCTTCTATAATACCCTGCTAGCCCTAGGAAACGTCGAATTTTTGTGGAATTTCTTGGTGCCTCCCAATTCTTAACTACTTCAATCTTTGTAGGGTCCACTTGTATGCCTTTTTCATTAACAACATGCCCTAAAAATTGGACTTCCCTATAGTCCAGAATTCACACTTACTGAACTTGGCATAAAGTTTTTCTTCTTTTAGTAACTTAAGAATGGCACAGAGATGACCCTCGTGTGTTTCTCTACTCTTAGAGTAGATTAGGATATCATCTATGAAGACGATTACAAATTGATCCAAGTATGGTTTGCAGACTTGGTTCATAAGGTCCATGAAGGCAGCTGGTGCATTAGTGAGGCCGAAAGGCATCACTAGGAACTCGTAGTGACCATACCTTGTCCTAAAGGCAGTCTTGGGTATATCTTCTTCTCTACCTTTAATTGATGATACCCAGATCTTAGGTCTATCTTCGAGAAGTAGCTTGCGCCTTGTAATTGATCAAAAAGATCATCGATTCTTGGGAGTGGGTATCGATTCTTTATAGTGATCTTATTCAGGTCTCTATAATCAATACACATCCTCATTGAGCCATCTTTCTTCTTGACAAAGAGAATCGGCGCTCCCCATGGTGACGTGCTAGGACGTATGAATCCTTTGTCCAGTAACTCCTGGAGTTGGTTTCTCAACTCTTTCATTTCAGTCAGGGCAAGGCGGTACGGGGATTTGAAAATAGGGGTTACTCCTGGGATCAAGTCGATTCTAAACTCAATTTGTCTGTCAGGTGGTAATCCGGGAAGATCTTCAGGGAATACTTCAGGGAATTTAGCCACTACTGCTACCTCTTCTAGTTTCTTTTCTTCCTTTGCCTCTAGTGCATATACTAGGTACGCTAAATGACCCTTTTGAATACACTTGGATACTTTTATCATGGAAATAAGACTTATGGGTTTGCTAGGTCTTTCCCCATCAATTGTTACAGTTCCCCCTTTTGGGTCCTTAATTTGAATTTGCTTCTTATCACACAATATTTGAGCTTGGTGACTAGATAACCAATCCATTCCTATTACTACGTCGAACTCTCCAAGTTTCAGTGGTAGTAAGTCTATGGATATTGGGGTCTTACTAATCTGGATGGTACAATCCTTTACCACACTCACAATTTCTTCTTCCCTCCCATCTGCTAGTTCTACTATAAATGGCTTATCTAGCTTACAAGGAGTCTGATTAATCAAAACTCTAAAGTGCTCAGATATAAAACTTCTATCAGCACCAGTATCAAATAGTATTTTAGCATAAAAGTTGTTAAGGAGAAATGTACCTGTTATGACATCAGGGTTCCTACGAGCCTCTTCAGTATTCAGAACAAAAGCTCTCCCTCTTGCTTTATTAGGTTCCTCATTCCTCTTAGGACAACTATCACTATAGTGGCCCGTCTCCCCACATTTAAAACACTTACGTGGCTCTCTACAATCACGATAGTTGTGTCCAAGTTTCTTACAGTTTCTACAGACTAACTGGTTACATGGACCGGAATGTCCTTTTCCACAAGTTGGGCACCTAGGTGGGGGTCCTCGTTGCCTCTTGAAATCTCTGTAATTGGGTTTCTTTTGTTCTTGGTAGTTTTCCCATTTCCTTTTCGGGATAGTTCCTGGGGTTTTCTTTTGTTGGATCTCAGTGGCGATAGTTGCCCCAGCCTCTACCGCATCATGGTAGGTAGTTGGTTTGGTAGACTTGATAAACGTGCGATATTCTGTGGGGAGTCCCCACAGGAATCTTTGAATACGATTTTCTTCAGGGTTCACCAAGTAAGACACTATTCGAGACATTTCATTGAATTTGGTGACATATTCCCGGTATGTCTTATTCCCGAGTTCAAGATGCAAAAATTCCTTTTCTATTCTGTCAGTTTCGCTTGGTGGACAGAACTAATTTGTAAACAGTTCTGAAAACTCCTTCTAACTCAGGCGATGTGCCAGATCATCACCTCTAGTTTGCTTTTGTATCCTCCACCAAAATAAGGCTTCGGATTTAAACAAATGAACAACAAACCTAACTTTATTTCTTTCATGGCAATCACTGACGTCTAGAATGGCTTCTACCTCACTTAGCCATTCATGTGCCTCAATAGCACCTTTCTTCCCGTCGAATGAAGGAGGATTACATGAAATGAAAGTCTTGTAATTACATTCTTTAGAGATTTCAGTTTCTATAGCTTTAGATACTTTCGTATCATCTACCTTCTTTTCCGGGCGAGGTTCTTCTCGTGGAGTTGGTGTAGGTGTAGGTGCAGTGCTTCCCTCAGATTGCCCTGATCGTTCTGTATTCTGACATTCGCGTCCCTGTGCGTTGGCAAGGATTTGCGCAACTCGGACGGCAATCCGATCGATCATGTCATCTCCTAAATTTACAGGTTCACTATGACGAGCAGGATTAACTGATGGGTGAGGTTGACGATTGTTGTTAACCGAAGGTTCTGCCGACATTTTCTATATTTTTCATGAAAAATACTACTTCAATATTCTATTTATTAATGAGCACTTAGAATAATTAATTCACATAATACAATATTTTTCAAATGTAACATGTTGAAAATATAACTCTACTATGAACGTTTTACTATAATTAAATTTATAAATTAATTAATCATAGTAAAGATTTTTAATATTGAAACTTAAAAGAATTAATGTTTAACTAAACATACTACTAACCTGCTCATGTGCTTTATGTGCGAGAGAAGGTTGTGTATGATTTGTATGAAGGAGGTTGGCATCTATTTATAGTAACAATGAACTACGCTATTGGCCGTCTTCATTTTTTTTACTCTATGATACTTGATTAAGAAGAAATATTACTTACTCAAATAATACACAAGTATCATTATATATATGCACTTCATGTATACAACATATACGTATTACATTTTATCTTTTAGATTTTATTATTATTATTATTATTATTATTATTATTATTATTGTTATTATTATTATTATTATTACTATTATTTTCTCCTAACGAGTAAAGAAGACAAGATATACGAGTAATTATTGTTAAGGGCAGTGTGTACAAAGTGGTAACGAAATGGGGATTTATAGGTTGTAATTATTACTATGGGTATTTTCTATTGACTCTATATCCTTAGTAAGTTCATACCCGGATTTATCTATTATTCGTATTTCAAAGTCAGCCAGAGCATCCTAAAAAATTACATAAGCTGGCGTGTTATCTTAGGTTGAAGCCTAGGTATCCATACCAAATACCTAATTCGCTAAAACCTTTGGCTCTGACACCAGCTGTGACACCACACCCAGATAAGGATGCACCATACACAATTGATACCAACTTACCAGTAAACACTTACTTTATTGATACAAACGGTAATGTACAAAAGTTTGAAACTTAAAGGTACAAAGTTTGGTCAAACTACTATTAGCTGATCACGCAAAATTTCCACCAGATAAGAAAGGTTGAGATACTTTATTTCACTAGTCACGCCTATCCGAGATAAACAACCCGCCCAAGACTAACCATCATTTCCTGTGACACATGCTTAAAAGACGTCAGATATTACACTGGTGAGTTTATGAATATACACAATTTACAATTCACATTATTTAATCATGACTTGTACCCGCCCATGTTATCATAACCCAACGTTACCACGTAACTTACATAACCATACAGTTAATGCCCACTACACCACAGGTGTAGTACCGACAAATCCCGCCGTAGCGGCACGTATAAGGGACCACAAATATCATGTGTATGTCATGCTCAGGTTATATACATGCGTACAACAGTCATGCTATATTATTACAGTTTAGGACAAGCATGTTCACATTTGAAAAGCATTCATAAAACTCACCTCTTGCTAGTAGCTAACCGTTGATACAATTGCTAGTATGATCAGGTACTATCTCAAGGTCCTGACACAATTTACATAATCCTAAGTTAGGTAATGGTACACCTAACTAGTCATTATCATGGTTGGATATTGGTTAACCCTACCTTGTTTAAGCATGGTTGATCAGTCCATGCCTAACTAAGGCTAGGCTACCTAATACCCGCCCCTGACAATAACCCTAGTACCTAAAAATAATACTAACACTACTACCACTAATATATTATTACTAATAATAAAACTAATATTAACTACTAAAAATAAATAACAAATAACTAAACATAAACTTAAACGAGAGTATACCTCAAGACTATCTACGGCACGTTGGTGTAGAGTTTCCCTACTCCGGCTCCTACTCATGCTCCAAAAACGACTACTAACAACACCCAACGGGGTATCGTATACGCGGGATTCTCAATACTAGAGCGTTCCCATTAAAATTTTGGTGTTTCTAAAATCCTACAATTTAATTCCTATATATATGTGAAGCAAGCAGGCACCTCAATTTCTTTCTGGGCGATGTGGGACATTGACGTACTTGCTAGCTAGCTTGACGTGCTAGCTAGCTAGCTTAGTTATATTAATTCAGCTGCTTCACTCGTTTTTCTTGTATAACTTTTAAAATATGACGTTTTATAAAACGACGAATATGTCATTAGAATGAGCATATTTTTATCTACGTTTTAACCTAAGTTTCATTAAAAACGGAGTAAGGTAAATAAAATAATATATTTAATTATTAATATTAAACGGTCTCTTATAATAGCCAGGGCTTGTACAGATGTCTCATATTTCAACTAAATATTTCAACTAACCATTTTACTCGTTACTTAGTCGTTCAACAATATATAAATTATAAATTTTAAATATAATTTTATTGGTTCACAAAACAGGATGTTACAATACCTTCTTGGGAGCTTCTTCGCAAATCTCCAAAGTAGCATCTTGTACCACCGTTTCACCCAACGACCCTAAAAGGGTCCAAATCAACAACGAGTAGCGAACCATCTGAGTCGGATGCTCGTACTACTATTAACTTAAACGACAAGTTGGATGAATTGAATTTTGAGGAACCCCAAGAGTTGCCACAACCAAAGAGTAGGGTTAGAAGCAAGACAGGAGCACGATCACAAGACACCTCTTCGTCAACGCTATCGGATGGTCCATCAAGGTTGGACGAGTTCGATGATAGACTCACTCGGGTTCCCTCGATCAAGGAAAAGGAACTTGAACTTAAAATGGGGAATCAAATTTAGAAAGATATGAAGTTTCTCAAGAAAGACTTTTCTCACCTGTCAGAGGAGGACCGAGTCATTTTAGAGGCTTGTAAGGCAAAAATCCAAGCAAAATATATATAGTTTTTTAGTAGGTTTTTATTTTATTTTTAAGTTGGCTGTTTTTTAAGTTAGTTTGTAGTTTTTATTTTTAAGTAGTTTGTAATCTTTTTTTTTATTTTGTTTTAAATAAAAATGGTATATAAAGTAAAAAAAATACTAAATAAAAAAACAAATTGTTAGGTAATCATAACAGGAGCTTTAAGTAATAAAGTAAAAATATACTAAATAAAAAAACAAATAGTTAGGTAATTATAATAGGAGCTTTAACCGTCCTTATCGTTCTCGCATTCTCTTATCTCAGCCTCACCCTCTTTTCTCTATATCTGTCTCAAGAGAGAAGATATCTCAGTCGCTTTCAACTATTGCTCCACAAGCTATTTTGTCTTTATTTGTTTGGTATATATATATATATATATATATATATATATATATATAGGTCAGTTATCATACAATATGCCTAATCGTACATTACGTACGCTATAACCACAGTCGTCAGATCATCTCAATTAACCCCCGTGCTTAACTATTAAATTAATTAAATATATATATATATATATATATATGAAACCGCCAAGGTTAAAATCGTCCATTATGAAATCAAAAAACCCTGATAATCAGCAAACAAAACCTCAAAATCATACCGTAAGATTCTTAATCAAAACCGTATTCAAAAATGGAATAAGTAATCAAAAATCTATCGATTCTTATTCACTAAATCCTCCTACGAATTGAACTTCTACTGAATTTGGAAGTTCAGAACTGAAACAAATTGATAGACCGACTATAGAAGAAGATGATGCGGGGTGAAAATCAAATAAAAATATGCGAAATACATATCAAATGTGTGAAAAACACTTCAGACAAAAAAAAGGTTGTGGTTTTTGAAAAGTTTGTGAATTCATATAACATTATATGCGAAAAAACACTTAAGATGTCATATGATGTGCGAATTCATGACTTTACACATGCGATTTCAAAAAAAGTTAATAATCTTTGAAATTTCTTTTGGTTTGCGAATTCATGCTTTTGCACATGCGAATTCAGAAAAAGTTAATAATCTTTGAAATTTCTTAAAGTTTGAGAATTTGTTTTCGATTCAAATGCTAATACTTTCAAATTACTTTGTCCTAAAAAATGCAAAAAAAAAAAAAAAAACATTGCGAATTAATAACTAAAATAGAACTATTTTATATAAAAAAAAACTTAATTTATTACCGATGTGACTGTAATTTGCCATGTAATGATAATTTTACAATAAATACTACTGAACTTAGCACCCTACCTCCATAATAAATTCATTATTTTAATATAAAAAACACAGATATAACTACCTTCCATATTAGAACACGAAAAAAACACACACAACAGACCAACAAAAATGGCATCTGAAGATTCAGAAAAAAAAATCAAAAACATTGCAATAAAAGAGCTATTGTCAACTCGCACGTTGACAGAAATAAGCACCGATGTCAACTCTTCTCATCTGGTTCTTGATGTGCAGGGGAAAATTCTTGAAGAAATCAAAAAAAAAAAGCAAGAGATGTGGGAGAGACTACTTGAAGAACCACCATCAAGCTTCAGAGACGCAGCTTTGAATCATATAAAGGAGCAATCTCGAGCTGATGACTTAGCCTTCTCTTTCCTGAAAGATGCTCTAAACACTGTGAAGGAGAAGATGGAGTTCAGCTCTGCTGAACGTGACAAAATCTTTGCTTCAAGTAACTAAATTTTTGTTTAATCGTTTTATGGTTGTAGCTGTGTTAGACAATAACAACTATTTTATATTTTGGGTATATGTTTTGAACAAATCTTATTCTTGATTATAATATAAAATCGCATGAATGATTTAGAAATCTTTGCCACAAAAAAAAAAAAAACAAGATAACTCAAAATCGCATGTATTAAAAGTGAAATCGCATATAAGACTAAATATAAACTGATGCATATAAAATCGCATGTTTATATACTAAAATCGCATGAAAAAATGATATAAACAGATGAATATAAAATCGCATGTGTTTCATATAAATTCGCATTTACGTTTAAAAAAAATTACTCATCCTCATCATCTTCTGAAAGCTCCTCCCACTGATCTTCTTCTTCAGATCCATCATCACTACTACCACTGTAATCTTCAAACTCATCTTCCTCTTCGTCGTCTTCGACCTCGTTATCTTTGTCTCGGGGAACATTTTCAATCTGGACGCCCTTCATATTCTTTTTTTGCTGTTTACCTTGTTGTTTGGCTTTAAAAATCTCGCAAGTCTGAATATCATGACCTTTTTCATTGCATACACTACATGTCCTTGACCTTTTTCCTTTGCGGCTGATCATTTGTTCCTTCTTGAATTTAATCCTTTTATGCGAGCCACGACCTTTGTTTCTTATACCAGCCGACACAAGGACAGTAGGAGGAGCATTAGTAACTGGTTGTTGATAACCAATCAACTTTGAAAATCGGTCAAATTTTGGATCAAGTTGCTTGGTTATACGACTCTGATCAACTCTCTCTTTAAGCTGCATCATTTGATCCCTCCCTAAAACAAGTTGATCAAGGTCGGAAATCAAATTGCTAACCAAATACTCCCCTGTGTGGATGATTTCATGAGCAATACGTTTAGCCTTGTGTTGCACATCCTTGCCACCCGCATTTAGATTGTACTTCACATTTAACTCATTCGGCACCACATCCTTCGTCCATATCTTCATGACATATTTGTTTGGTATTTATTTAACACCAAACAACTTGAAAAGAAAATAGATGTGTTTGCATAGCAGCCTATACTGCTCAAAACGCAAATAGCTACATTGTGCAGTTACATCATTTTCAAGATTCTTGAACCACACCTAGGAAAACCAAAAAAAAATATATTTAAAAAATAAAATCGCATGTGTAACATAACAATTTCGCATGTCTAAAAATCAATTAAATGAATAAAATTTAAAATCGCATGAGTATATCAAAATCGCATATTGCAAAATCATGATCTGAAAAATGAAATTCGCATATAAGTTATCAAAAATCGCATGTTTGAAATATATATGCCATAATACCTCCAATAAACCATCTCCATGGGCTTTAAAGTCCTTCAACAATATCCTGATCTGTGGACCCTCTATTTTGGTGTCCATCGGCAGACATTCAGAAATTGTTCCATAAATCTCTGTTCTCTGATCAAAGAATATAGACCTGGTGTATATCTTAGCAGCATCTTTTTCCAATGTAGTTTCGCTCCAATCAGCAGGCTCAGTATATCTTTGAAATATGATCATTTTTTCTATGATTGAACCTTTGGACATCCATTGCACCATCAAAATGATTCATAAACTCTACGAGAGTGAGTTGTGAATTAGCCACCTGGCAAAAAAAAAAAGGTTCTCACTCTCTGATCTTGAAGTTGTTCTCATAAGTCCAGACATTGGGTCGTGCCGGAAAAAAGCCGGAATCCACATGTTTCTCATCGAAAACATATCATCAATCCATTTGTTTTCAGTGAGACCGAACTCAATCATCACCAACTTCCAGTGTCTCTCGAATTCTTCGGGCTCAATGGAATCAGTCCATACAATGTCGCACATCCTCCTTTTAAACTCATCGTTATTGCACAACTCGTGTCCAACCTATAACAATAAATGTTTTTTATATCAGCCTATAACAAAATCTATATTATAAAAAACGCTAACGAAAGACAATATAGCATGCTATACCTTATCTGCCACTTTTTTCATTATGTGCCACATGCATAATTTGTGTCTGCTGTTAGGGAAAACCTCCTCAATAGCCTGTTTCATAGCAGGGTCTTGGTCCGTCACTACAACCTTTGGCTGCCGACCAAATGACTTTAAGAATGAATTCAGAAGCCATTTATATGACTCAATGCTCTCTGATGCCAACAACCCAGCTCCAAGTGTTACATTTCGAAAGTGGTTGTCAATGCCAGTGAACGGAACAAATACCATCTTGTACCTGAACAAACACATGCGAAAACACATTGAAAACATGCGAAATAGACAAAAATCACATGCGAAAACAAACAGTATAACATGCGATATATTCAACACCACCTCTTCAATGTCTACACATGCGATATTACAAGTTCAGGAAGTCATATAACATGCGAAAATTAGTAAAAAACATGTTTGTCTTGAAAGTTGCATCGAACGATATCACATCCCAAACTCCATATAGTTAAGCTTGCATAAACCATCAGCCCAGAACAAACCAGTTAACCGTTTGTCATCATCAAGAGAATATTCAAACGAATAATCAGCTAAATACTGTTTTTTGTCAGTCATCCTATTAATCACCATGTCAGCATCATATTCTCCTATATAGCTGTTAATTCGCTTCCTAAAATTTTTGCAATCATCAACCGTGGCACCAACGTTCTCGAAACCACCATAACGTTTCCTCATTATATGGAAAGCTTTGACAGGACCAAGGTTTAAAGTGCCTAATTCCCATACCATCTCCTCCTGGACATCTGACAATTCTCTATAAGTTGGCAGCATGTGAATATCATCTTGACATACAAACTTATGATTATGCCCATCAACAAATCTCTTTACTGTATATAATCTACCATCCACAGTGCAAATCATAAGTTGAGCTTTGCATCCGGTTCTAATATTCCCCCTGTTCCTTGTTTTGAATTGCTTTTTTGACTTCGAATAACGATCGTCAATACACAGTGGCTTATGTCCCTCTTTAGAACAAACAAAATACTTAGTTTTGATTATACCACCACTGTGTACTTCACCACCTTTCCGAATAGAAAAACCAGCTAACTTAGCATATGATTGGTAAAACGCATATGCTTGTTCAATAGAGATAAATTGCACTCCAACCACAGGTGTAGCTGATGCTTGAAGCTCTGGAATGTAAACCCTTTCATCTACATGAATCAAATCAGAAAAACAAAAAAAAAACGTGCGAATTATCGGACTAGTTACATGAGATATATTAATAACAGCATCATTTCATCGTAAAAGAACAACAACACATGCGGAATGTATGAACAAAAACATGCGAAATTGATGATTTTGATTAATCTGTTTTATATATGCGATTTCTTATACCATAACATGCGAAAATGCGTAAAGAAAATAAACATCAAATGCGACTTGAAAGACTCATAACATGCGAAATTGTACATGTTGCTTTCATGTCAAAAATATACTGAACATTCAAACTTTAAAAACAACTACAACAATCTAAAATCAGTGCTACGATTAAACAAAAAAACAAGTATACGAACAATTTAGAGATCTAAATTAACATAATTACCATTAGAACACTCGTTTACAGCACTTGTACTTGCAATTGGATTTGGATTTGCAGGTCGCGGATTTAAAACATCCTCAATCGAAACTCTCTGATATGCAGATAATTGAGCATGATCACCGATCGGTCGACTTTCTTCAAAATCAACATCTGCTCGTCTAGTGCTGCTCTGTGGATCACAGAAGAACGAAAACTACAATTTGAGAATTATGAAAAATTTGAAACTGATTCGAATGATAATTACCGGGATATTAGTGTAACGAACTTCTCGCTCGCTGATTGAATGAAGAGACGAATTTGCCCTCAGATGATTGAATTAATTGTCTGATTTAATCTTATTTAAGAAAAAACGAATCAGGACACGTGTATGGCTAATATTGTCGCGTATGTAATGTACGATTAGGTAATTTGTACCCTACACTTTACCTATATATATATATATACGTATATATATACATATATATATACACACGCACACACATATATATATATATAGAAAGTATAATGTACAAAAGGGCTTAACGTACGTTAACGTACGCGACAGAAAAACAACGTGCGTGATTACATTTCCATGCGTTATTATGCTCCCATGCGTGATTGCGACAGAAAAACAACGTGCGTGATTACATTTCCAAGCGTTATTAACGCTCCCATGCATGATTATTTATGCTCCCATGCGTGATTATCACTAAATAATTGATCCCATGCGTGATTATGGCCCTGATCTGATGGTTACACTTGTCGCGTACGTGAAGTACGATAAGACTTTTTGTATGTTAACCTTCCTCTCTCTCTCTCTCTATATATATATATATATATATATATATATATTATGATCTTAATATGAAAGGAATCCGTATTTACGAACTGTAATTGTGGCCACTAATCATTTATGGTAGAACAAAAATTACAAATTATGTTTTTAACTAACTATATGCAAAATTGCATTTTATATCCTTTGTTCTTAGTGTTGATGGAGCAAACTTGGTTCCTCTCTATGTCTCTCCCCCTCCCTCCCTCTATATATAATCTGCTATTGATCTTTTGTGTTTTGTCATTTATAATCAACCAAACTTTCATAAAAATTGAACGAGACTAAACAAAGCTTTCTTATCGGCTCTTTATATATATATATATATATATATATATATATATATATATATATATATATATATATATATATATATATATATATATATATATATATAGGGTAGGGATCCTAAGAGAAGTCCACCCTATATGAGAAACTTGAGAAGCATTCTGGACCACACATTTTTCTAAGCCTTTCGTAATATACACATATGTATAGTTTAAAATTGACTATATACATATATGTATATTGAGTTATACACATATGTATATAGTCAATTTTAAACTATACATATGTGTATATTACGAAAGGCTTAGAAAAATGTGTGGTCCAGAATGCTTCTCAAGTTTCTCAACTAGCCTATCACTTCTCACATGATCCTTTTCCTATATATATATATATATATATATATATATATATATATATATATATATATATAGGGGGAGGTTCATTTGAGAAGAATATTCTTAAAAGAAGAATACATGAATTAATCTAAACCCTATATTTTTTTGATCAATGGTTGTGAATCAATATATCATTTTTGTCCACTTTTAATTAATGTTTTAATTAGTAAGGCTAGAATTGACATTTTGATGTTGAGAATTAATAAATATTTTTAAGAGTTACTAAAGTCTTATTAATTCAAACATAAATTTCTCCTTCACCATCATTAATGTATTGGCTCCTACATAAATTTTATTAGAAATGACAAAATTATTTAAAATTTTATGGCCTACACATATTTTATTATGTGTCACAAAATTATTTAAAAGTGTGTGAGTCCTACACATTATGTATCCTACACCAAAATCTTGTTTTAATGGTGTAGGAAACGTTGAAAATGTAAGATCATGTATAGGATTGTTTTTATTGTGTAAGGTGCACAACTATTTTATAAGATAGGTTTATTAAATGATTAGAGTTCATTAATTTGAATAACAAAAATAAATAATAGACTCATTAATGATTTGCTCAAATTACCTTTTATCCTTTATTCTTAATTTTTAATTCTTCTCATTTGAACTCTCCACTATATATATATATATATATATATATATATATATATATATATATATATATATAGGACAAAGATCCGTTAGGAACCACCCTTTATTGCGAGAACCGCGAGAACTAGTGTGAACACAAACAGTAATACCTAAAAAAATCTAAAAAACACCCAAATTTTTTTTTTTATTTTTTACTATTTTTTATATAAAAATCGCTACTTTTAGTATCCAAAAAAAAATTTTTTTTTTTAAATTTTGTTTTTTTAAAAAAAAAAATTTTTTTTGGCTACTAAAAGTAGCGATTTGAACATAAAAAATAGTAAAAAAAAAAATTTAGATTTTTTTTTGATTTTTTTAGATTTTTTAGGTTTTTTGGGGGGTTTAGTTTTTAGCATTTTAGCTTGGGGGGGGGGGTGGGGGGTTTAGGTTTTTGGGGGGTGGGGGAGGGGGGTTTAGGTTTTTTGAGGGGGGGGGGGTGGGGGGGGGTTAGGTTTTTTTTAGGTTTTTTGAGGGTTTTAGTTTTTAGCATTTAGCTTTGGGGGGGGGGGGGTTAGGTTTTTTTTTTTGGGGGGGGGGGGTGGGGGGGTTTAGGTTTTTGCGGGGTGGGGGTTAGGTTTTTTTTAGGGTTTTTTTAGGTTTTTTTAGCTATTTTAGCTTGTGTTCACATTGGTTCTCGCGGTTCTCGCATGAACCTTACCTTATATATATATATATATATATATATATATATATATATATATATATATATATATATATATAGGGTTAGGTTCATTTGTGAACACTTCCCTATTTGTGAACAAAGCGAACTAATCATGGCCATTGATCTTGTTTACTAAATATAAGGGTAGAATTGTCATTATACATATAAACATAATTTTTTATATAAATTTAATTCAATTTTCATTTTGATTAATACTAATCAGTTACCAGATAACCACCCCTACAATCTTGCTATTCAAACACCACTTTGTAAATTTGAAATTCAATTCAACAAAAAAACCACGTCCATCTTCATTGTGATCGTTCATCATCTTCTTCCATATCAACAAACTGCAAAGCATCATCGTTTCTTTGTTTTTATTATCGCTATATATTTTAAAATTATGATAGACACGAATGATCAGAATAGTGTTTCAGCAAAGCAAATTTTGCGATTCCTCAAAGCCCCGAACGGGCAGGAGAAGATCATGTGTTTATAACGTCAATTGATCAGCGAGGTATATTTTTTAAACATCATAGTATATACGATATTGGATGTGTATTCAGTTACATTGTTTCATAAATAAGTAGTTGTATGATTCTTTTGCAGCTTTTTTACTGTTTAATTCTACAAGATTTTCGTAGTTGACGATGTGTAGTTAACATGTTCATACACATCAGATTTAATATATTAAGCTCTTGTTTTCACAGTAGTTTAGTTTATATACATTGATAACAACTATTATTTTAAATTTGTGGTTTTATGTTTTAATCTGGTTATACACATATGTGCAACTCATGTATGTTTTCATATAGATATTGGACTTCTTTTTTGCATATTTTTTTATACACAGGTATACAAGGCAATTATGGTTTATATATCCATATCTGTTTTTCGTGTATATATTGGATATTTCACAAGCATACCTAGATTAAAAATATATCCCTATATTGGCTGTTATAATATTTATACTTGTGTTTATATAATACATGCTGTTATTCAACTTTTTTTCATCCAAACGTGCAGAATAGATTGCTAGTAATGTATACGAGAGTCCCAACGGGACTAGGCATTGGACACCAATTCTGTCACCCGGTCTCAAACCAGTTATCAAGGCGCATGTAGGCTGGAGGTCATGTAATATATTTTTATTGAGTTAGGGTAGTTGAATCTCAATTATTGTCATTGGAGGTCATGTAGGCTGCACGACGCACAGAGCAGTGGCGTCGGCTGCAAGACGCACGAGCAGCGGCTTCGGCTGCATGACACACGAGCAACGGCTTCGGCTGCACGACGCACGCAGCAGCAGCGTCGGCTTCACGACGCACACAACAACGACGTCGGTTGTATGGCGGACCAGCAATGGCGCCGGCTACACAAACTCATAAAGTTTTTATATATCTCTAGATCAAATCTAAGATAAGCTTCTCGGCACGTCATCTTTTGTTTCCACTTTTGATATCTGTTTGTACCATAACTCGTGTTTCAATTAAACAGCCTTTTGTGCGTATTCACTTGTGGATTGCTTATTAAAATGGTTTTTGTTTTGAGGGTGTTTGGGTATTTATCAGATTGGAAGCTAGGGCAAATGATTTTAACAAAAACATTCGGTTTTTCGCAACAGCCATTGTTCGGTTAGTGAATCTTAAAATTATTATTCTTTAAAAGAAAATGCTAATAATTTATCTTAAAATGGGCCTCAATTTTGAAATTCTCTCAAAATGGTTGAGCCAACCCCGTGTTCAGGTTAGGACGGGGCAAACTAAAAAAATAAGAAATATAGTTCTAACTAGAGTCGGTGGTAAACCCGCACTTCGTTACGGGTATTCTTCTTTGAAGAATTATTGCGGTTAAAGGATATCTAATATCAGAAGCAATATATTAAGTAGTTGAATATGTAGTATACATAAAGTAGTTGATATACAAGTGTAGCTATTATCACATTTGAAAAGTAAACATGAAAAAAATATGAGTCTAAACATAAAGATGCCAAAAAACTGGGCAGTCTTTATTTAGCTATTGTTGTTGTTTTACAAATGTACAAAACTTTTTTTTTTCTACTGGACAAAGAAGACTTAAACACAAAGACACCCTTAACCAAGTAGCTTAAAGAGCATTACAATAGAGGAAAAAAAACAAATTGCAGGTACAACAATAAGCAAAAAGCAACAGAAGCAAGCTGAGCAAACTGTATCCCTTCGAAATTGCTCCACTTCTCCATGTTTAGGCCATTTATCTTTGATCCTGATAACCTTAAAGCAAATCTTCCTTTGCCAGGGATAAATGTTGACCCATATCGCCTATCAACAGAATTAGCACAACCTCTAATATCTCAATTCTGACCCATATCGCCAATCAACAGCAAAGCAGACAAAGTTAATACAAATTAAAGTCACAAATAAATATAATTGGGCTAAAAATACTAGAAAAAAATAGAATAGACAAAATTTTGTTTGCGCATTAGACCGTACCGGCACTTTACAAGACCCATGCTAAAATATGTCCCATTTTAACCCGAGTCGTCATCAACGTTTTCTTCAGCATCTATTTCACATTCCATATCGGCTGTAATCTCTATGCCATCTACCCCGAGTCATTTGTAGTGAATGTACACATGTGTACATTGAACTGTACACATGTGTACAAGGAAATGTACACATGTTTACAATAATCTGTACATCTGTGTACAAGAGTTTGTACAGTTGTATATAACAGTCTGTAGACAGGTGTACAAGATTCAATACACAATGCAATACACCTACAAAGTAAAACAGGGTCAATAATCACATTTTACCTTCCAAGTTATCTGAAAACGGAACACGCACAACGTTGACTGATTCATAGATTTTCCTTTTCTTCAATTAGAATCGTATTCAGCATTGTATCTATCTAATTAATTATAGTTAAATACATATGTGTACAAAAAACTTATACATATGTGTACAAGTTTATCCTATCATCATATGACTCAACTCGGTTGAATTCTATGATTTTATACCAAAAAACGCACACCCTCTGTTGACATCCATCCTAACGGACCAACACAACTTATACATAGATGTATAAGACTACCGATTTCACATGTTTCAAGAGCCCAGTGTAAAGAACAAGGTATCTTTGTGCATTAAATTGGTTGAATCATAACATTTAAGCTGAAAATTGTTTTGATCAGATTTAAATCTATAAAAAAAAACAACCACAACAAACATAATTCCAGCAACTTATACACACTATATTGAAGAATTAAAGCATTTTTTAAACATACAAAGAACTTCAAACCCTAGATTTCACATTACAAAACAGGGGGGAAAACAATTAACCCTATACACAATCAGCAACAAAACAGAGGAAGAAGAAACAACTATTGCATTATTATGTACCTTGATTAATCACAGGAAGAAGAAACACATGGTTGGAGGTTTTGTTCGTCGGATTCATATGCGTTATTGTGTACCTTGATTAATCACAGGAAGAAGAAACACATGGTTAGAGGTTTTGCACTTTATATAGAGAGAGAATGGAATCTTTTATAATTTCAATCAATGATTTTCTTTTACTGATATGTGCGAGTACTTTGGGGATTACCTTTTTGCCCTTATGCAGTTATTTAAATCAGTTTTTTTGTTTCAATAATTTAAAAAAATCATTTAATTCCTAAAATCATGATCTCCTCATCCAACGGCCAAGATCTGTTCGTTTTTGTTCACAATTTAAACATGGTTCACTCTTGATCCCTACCCTATATATATATATATATATATATATATAGGGAGCCGCTAGAATGAAAACCACCCCGAGTTGTAAGAAAACCGCGAGAACCACACCATCCGGGTCGCCGTTTACCATTCTAGCAGCCCCCTCGATGGTGTGGTTCTCGCGGTTCTTACAACTCGTGGTGGTTTTCATTCTAGCAGCCCCCTATATACCCCTATATATATATATATATGTATATATTGCCAACGACTTGATCTTAAAAAGACATGGTAGGTTTCTTATTAGATTCCTTATTGATTGAGATTACACAAAGTTTTTATTATATTGACAACGTAGGAGTGGATTTGTTTAACATTTTATGTTTGATAATGTTTGTTTAAAATTTTCTGCGTTTCATTACAAATCAATGTTTTAAATGCCGGTATGAACCGACAGATTAAACCGGATATCGGAAACGAGTCTGGTACGATAAAGGCCGGTAAAATCCGAATACGGTATGTCTTATGTACCGGCGGTAAATGATGTTCAAACCGTTGAAGCAGTTTGCATTATCTTAAGATTTGATTTCTTAATTTTAATAAAATACGATATTAAGGTAGTATTGATCTTCCATATTTCAAGTAATTAACCTAGTGTCTTTTATTCCAATATTTCATCATTGTTGAAACTGTTACTCACCTCGTACAATGCAATATTTTTTATAACTAATAAAAATATTCTTAAAATGCTTAGTAGTTTACAATAAACATAGTTGTTTTTAGATAAAACTATGATCAGTTACATAAATTCAAGTTGAGATTTGACTGTTTTTTTAGATGAATTGTATTTTGTGGAATTTATATGGTTTACTAGTAACACGGTTCAACCGGTTAAACCATTTTAGAATCCAACCCGGTATGACTTAAAAACCGGTTTTTAAAACATTGTTACAAATTTTATCCATTGTTTATATCGTGGGTCGTTTGACCTTCAACTATGTTAGAAAAAAAAACGCAATGATTTTTATAAAGGATTGTGAGATCAGTCAATAATTGAGCAACATCATCTCCCGATTTAAAAGATTTGTCCACCGATAGGCCAGCCAAAGAATTCTATTATTTCCTTTTCTTAGGTCTTGTTTTTTCATATAAATTCCTTCTGTTTCTTTTTATGAAACTCCACAATTGTTTGAAAATTGAAACTCGATCTCGTGAAAAACTTTTCTTTTTTTTTTGTCTCAAGTACAAGTTCCTTAAAGTGTTTGGATACCTATGTTTTCCTCGTTTGTCTTTCATGGATATCAATGTAATGACCTTAAAATTGAACATATGCACACATATTCCCTTCACACATGGTCGTCCCAACCTTCCGGGAGCCTTTCTCCACTAAAAGATTTGTACATCTTTTCTTCTTCCTTCTTTCCTTTATTCTTTCCAGCCTCATTTTACATAATCAAGTAGGGAAGGGTTGATGACTTTTTAATTATATTTTTAAGAGTTAAACGTCATTTTAGTTCATGTGGTTTGAACAATTTTGACAGTTTAGTTTTATTTTTCTCGTGTGGGTCTAAAAAGGTTTCATCGTTGCTCTTTTAGTCCACTGGGTTAACTTCATCCCTTTATTCTGTTAACGAGAAGAGTAATTCGGTCATTGTAACAACCGTCTAATTTCTATTCAAATTTAATAAAAATATGCATGATTTTATATAAAAAGTACTTCACTTCAACACAAGTACAAACTCGAAGTTTTAAAGTGATCACATACTAGTTAACTACTAACTAGTTTAAACATTCAAAACATGATTAGTAAATTGTTTACATCATAAACATTTGTCTAAACAAAGTTAATTTAATGCAGAAGCTTCAAAAGTTCGTGTTCGGTTTTTCAAAACATGTTTGATCGCCATCCGGAAATACCCCATCATCACCTAGAGTCAAA
This sequence comes from Helianthus annuus, assembly GCF_002127325.2. Taxonomy (NCBI): domain Eukaryota; kingdom Viridiplantae; phylum Streptophyta; class Magnoliopsida; order Asterales; family Asteraceae; genus Helianthus; species Helianthus annuus. Next base: position 138,714,466 of record NC_035445.2, read on the forward strand.
ACCACTTAAAAAGTTAGTTTTGACATTGTTAAAATATGCATAAACAAGTCCTAGCATCAAACCATCAAAAATAAAATAAAATTTCAAAATTTAGTCTGTCGCGTGTCGCGCCAGACCCTGTTCATTTAGTCGCGTATCGCAAGTGCTCTCGCGTGTCGCGCCAGATCTAGCTGATCCTGTCGCGTGGCGCGGGGGATACGGTTTTCCAGCAAGTGCAGGTTAAAATCCTGCATCTGCTGCCCAGCACCAATTTTCGCAAATCCCAACTTTAAAAGCTCATAACTTTTGATCCGTAGGTCCGTTTTAGGTGATTCTTTTTCCTACACGTCTGTAAATTAATTACCGACGTGCCTATTACGATTATTATATTGAAAATTTGGTTTACGGACCGAATGACTAAAATCGATATGTAATTATTCAAGCCACCAAAGTTATACCAATTTTTGTACCAATGAGATAGTAACCTTAAGGAAGCTCTTACCCAACATCCGGGGCTTAATATCACCGGCATTTCATTACCAATCATATGGCTTCATGCTCTTGTGATTGTCGACGCCAAAAGCTAACTATCAAACACTAACACTACTAATTACACAATTATTCGACCCGTTTGGCTCATTTATGGAATCCTCCATTTATATTGACTACCAAATGCTTCTTAATCCAATCTTAACCTATTAATTCAAGTAGTGATCAATGTCACCCCAATCAACACAAGCCTCTATTCTAAAACACAACTATTCATAATTTAGATATCAAATTTACTTAATGTAACGATCGAGTTACATACCTTCAAAGCACACCCTTCAATCGTGCGTCAACACCGGCTTGTCCGCTCGATGCTCCGGCTTCCTTTCCTATAGAGTTCAATCACATCGCATTCAGGACTCTTTGATTCACATAATACGCATAGTTTACCAACTAATACAATTATGCGGTTTTGTTCAAATTTCAACATTTAGCCTTCATTTAGGTATTTCCACAAACACTTTAAGGGCAGAATTTTACATGATTCATTATCAAGTTCATAACTTGTTATATGGCTAAAATTAACATCAATCGTACTATCTCATATAATTGTTAACATCAATAAATCTGAAATCACTTCATAAATATCAGATTACACTACAATTACAATCAAAATCCTAGTGTTTATCAAATTCCACAAAAACCCACTTATCACTTTCAATGGTGTTCATGGAATTTACTAGAATCAAGCATGATTTCAGCATTTAATTGCTTAGGGTTTACTCCTAAACACTATATTGTTCCTATTTCATCCATATAACAATCATGCAACAATCAATTTCGAATTTCTCTAAGTTCATCAGAATTTCAAATAGAGATTTCCTATCAAATTTCACATACCTTATGACCCCCATATAATGGAGATCACCAATTTAAGCTCGGATTTCGTTTTGGAACTGATTGGGCCTTCAATTTATGAGATTTATGAAGGTTAGGGTTTTGGAGAAACCTGGTCGCCCCCACTGTGTCTTGATCGAACTCAGCACACACACAAGTGTGTGTTTTGAGTTTAATTTATGTTTTATTATAATTAGTTTCAATTTAAACACTTTTGGTCCCTCAACTAACATTTAGTTCTTATTTTTAGTGTTTTAACCCACTTATAAGTCACTACAAGACTTTTATCTAACTAGGTTATTTTTAATCCTAGTTAGTTCACTTTTTTATTTACCGAAATTATATTTAAAATAAATGATTTACATTTTCGGGGTGTTACAAGTCCACCCCCCCTTAAAAGGGTTTCGTCCTCGAAACCGGAAATACGTACCAAATAATGTCGGGTAGAGACACCGCATCTCTTCTTCGGACTCCCATGTTGTGTCCGAGCCCTTTCTATGCTCCCACTTGACGTTAACTTGATTAATCTTCTTATTCCATAAATCTTTAATCTTTCGGTCTAGAATCTCAATTGGTCTTACCGCATAATTAAGGTTATTGTCCACTTCGATATCATCGTAGTGGATATAAGCTGTTTCCTCAGCTAAGCACTTACGGAGTTGTGACACATGAAACGTGCCGTGAATTCCGCTCAATTCTTCCGGTAACTCAAGGCGATATGCCACCTTGCCAACCCGTTCGATTATTTTAAAGGGCCCAATAAATCTTGGGCTTAGTTTCCCTCTTTTTCTGAATCGGATAACACCCTTCCATGGGGAAACTTTTAGCATAACCCTGTCACCTTCTTGAAATTCAATCGGTTTTCGTCTTTTTTCGGCATAAGACTTTTGTCTGTCTTGGGCCGCTTTCAAGTGGGCTCGAACCACGTCAATTTTCTCGTTAGTGGCTTGGACAACATCTTTATGGGCCGGTTCACGTGGACCCACTTCATCCCAACACACCGGGGTCCTACATTTCCTACCATATAGCATCTCATAGGGAGCCATGCTGATGCTGGTATGGTAGCTGTTGTTATAAGATAATTATGCTAACGAAAAATATACATCCCAACTGCCCCCGAAGTCAATAATACACGCCCTCAGCATGTCATCTAGTGTTTGTATTGTTCTCTCGCTCTGTCCATCTGTCTGAGGATGGTATGCAGTGCTTATAAAAAGTTTCGTTCCCATCTGTTCTTGGAATTCTCGCCAGAAATGCGAGGTAAACCGGGTATCCCTGTCCGACACAATGGATACCGGTACCCCATGACGTGCTACTATCTCATTTGTATATAACTCAGACATCTTTTCCGAAGTATATGTCTCACGTATAGGAATAAAGTGAGCACTCTTTGGCAATCTATCCACGATCACCCATATAGTATTGAATCCTCGACTCGTCCTAGGTAGTTTGGTCAACAGGTCCATGGTGATATGTTCCCATTTCCAAACCAGGATTTCCAATGGTTGCTGTTTTCCAAATGGCTTTTGGTGTTCTGCCTTGACTTGTAAACAAGTCAAGCATTTCTCCACATACTTTACAACATCCTTCTTCATTCCGGGTCACCAATAGTTTTGCTTCAGATCGTTGTACATCTTGGTTGCACCTGGATGGATAGAATAACGGGATTTATGAGCTTCATCGAGTAGAAGCGTCTTGACTCCACATGAATTTGGGACCCATATTCTTCCGAATCGAGTCTTCAACCCGTTGTTACCATTCGCCAAATCCTTCAGCTGACCAACTATCCTTTCCTTTTTAAAGTTTTCTTCTTTCACCGCCTCGGCTTGTGCTTCTCGGATTCGTTCAAGTAAACCCGAGGTTACGACAAGCTGCATCGACCACACTCGTATGGGGACATAGTCTGTTTTCCTACTTAAGGCATCCGCCATAACATTAGCCTTCCCGAGGTGATAATGTATCTCGCAATCATAGTCTTTTACCGTTTGTAACCACCGCCTTTGCCGCATGTTTAACTCCTTCTGGTCGAAGAAGTACTTTAAACTCTTATGGTCAGTAAATATGGTGCACTTTACCCCGTATAAATAGTGCATCCATATTTTTAACGCAAACACCACCGCCGCCAATTCGAGATCGTGCATGGGATATTTCTTTTCATGCACCTTTAATTGTCTCGATGCGTAAGCTATCACTTTGCCTCGTTGCATTAAAACACATCTGAGCCCTGAGAGTGACGCGTCTGAGTAAACTACCAAGTCTTCGACCCCGTCCGGCAACGTTAATACCGGAGCTTGATTCAATCTCTCTTTTAGCGTTTGGAACGCTCTTTCCAGTTCAACGCCCCAAATGAATCTCTCCTCTTTCCGATTTAATCTAGTTAACGGTGAAGTAATCTTGGAGAAATCTTGAATGAACCTCCTGTAGTATCCCACAAGCCTTAAGAAACTTCTTATTTCCGAAGGATTCTTCGGAGGGCTCCATTTCGACAAGGCCTCTATCTTTGACGGATCCACCAATATTCCGTCAACACTTATGATGTGGCCGAGGAATTGCACCTCTCGTAACCAAAAGGCGCACTTTAAAAATTTCGCATACAACCTTTCTCGCCTGAGTGTCTCTAACACCTCGTGTAAATGATGCACATGATCCGCCTCACTTTTTGAATACACTAGAATGTCGTCGATAAACACGATTACAGACTTGCCCAACATTGGTTTGCAAACCCGGTTCATGAGTTCCATGAAAGCCGCGGGTGCATTCGTCAGCTCGAATGACATCACGAGGAATTCGTAATGTCCGTATCGCGTGTGGAAAGCCGTCTTAGGTACATCCTCTTCCTTGACCTTTAATTGGTGATACCCGGATCTAAGGTCGATTTTTGAAAACCAATTCGCACCTTGTAATTGGTCGAATAAATCGTCTATTCTCAGGAGCGGGTATCGATTCTTTACCGTGAGTTTGTTTAACTCCCGGTAATCGATACACATTCGCATGCTTCCGTCTTTCTTTTTCACGAATAGTACCGGTGCGCCCCAAGTAGACACACTCGGCCTTATAAATCCTTTATCGAGCAAGTCGGTACGACGCTTTAGCTACGGGTTTCGCGCCCAGAACCAATTTGATTCCGAACTCTACCTCCCGTTTAGGCGTATTCTCGGTAAATCTTCCGGAAACACATCTTCGTAGTCACGTACCACCGGTACGTCTCCAATGTTCGGTGATTCTTTCTCGGGCTCATTCGCGTATATCATAAACACTCTACATCCATACTTCATGAGCTTATGAGCTTTCAGCATCGAACATATTATAGGATTGCCTCCTTTCTCGCCATAGATTGTAACGTGTTTCCCGCTCGGAGATGTTTGTTTTTTCTTTTTACGGAAACACACGACTTTCGCGTGGTGTCGGGATAACCAATCCATCCCAACAACCACTTGAAATTCTCCCATCGACATGTGAATAGATCTATCAAGTATTCTTCGTCATCGATACCCAATTTACAGCCTTGACAAACATCACACACTATGAAACTCTTGTTATCCCCTATTCCAACATCTAAGGGCACAGATAATTTTGTCAATACAAATGAAGAATGTCGAATACATCCACGTGAAACAAAGGATTTATTCGAACCCGTATCAAATAATACACGTGCAGGAATCGAGTTTATTGCAAATATACCTGAGACCACATCGGCTTCTTTTTTCGCTTCAGCCGCTGTTAGTTGGAAGGACCTGGCCTTCGCCTTTGAAGCTTCTGTTGGAGATTCTTTGGTGTCTTTCTTTCCAACCAAGTCCGGGCATTTGGACTTTTTATGGCCCGGTTGGTAACACTTGTAGCACACAGAAACCTTTCTCGGACATAACGATGCGGTGTGCCCCGTCTTCCCACATATGGGACACGGTTTGTCCTTGAAGCGGCACTCACCCTTGTGCCCCTTTCCACACACCTTGCAACTCAGCGATCCACCCTTCGTATCCGTCTTCTTCACCGACTCAGCCGTTCGAGCCTTCTTTGTAGGGCTCGGGTTAACTTCCACTACCCTTCGTTCACCCCTCTCGATTTATTTCTTCAACTCTATCTCCCGCTCCCGGGCGGTGTTAATGATTTCTGTGAGGGTTTCGTACTTAGAAGGAGTCATGAACTCTCGATATTCAACACTTAACATATTATAATAATAATATATTTTCTGCTCCTCCGTAGTTACTAACTCATCACAGAACCTCAACTTATCCATGAATATGCACGTGATTTTATCAATCGTTTCACCCCTTTGTCTTAATTGGATGAACTCCTCCTTGATCCTGTTAATGACCACCTTAGGACTATGATGTTTAAGGAATGGTACCATAAACTCGTCCCATGTCATGACCCTTGCCGTCTCGGCTCCAATCTCTTTCTTTTTGTTGTCCCACCAGTACTTGGCTTGACCCCTCAACTGACCCGTTCCGTAAGCCACAAAATCGCTCACGTCACAGTGGGTCCTTTCAAACACCCCTTCGACATCACTTAGCCATCTTTGGCATATTATCGGGTCAACCTCCCCGTTGTAAATTGGCGGTTTACACGCCATAAACTCCTTATACGAACATCCCTTACGTTCTCCAGATTTTTCTTTCATAAGGTTGACATTGTCTTCCAACCTTTTAACTCGTTCTTCGACTAATGATAGCACTGTATTTTGAATTTTGTCTATGAAACCGGATAGACTACCCTCAATTGCCTTCCCACTTCTTCGACAATTATCTCTTTCATTTGTTCGGTGCTTGTCGACACCGGATCATTATCATTACTTTCCGTCGTCTTGAAACTGAAATGTTTACATCAATTATTAAACATTTCATTTATAACATAACTTTATTTGCTTCGGTTTAGCCAAGTTCGTAACTTGCTTTGACCGTTCTCATTTGGTGCACTTTCCGGGTTTGAGTGTGTTAACACGCTCTTCCCGTGCACATTAATTCACATTTCTTTTTCTTACATAAGATAAGATCTACTAAAATAAATAACTAATCCTTACCGGACGATCGATCAAGCTTGAACCGAACACTTTGTTGACAACCTTGAGCTCTGATTACCAACTTGTAACAATCGTCTAATTTCTATTCGAATTTAATAAAAATATGCATGATTTTATATAAAAAGTACTTCACTTCAACACAAGTACAAAATCTAAGTTTTAAAGTGATCATATACTAGTTAACCACTACCTAGTTTAAACATTCAAAACATGATTAGTAAATTGTTTACATCATAAACATTTGTCTAAACAAAGTTAATTTAACGCGGAAGCTTCAAAAGTTCGTGTTCGGTTCTTCAAAACATGCTTGATCGCCATCCGAAAAGAACCCATCATCACCTAGAGTCAAAACCTCGTAAAAAGTTAGTTTTGACATTGTTAAAATATGCATAAACAAGTCCTAGCATCAAACCATCAAAAATAAAATAAAATTTCAAAATTTAGTCTGTCGCGTGTCGCGCCAGACCCTGTTCATTTAGTCGCGTATCGCGAGTGCTCTCGCGTGTCGCGCCAGATCTAGCTGATCCTGTCGCGTGGCGCGGGGGATACGGTTTTCCAGCAAGTGCAGGTTAAAATCCTGCATCTGCTGCCCAGCACCAATTTTCGCAAATCCCAACTTTAAAAGCTCATAACTTTTGATCCGTAGGTCCGTTTTAGGTGATTCTTTTTCCTACACGTCTGTAAATTAATTACCGACGTGCCTATTACGATTATTATATTGAAAATTTGGTTTACGGACCGAATGACTAAAATCGATATGTAATTATTCAAGCCACCAAAGTTATACCAATTTTTGTACCAATGAGATAGTAACCTTAAGGAAGCTCTTACCCAACATCCGGGGCTTAATATCACCGGCATTTCATTACCAATCATATGGCTTCATGCTCTTGTGATTGTCGACGCCAAAAGCTAACTATCAAACACTAACACTACTAATTACACAATTATTCGACCCGTTTGGCTCATTTATGGAATCCTCCATTTATATTGACTACCAAATGCTTCTTAATCCAATCTTAACCTATTAATTCAAGTAGTGATCAATGTCACCCCAATCAACACAAGCCTCTATTCTAAAACACAACTATTCATAATTTAGATATCAAATTTACTTAATGTAACGATCGAGTTACATACCTTCAAAGCACACCCTTCAATCGTGCGTCAACACCGGCTTGTCCGCTTAATGCTCCGGCTTCCTTTCCTATAGAGTTCAATCACATCGCATTCAGAACTCTTTGATTCACATAATACGCATAGTTTACCAACTAATACAATTATGTGGTTTTGTTCAAATTTCAACATTTAGCCTTCATGTAGGCATTTCCACAAACACTTTAAGGGCAGAATTTTACATGATTCATTATCAAGTTCATAACTTGTTATATGGCTAAAATTAACATCAATCGGACTATCTCATATAATTGTTAACATCAATAAATTTGAAATCACTTCATAAATATCAGATTACCCTAGAATTACAACCAAAATCCTAGTGTTTATCAAATTCCACAAAAACCCACTTATCACTTTCAATGGTGTTCATGGAATTTACTAGAATCAAGCATGATTTCAACATATAATTGACTAGGGTTTGCTCCTATACACTATATTGTTTCTATTTCATCCATATAACAATCATGCAATAATCAATTTCGAATTTCTCTAAGTTCATCAGAATTTCAAATAGAGATTTCCTATCAAATTTCACATACCTTATGACCCCCTTACAATGGAGATCACCAATTTAAGCTCGGATTTCGTTTTGGAACTGACTTAAGCCTTCAATTTGTGAGATTTATGAAGGTTAGGGTTTTGGAGAAACCTGGTCGCCCCCTCTGTGTCTTGATCGAACTCAGCACACACACAAGTGTGTGTTTTGAGTTTAATTTTTGTTTTATTATAATTAGTTTCAATTTAAACACTTTTGGTCCCTCAACTAACATTTAGTTCTTATTTTTAGTGTTTTAAACCACTTATAAGTCACTACAAGACTTTTATCCAACTAGGTTATTTTTAATCCTAGTTAGTTCACTTGTTTATTTACCGACATTATATTTAAAATAAATGATTTACATTTTCGGGGTGTTACAGTCATTTTATATGTAATTCTGTTAACAAGAAGGGCAATTCGAACATATAAAATGACTATATTGCCCTTCTCGTTGACAGAAAAAATGGATGAAGTTAACTTAGTGTACTAAAATGGCAATGGTGAAACGTTTTTGTACCCGCAAGCTAAAAGTGAAACCTTTGAACTAAACTGACAAAATGACCTAAACCATAGGCACTAAAATGACATTTAACTCTATTTTTAATCAATAATAACTTAACTTTATTCATAATAAGGATATGCATATTTAACTGATCGCAAAACTTATCATGTAGAAAATTGCTAGTCAATTTATTAGTAGCAAATGAGTACAATTGCCTTTGAATTGTTAAACCATAGTGAAATAGTTAGAAACCAAAAAGAATGTAATAATTAAAAACATATAAAACAATGATCAGTGTTTAATTACAACTGATTTTTATAAAATCATACTTGAAAACAAATTTCCACCATTGGCTTGCAGCCATTAAAGATCTCATCATTGATCCATTAGTGACACATTTCAATAACTTTTAAGAGTGTTTCGACAGGATTATAACGGTATTAGTGAAAAAAAACTCCTTGAGTTATCCGTTGGTTATGTCAATCGTTGATCTATGAAAGAAAAGCATATCTCACTCTTTTCAGGTGAAAATCACTTTGGATTTGATCCTCCCTTATGTAGATCGGTTCTCACATCAAAAAAAAAGTTTTGTTCGAACAATACAAAGTAATCAAATACAACATATGTACAGTGGTATACGTCCATATAATAATACATCATATGTATATAATGAAACGGTTTCAGGAGAAAAACCCTAAAGTGTGAGAACGGTGAGAACGCATCCTGATGGAACACGTGATGCGGGATATAATCAGGGTGTGAGGGGCTTTTTTGTCTTTTCAATCTTTTTTTCCAAATTTCGCCTGTCACATGCTGCTTCATTTTTGGCATCTAAGATTATTTTGGCGTTAATTAGATTCATTAATTACATGGCGTTTTATTGTTTTTTTTGGATCTGTCTCGTTGAATTAATTGTTTTGGTGTCATATAGATAATTTTTTTGGCGTTATGGCGTTTTCCAGGTCAATTTTTTGGCGTTCTTGGCGTTGTTAATAATTCATTACCATTCATTAATATTTCATAAGATTACAATAATAAGAAACCAAAATAAATTAATAGTCTTCTATGTATGGGATTACATCAGAGTTGTACCCATCGCTTTGTTCCTCACTTTCTTCAAATTCGTCATCATCATATTTTAGATTTGCGTATAACGTCATCATCTCGTCTCTTCTTTGCTGCAGCCTATACTTGAATATCATTGCAACGCTGGATCTTGAATCGTTCGAAGGTGCTAAATCACATAGTTGTTCAAGGAGATATAGCATCTCTGTCTTCAACATTTCCTCCATCGGTAACGAATATTTCACCCTGTATCGATAAGTCAATTCGATCGTTCCTGCTTCTTCATGCACCACCCAACTGCTAACTATTGGTAGATGAGTATCGTCAATATCGTCATCATCTTCTGCTTGAAATTTTCTCTCCAATATTTTTATTACCATTCGAGTTCTTTCACAATTGTTGGCCATTGAAACCCCAAGGGCCAGAATATCCCTCTGAACCCCTTCATCCATACTAAGTATGACTTTGATTGTCCTCACCTTCACCTTTTTCCTATCAGATAACTTTAGGATGAAACGTCTCTCCGACCTTTCCAACCTCCATGCAATAACCTTAGCCATTTTTTTAAGTTTTTTGCGTTTTGGACAATATGTGGCGTGTTAGACAATGTTTGGCGTGTTAAGATGTGTTCTCATGGTCTACTTTTATAATGACTTTTTTTCCGCCATGTAGGATGCAGTCCTATAAAGTGACAGGTAATTATGGCATTTTGAAAAGGTAAATAAATTCAATTTTCCATGTAGTGGCTTTTAATATAATAAATGTTAGTAATAGTGTTCCCGTCGCTTCATTTTACTGTATGTGGTTACTGTTTTTTGTTTCGGCTTCATCTGTTTATATGGCTGTAACACGTCCCATCTTTATGGCTGTAATTATTGTGTTTTGTATTTCCAATGACGTTTAGATAAAGATGGCACTTTGTTCTATTCTCTTGCAGATTGTTTTATACTTTTTTATCAGATTTATTATAATAGTACTTGTCAAAAGTAATTTTATTATAGTTTGGTAGTTTGGGCGTTTTATGGCATGATGACGTATCACAAGCATTTGCCCTTTTGGCGTTTTACTATATTTTTTTAGATAATTAATGTATTTTGTTCTTAGCTGAAAATTACATAACAAACAACAGAAAAAGAAAATTAAAAAAAAATAGAAACAATTTATCTCCAAATCTTCACTGTCATCAGTCTCTTTCTTCTTTTGAAACTACAAGAACTGTCACAAATAAACGGCGTTTTGGTTTTTGTGTGGTTTTTTGTTGTTCGTGTGTTGAAGTGGGTTTGTGGATGTTGGAGACATAGATCGACGACGTGTGGGTGAATGCTATTTGCCCGTCATCTTCATTATCATCATCGAGGCCAAAGTAGCATTTACACTGGGATCGATCTTTTCTCCTCATCCAAACCTTCTTCAAGAACAAAGAAGACAAAATGACATATCGGTGTCATCAGTCTCTTTTTCTTGAAATTTGTCCATCTCATGCAGCAAAATCTTACTCCCCTCAGCTAACAAACCATTCAGCGAAACTTCATGCAGAACATTACTGAGTATCCAGGAAACGATGTTTGTCATCATTGATTTTTCTAACTTTTTGGCGTTTTACAGTGAGTGGTATTTAGGAAACATTGTGTTTGTGTTTTTTTGGTGTGATCAACGGAAGGTGCTGAGACGTTTCTCTTTATAGGATGTTTGTTAGTGCATTCATCTGTCGACTTCGTCTTATATCAAGTCTTGTACACGTTGTACGAGAAAATAGGAGATTTAGATGTTTATTAAGCTGATTCCGCTTGAAAGTACTTGTGTCATTTCAAGCGAAATCTACATATCAGATTCCGCTTGAACTGGTGTCTGTATGTTTCAAGCGAAATCAAGAGGGCTATATATAGGGTTCAAGCGAGATCAAATGTAATAGTTCCTGAAAATCATACCGAGGTGCTGCCGGTTTGATTCTTGCGTGTAATCAGTGTTATATCAATATAAAAGGTGTTTAAAGCGAAGTACAAGATGTTTCTAAGTCAGTTTCTTAGTTTCCGCCTCTGAAACTGATCAAAACTTCTCTGAACGACTCGTTCGGGCCACGCACACGATCCTTCAATGTTTTTGGCGTGTAGTTTAGGCGGGATATTATTATAACTATAAATGCAATTAACAAATTATTCGATTTTGCTCATATTTATTTGTTAAGTCTGTAAGGCTTGGCGTTTATATATTATGACGTTTAACGTTTTATGACGTTTTTGTAGGCTAAGACCTTAACTAAAACACAGAAAAAACTACGCAGTAATAAAATTGGCGTTTTGTATTTACTTGGCGTTTTTATTTTTCAATGGCGTTTTATATATGAAAGGATGTTTACCCTTTTTACCCTTAATAAAGCACGTCCACGTAATAAAATTGATGTTATTTACGAAAATGCCACCGCGCAAATCTAGTCCGTAGATTGTTTTGATCGGACGATCCATAAGCGTTCTCACTGTTCTCACACTTTTTACCATTTTCTCTAAATCCTGACCCTGTATATAATCACAAACGTTATATTTAACAAATAAATAATTATGACTGGGCCCAAAATTGTAGTTAAAGGGAAATGAATTAAAAAATAAAATAAAACCTTGGTGGTGAAGCCAAGACTTGAACTTGAGACTTTTATTTTATCTTAAGATGGTTTTTCCAATTCACTCTCAACACTTTTTGCATAATGAGTGTATGGCTGTAAACGAACCGAACGTTCAGCGAACAGTTCGTGAACCGTTCGGCGGGAAGTTCGTTTATGTTCGTTCGATTAGCTTAACGAACGAACACGAACAAAAATTTTCGTTCGGTTACCTTAGCGAACGAACACGAACATAGGTCTCGTTCGTTCGACTACATTCGTGAACGTTCGGTAATATGTTCGGTTCGTTCGTCCCTGTTTATTTTATTATATTAAAAAATAATATCTAATAAATCTTTTATCTAAACATATTGAAAACTTGAAACCCTATTTTTTTCCTAAATTAGCTAAAATTCGGACATGCTAAGACATTTTTGGGGATAATTATGTCTACGTTAGTTAAAGTTGATTCATCGTTTAGTGGTGTATTAGACTTCTTGTGTTTTGATTTATCATTTGATGGTTGTATTTAACTATTTATATCCAATGTTTAATGATAACAATATTTTTACTTTTTTTTCAAGTTAAATGTTCATTTGCGTTCTTTTGTGTTCGCTTGCGTTCGTTTGTGTTCGAGACCAGTGTTCACGAACTGTTTGTGAACAACTGAATTTCCTTAACAAACGAACACGAACATAAACTTATCTTCGGTATGCGTTCGTGAACAGTTCGCGAACGTGTTAATTTCCTTAACGAACGAACACGAACATGGCCTTGTTCGTGTTCGTTCAGTTCGTTTACAACCCTAAGTGGATGCATATATAAAATACATAATTTAGTGTATATATAAAAGCTTAAACAAATCTTTCAGACCCTTTGAAAATTTGATCCTTAAGAAACAATACGGGTTAGCCGGCCCAAAAGCCAGCACTGCGTGTGTATAATATCACACAACTATGCACGAGAAAAATGCAATATGTGCATCTACATAACCTATATATATATATATAATTGCACAACATTGATGCATAACATAACAAACTTTTCGAAAAAATGTCATTTAAAAAAATTAAAGCGAGCTTATACACAAAGCAAATTCTTGACTTTAAGTCCTATAGTTTTTAAATGAAACGCCCATATTTTCACATTTGACATATAACCTAAACTTCCACTTGTGGAACCCAAATTCCTCATTTAACATATATTTTTTTTTTTACAATTTTACCAAAAATTTTGACATGACCCGTCCGTAATAGGTACCTTTCTCCCTGTTTTTTTTTTTAACAATACCATTACTATTAATACTACGACACTTCCCAACATAATCAAAGTTAAGACCGTATATGGTTCGCCTTGAACCTTTTGTACAAACTAGACAAAGTTTAGTATCCAAACTTCCTACTAACAAACTAGACACTTACAAAATAACATTTACTAATCAAAATGGTAAGTTAACCCATCAAACAAACAACTTGGACCGGAAGCGCTTAGAGTCGACGTTTCGTGTGTGTGTTCGGTTCGCGTGCGCCGCATTCAAGCAAGAGATTTACCTACATTTCATAACGGAAACATTATTAGTTCAAACACATATTACTTCGAAAATGCTTTGATTACCTATCATTGTTCAACCCGTTAACATGTCTTGTTACCTCATTAGCATCCATACTTCCATTCGGAAATATCCAATGTATCGCTTTCCGAATCGTTCATCGTGAATCATTAAAGACCATACTTTTCCATATACTTACATCATTCGACCCGTTATGAACCTTTACAATAATTCCATAGAACCAAATACCACTTTTCGTAAAACTACATTAAAGTAAATAAAGTTCATATGAACTTACCGCGATCTTGTGATGATTGTGCCTTTGAGTGACTTGCGCCTTCCTCCTTCTTTGTGCCTATATGTCATAATCCCATACTTTAGCTTTCTTTCAATATTAATTTCACAATCCTTATGGTATGTTATGGAGTTTAGTAATTACATACATCATTATCATGAGAAAGTTGCATCATCTTAACAAGTATTCATGCAAAAGCCATAACTAAATTCACTTGGGCATTTTGTCAAACACCTTGTGTGCGTATCACTAGTTTAGCATAATGTACAAGCATTTTAAGCACAACTTCCATAGTTCACTCTTTTAGTAACATAAACATACTACCATGTTAGAATCTATCATTCAAATCAAGAACATACAATTCTAAATCAATATTCATAACAATTTCATAAGTTAATCATCAAATTAACATACAAAACTTCACAATTGTTAAACATTACTTGACATGCAAGTGGGTTTTGCCCTAATCATGCTCATATTCGAAATTTAGCAGCTATTGATGTCTAGACATTCATAGCAACCATTAATCATACTAAATTTTGTATTACATTCCTGAATTACACTAAACACACATAATCAAACAACATCAAATTACAAATTTCGACTTACTTGGTGTTGGATATGCTTAGATAATCACCATTCTTAGTTCATGCATCAATTTACCTTCACTTTTCCTTTTCAATTTGAGAGATTTAGGTTGTTTAGGGTTTGTGCTTCCCTGCCCTTCTTCTAATCGCACAACACACACACACATAAGTCTGATGTGTGTGTTTTGTTTTGTGAGTTTTTATTAAATTATCTTTCTAGTTGTTCAACTTTGGTCCCTCAATTATTGAGCATTACACTTTATAGTTAAACTTTTATTTTCTTACATTCATAATTAACATATTCATAAATTTATATTTTGGGGTGTTACAAGTCTACCCCCCTTAAAAATGGTTTCGTCCCCGAAACCAGAATACATACCGAATAACTCTGGATAGTGCTTTCGCATATCATCCTCCGCTTCCCATGTGAGATCCGATCCCTTCCTATGTTGCCATTGCACCAACACTTGTCGAACGGATTTGTTGCGGAGTTGCTTCACCTTAAAATCTTTTATTGCGACGGGTTTTTCAACATAATTTAACTTCTTATCCACTTCAATGTCATCCATAGGCACGTATGCCTTCTCATCCGCAAGGCACTTCCGCAACTGAGACACGTGAAAGGTGTTATGAATCCCATCCAGCGCAGGTGGTAGTTCTAACCGATATGCCACCGCCCCAACCCGGGCGAGTATTTTGAATGGCCCAATATATCGAGGGCCTAGCTTCCCGCGTTTACGAAAACGGATTATTCCTTTCCATGGAGAGACCTTTAGTAACACATGATCTCCCACTTGAAATTCTATTGGTCGCTTTCGTCGATCCGCATAAGACTTTTGTCTATCTTGCGCTGCTTTCAATCTTGACCTAACCATATCAATCTTTTCATTCGTTTTGGTCACTACTTCTTTTGGCGCGATCTCTCGTTGACCCACTTCCCCCCAACAAACCGGGGTCCTACATTTCCTTCCATAAAGCATTTCGTAGGGGGCCATTTTTATGCTGTTATGATAGCTATTATTATATGAGAATTCTACCAAAGGTAATTGATCATCCCAGCTTCCTCCGAATTCTATAACACACGCCCTTAACATATCAACTAATGTTTGGATAGTTCGCTCTGTCTGACCATCGGTTTGTGGATGGTAGGCGGTGCTGATGTGTAATTGGGTTCCCAATTCATCGTTAAACTTCCTCCAATAACGAGAGGTGAACCGGGTGTCCCGATCGGACACTATAGACACCGGAACCCCATGTCGGGATATGATCTCGTTCATGTAGACTTCCGCCATCTTCTCTGATTTATAATTTTCCCGAATAGGTAGGAAATGTGCACTTTTGGTCAGTCGGTCAACGACCACCCATATTGCATCGTGCCCCTTTTTTGTCTTGGGAAGCTTAGTCACCAAATCCATCGTTATATGTTCCCACTTCCACACCGGGATCTCCAAGGGTTGTAACTTTCCATACGGCTTCTGGTGTTCAGCCTTTACTTGGGAACACGTCAAACACTTAGTAACATACTTGACAATGTCTCTTTTCATCCCCGGCCACCAATAATTCATCCTCAAGTCTCGATACATCTTTGTAGCCCCTGGATGAACGGAGTATCGAGACTTGTGAGCCTCATTCAACAATAGTTCCTTCACTTCGCAATACCGGGGTATCCAAATTCGGTTGTACCTCGTTTTCATACCATTTGCATTCTCCTCCAATTCATGAATGAATCCTTTTGTTCTTTCTTTCTTTGGGTCAACAGCATTTAAGGATTTCATTTGAGCTTCCCGAATTTCATCAAGTAGCTTAGGAGTAACTACCATCTTCATGGACTTTACCCGAATCGGGGGCGGGTATTCCTTTCGGCTAAGTGCGTCCGCTACTACGTTAGCTTTCCCGGGGTGATAATGGATGTCACAGTCGTAATCCTTAATGAGTTCAAACCATCTTCGTTGCCTCATATTGAGATCTTTCTGTTCGAAAAAATATTTGAGGCTTTTATGATCCGAGAAGATAGTACATTTCACCCCATAAAGGTAGTGCCTCCACATTTTCAAGGCGAATACAACCGCCGCCAGTTCAAGATCATGAGTCGGGTAATTGCCTTCATGTTGCTTGAGTTGTCTCGAAGCGTAAGCAACGACTTTACCCCTTTGCATTAACACACAACCTAAACCTTGACGAGAGGCGTCCGTATACACCACCAAACCATCCGTTCCATCCGGTAACGTCAACACCGGAGAATTTGAGAGCTTTTCTTTTAAAGTTTGAAACGCTTTTTCTTGTTCTTCGCCCCATATAAACTTTTCACTCTTCTTTGTTAACTTCGTCATAGGAGAGGCTATCTTGGAGAAATCTTGGATAAATCTCCTATAATACCCAGCCAAGCCCAGAAAACTTTTTATTTCGCTTGGACTCTTCGGGGGTACCCAATTCATTACCGCATCCACCTTGGACGGATCCACATGAACACCATTCGCATCGATCACATGGCCTAAAAATTGTACCTCTCTAAGCCAAAAGGCACACTTTGAGAACTTTGCGTATAACTTTTCCTTGCGAAGCGTTTCTAATACATCACGTAAATGGGAAGCATGCTCTGCTTCACTACGGGAGTATATTAGAATATCGTCGATAAAAACGATTACATACTTATCAAGCATATGTCGGCACACCCGATTCATTAAATCCATAAACGCCGCTGGCGCGTTTGTCAGCCCAAAGGACATTACTAAAAACTCGTAATGTCCGTACCGCGTTCGAAACGCAGTTTTAGGCACATCCTCTTCTCGTACGCGTAGTTGGTGATAACCCGACCGCAGATCGATTTTTGAAAACCAACTCGCCCCTTGTAACTGATCAAATAGATCATCAATTCTGGGCAACGGGTATCGATTCTTCACCGTTAATTTGTTCAACTCTCGATAGTCGATGCACATTCGCATCGAACCATCTTTCTTCTTCACGAAAAGTACGGGTGCTCCCCATGGTGAAACACTGGGTCTAATAAAACCCTTAACGAGCAACTCTTGAAGTTGCGTCATCAATTCTTTCATTTCGGTTGGGGCCAACCGATAAGGAGCCTTAGCTACCGGTTTTGCACTCGGATTAAGATCTATTTTGAATTCTACTTCTCGTTCAGGCGGAAGGCCTGGTAGGTCTTCCGGAAACACATCCGGATATTCATTCACCACGTTCACATCTTCAAGCTTTGGGACACCTCGATTGGTGTCAATCACATAAGATAGATAAGCTCTACCCCCGTTCCTCACATGTTTAACAGCTTTGATTAGAGAACACAATTTCGACTTGATGACTCTATCTCCTTGAACACTTACCCGTTTCCCCCCCGAGGTTAATATATGAATGACTTTCTTTTCACATTGAATTTCAGCGTGGTTTTGGGCAAGCCAATCCATTCCTACAACTACTTTGAATTCCCCCATGTACATCGGGACAAGATCTATACTAAATTCCTCATCTTCGATTAAGATCTTACAGTTTCTACAAATATCATGTAACAAATAGCTCTTACTATCAGCAACTTCTACTTCTAAGGGTACTATCATCTTTTCAAGCTTAAACGATGGGTGGGCTAACAATTCATTAGAAATGAACGACCTACTAGCCCCGGAATCAAATAAAACATTCATAGGCATGGAATTCACCAAAAATATACCTGAAACCACGTCCGGGCTAGCTTTAGCTTCATCCGAGGTTAACTGAAACATCCTTCCGCGAGCCTTGGGGGGCTCGTCCTTCTTTCCATCTCTCTTTGCCCCTTGTTGGAGTTTCGGACATTCCGCTTTAATGTGCCCCGGTTCATTGCAATTGTAACACGCCTTTGAGTTTTCTGGGCACCTATAAAACGGATGTCCTTCTCGCCCACATTTGTAGCACCCCTTCTTTCCCGACAAACATTCACCCGAATGATGCTTCCCACACGTCTTGCAGGTCGGGATTTCACCACTTGCTTTCCCTTTCTTGCTTTGATCTTGGTGTCTTGCCTTTTTCGATGGGCTTGCGTTGGTAGGCTTCTCCGCTACCCTTTTCTCTCCCCGTTCAACCTGCCTTTTTATTTCAATTTCTCTGTCTCTTGCCCAATCAATTAGTTCATTCAGCGTTGCACACTTGGAGGGATTTACAAATTCCCGATATTCGGCCTTTAGCATAGCATGGTAAAGTACAATCCTTTGCCTCTCCGTCCCCGCTATCTCCTCACAGAACTTCACCCTTTCAAGGAACTTGTTTGTTATCTCGTCAATCGTTTCATCCTTCTGTCTGAGACGCAAGAAGTCTTCCTGAATCTTATCAATTGCGGATTGTGGACTATAATATTTCAGGAATGACTCCTTGAATTCTTGCCATGTTAACGACTGTACTTTATCATCCCCCAATTCCTTCGAGTATGCATCCCACCAATCTTTTGCTCGAAATTGTAGGAGGCCCGTGGCAAACATTACTTGATCTTCCACTTCACATCTACTTCGTGTAAACACGGCTTCAGTGCTTGAAATCCACCTTTGGCAAGCTATCGGATCAACATCCCCTTTGTATGGTAAGGGATTACATGCCATGAACTCTTTGTACGTACATCTCCGTTTGCTTTTCTTCACTTGCAGTTCACTAATCATTTCTTTCAATTCTTCCACCTTAGATGTTACCATGGTATTAGCTACCTCTAATACTTGCCCCTCGACTTCCTGAGCTAGTCGGGGTATACCAGCCTCAATTGCTTTCTTTACCTCTTCCACAACCATAGTTCTTATTTCATTTCGGCGTGCTTCATCGTCGTCATTCACGTTCACTCTATCGGCCATCTACATAAAACATTCATTACATTCATTAGATTTCATTTCATACTTGCCATCGTCATATTTCAACATCATTTTTTTTTTGACATTTCCCATTCATTATTCGTACTTCATGCCTTGTCGTCGTTGACAATCGCATCGTGTCGTTCTTATCTTAGACATTCTTTCATTCTTTCTATCGTAACATATGTTTCTTCTCAACATTCACATGTACTTTCCCTCGAGTCTAATTCACCTAACACATTTAATTTCATGCATTCTCGTTGTATATCGAGCTATCCTTGTTACTTGATAAGCATTATTAGAGTTTGAGGGTTTAAATTAAAGTTTTTTGTTACTACATATTCTCTAGGATCCCACCTTTAGGTACCATATTACTACATATCCTCTAGGATCCCACCTTTAGGTACCATATTGCTACATATCCTCTAGGATCCCACCTTTAGGTACCATATTGCTACATATCCTCTAGGATCCCACCTTTAGGTACCATATTGCTACATATCCTCTAGGATCCCACCTTTAGGTACCATATTGCTACATATCCTCTAGGATCCCACCTTTAGGTACCATATTGCTACATATCCTCTAGGATCCCACCTTTAGGTACCATATTGCTACATATCCTCTAGGATCCCACCTTTAGGTACCATATTGCTACATATCCTCTAGGATCCCACCTTTAGGTACCATATTGCTACATATCCTCTAGGATCCCACCTTTAGGTACCATATTGCTACATATCCTCTAGGATCCCACCTTTAGGTACCATATTGCTACATATCCTCTAGGATCCCACCTTTAGGTACCATATTGCTACATATCCTCTAGGATCCCACCTTTAGGTACCATATTGCTACATATCCTCTAGGATCCCACCTTTAGGTACCATATTGCTACATATCCTCTAGGATCCCACCTTTATACGCAAACGGCTTATAAACCCCCTTATACATTATTTGACCAGTTCTAACCCCAAACTGAAACGATTCATTCCCTAACATTCAATGACATTTCGAAACTAATTATTCATACTACAAAAGAAAATTTTCAACTTTTAAAAATACTTACTTGCTTTGCGCCGCGAAACGAACACACACTTCCTCACGAGCTTTCAGTTTGAGTTCAAGCACTTGATGCTTAAATCCCTCAAACCTAGGCTCTGATACCAACTTGAAACGCCCATATTTTCACATTTGACATATAACCTAAACTTCCACTTGTGGAACCCAAATTCCTCATTTGACATATATTTTTTTTTACAATTTTACCAAAAATTTTGACATGACCCGTCCGTAATAGGTACCTTTCTCCCTGTTTTTTTTTAACAATACCATTACTATTAATACTACGACACTTCCCAACATAATCAAAGTTAAGACCGTATATGGTTCGCCTTGAACCTTTTGTACAAACTAGACAAAGTTTAGTATCCAAACTTCCTACTAACAAACTAGACACTTACAAAATAACATTTACTAATCAAAATGGTAAGTTAACCCATCAAACAAACAACTTGGACCGGAAGCGCTTAGAGTCGACGTTTCGTGTGTGTGTTCGGTTCGCGTGCGCCGCATTCAAGCAAGAGATTTACCTACATTTCATAACGGAAACATTATTAGTTCAAACACATATTACTTCGAAAATGCTTTGATTACCTATCATTGTTCAACCCGTTAACATGTCTTGTTACCTCATTAGCATCCATACTTCCATTCGGAAATATCCAATGTATCGCTTTCCGAATCGTTCATCGTGAATCATTAAAGACCATACTTTTCCATATACTTACATCATTCGACCCGTTATGAACCTTTACAATAATTCCATAGAACCAAATACCACTTTTCGTAAAACTACATTAAAGTAAATAAAGTTCATATGAACTTACCGCGATCTTGTGATGATTGTGCCTTTGAGTGACTTGCGCCTTCCTCCTTCTTTGTGCCTATATGTCATAATCCCATACTTTAGCTTTCTTTCAATATTAATTTCACAATCCTTATGGTATGTTATGGAGTTTAGTAATTACATACATCATTATCATGAGAAAGTTGCATCATCTTAACAAGTATTCATGCAAAAGCCATAACTAAATTCACTTGGGCATTTTGTCAAACACCTTGTGTGCGTATCACTAGTTTAGCATAATGTACAAGCATTTTAAGCACAACTTCCATAGTTCACTCTTTTAGTAACATAAACATACTACCATGTTAGAATCTATCATTCAAATCAAGAACATACAATTCTAAATCAATATTCATAACAATTTCATAAGTTAATCATCAAATTAACATACAAAACTTCACAATTGTTAAACATTACTTGACATGCAAGTGGGTTTTGCCCTAATCATGCTCATATTCGAAATTTAGCAGCTATTGATGTCTAGACATTCATAGCAACCATTAATCATACTAAATTTTGTATTACATTCCTGAATTACACTAAACACACATAATCAAACAACATCAAATTACAAATTTCGACTTACTTGGTGTTGGATATGCTTAGATAATCACCATTCTTAGTTCATGCATCAATTTACCTTCACTTTTCCTTTTCAATTTGAGAGATTTAGGTTGTTTAGGGTTTGTGCTTCCCTGCCCTTCTTCTAATCGCACAACACACACACACATAAGTCTGATGTGTGTGTTTTGTTTTGTGAGTTTTTATTAAATTATCTTTCTAGTTGTTCAACTTTGGTCCCTCAATTATTGAGCATTACACTTTATAGTTAAACTTTTATTTTCTTACATTCATAATTAACATATTCATAAATTTATATTTTGGGGTGTTACATTAAAAGAAATAATGACGAATACAAACGTTATTTAATTTTAAAAAAACGGTGAAACTAGATTTAACAAAAAAAAAAAAAATAACAATAAAGTCTTTAGTTTAAGGAAAATTGGCCTCTAATAATCTTTAGTAAACGTCATTGGTTATTGTTAGTCTCACTTTTGAATGTTTCCCCTGCCAGTCCAACCTTTCACTTATTTTTCCTCCACTGGTCACTCGTTAAAAAAACTTAACGGGGTTACGTTTTTTTTTCCGAATTACAAACATATGTTTTAGGGATTTTGATCCGAATGACGATACCAGTCCATTAATGTAAAAGTTACCTCGAAACGATGCTCCAAACGACGAAAACGGTGCTTCAATTCGGGTGTTTAAACTTCCAATTTACAAAAATCAAGTCGTTTGGAGCACTGTTTCGAGGTAAATTTTACATCAATCGACTCGTATCTTCGTTCTGGTCAAAAGCCCTAAAATATTTGTTTGTAATTCGGAAAAAACGTAACTCTGTTAAGTTTTTTTAACGGGGGACCAGTGGAAGAAAAATAGGTGAAAGGTTGGACTGACAATGGGACGTACTATCAATAGCCAATGACGTCTACTAAGGATTATTATAGGCCAATTTCCCTTTATTTTATCCCTTTAAGCCATTTCAAGGAATCCCCCTAGTTAAATTGAAAATGTAAGTAACTCATAATCTTCGATAGCCGTTAAAAAAAGAAAAAACTAAATCGTAATGATGCTATCTCATTATCTAGTTTGATGTCAACTGAGCTGTTCACTGCCCATCCGTACCACAAAAGGTTTGGATTCCAATACATTGAACAAAGGCTTTTAAAATAGCTATTGACTTGTCGTGGTGGACGTGGATGGTGGTGGGGGGTGGTGGACGTGGACGGTGGGTTGTCGGGGTGGATGGTGGTGGTAGATGGTAGTGGTAGGTGGTGGACGGTGGTGTTAAACGGTAGTGGTGGGTGGTGGACGGTGGTAGCAGTGGTGGTGGGTGGTGGTGGTGTTTAACACTCTGCAGACCTTAGAAGATCTTAAAAGTGGCGGGGCCAAGTCTGCATCAAGAAGAGCTCGCACATACGTTTTTTAATGAAACGTCTTCAAAAAAACAGATAGTCTGTAGATGGCAATGTCTGCGGGTGGTCTGCGCTGCGCAAATATAAAAGTCTGCACAAATCTTTCTTAGAAAAAAAAAAACACCACCTAAATTTGTGAGTAGTTAGGCTATGTGTTGTGGCCTTAAAAAGAAGGACACATAGGAGGGTGTTGGGCATGAAACCGTCATGACAGAATGTAAAAGTGTGGGTGGAGCTTCTTCATTTTTTTAATAATTAAATATCATAACTATTTGATAATATCTAGTCACTTTAATTAGTACCACATTTCATATTTATATTCCACCTACCCACGTAACCCAAAAATACACTAGCCTCGTCAGTCTCGGATTCTCTCATCTCAACCTCATCCTCTCTTCTATGTATTGGCCCTCAAAGAGAAGATACCTTAGCTGCTGACGTGCTTAGATAGTAACAATTAAGTTGGCATAGAACACAACCAAGTTTTAAGGATAAAAACACTAATACTAACTACACACGTTCTAGGCAATCGTACCTATCGATATATAGTATAGCCTAGGTAAGTTGTAACAGCCCAGCGTAATCGCACCATGATATTGTCCGCTTTGGCGGGGACGAACCACCATCGCCTCATGGATTTAAAACGCGTCATGATGGTTAAGGTATCAAGCCCCTTATAAGGAAGCCTTCGTTCCCCTTCACAACCAATATGGGATGTTACAATCCACCCTCGTTATAGGGCCCAACGTCCTCGCTGGCACACCAGTCCGGTCCCTGGCTCCGATACCATCTTCAGAGTTCACGAAGTGTCCACCAAGGGTCGAAAGTCGAGTTTAAAAAGATGTAGTGTCACCGTGATAAACAAAGATGTAGTGTCACCGTGATAATGGAACGATAGGTCTGTCCAAGTCGATAAAAGTAACTAGATGTCGTATTAGACAGTAAGCATCGACCAATGCAAAGGCCAGTGAAGAGAATCGCATCAAAAGAAAAAATCTCCTGGAATAACGACTCTTGCAATATAATGGGTAAGGTAAAAGTTTAAATCATCCCATTCGTCTATGGGTTGACTAATCCGTATCTCCTTCTTCCAATGTCTTTAAGACCATCGAATCATTAGGAGACATCCATTTGCTGAGTTGGGTATGCTAAGGTGTAAATCAAGTTAGGCTAAGAATTAACCACATAATAGGGAATGGGGGGTAGCCTTGTGATCGGTGGGAATTTTGATATGATTGTCAGCAGCACATAAGAAAAATATACGACGCATATAATTTTCATACTCAGTACAAGCAAACATGGAGTAGAATAGTGTTGTCATAACTATAATGTTCGATATTTTAATAATCAACACGAATATATTGCGTCCACACAATAATATTCCCAGTCAAATACTAAAACCCAAAATCGTCGGTAAGATGGGAAACAAGCCTCCCCATCTAAGTTTAAAGAGAAAGAAATGCGTAAACGAAAATGGAGTAAATGGTATCGTCAATCCTCATCGCCGACAGGAGATATAACATATCCTTCACCATTGCTAACATCCGGCTCTTCCTCTGGATCTTCCTCTGGATCTTCCTCTGGTTCTTCCTTCGAGTCTTCCTCCTCCTCAGCTTCGTTAGGTGCTTCGTGTTTCGCCTTTAAGTCTTGGATTTGTGCTTGAGCGTGTTACAAACTATTTCGCATTCTGAGCACCAGTGTCTACGGTTGCCTCGTGTAGGTGACCAAGTTGTTGTCTTGATGTGCCATAACAGCATGTCTCTCTAATAACTCTTGAATCTGAGATGCCTCTCCTTCGGCGTTTCTCTCTCGTGGCTTCTTTCTAGGACTCATAGCAGGATCCTCATAAGTAGGTATCTCAAGTAGGCACTTCTGATGTTGGTTTATTCTAGCCCATGGGTAAGATCAGGAAACTCGTGGAGGTGAATTAGGAACGACTGGCTCCTTGCCCCTAACGTGTTGTGGTTTCGAATTAGAGTTAGGGGAATTCATTTTTACCTGGGGCATATCATGTTTACATATTTTAGTTCATACACGAACCATAGTGTTGTAATATATATATATATATAATGCACGTGTAAATGTCAAATAATACAATTACCATGTATGCATCTAAGTATGACAAACCTTGCAATCTAGAGTGTGGTGTTGTTGTGATTTCCAATAGAGAATGGTTATAGTCTGTTTTTCATAAAAAATGTTTTATATTTTAAACCCTGTTCACTATAACCAATGGCTCTGATACCAATTTGTCACACCCTCAATTTCCACATGCAGAGTTTTACCGCGAGGCATGTGACTGACCAGGATCTAGCCACTAATCATGTTAAACCTACTATTTAAAATCATAAAACTTCACTAATAGCATGATTAGCGATAAAGTTTAATTGTCCAAAACACAGTTTATGTGTAGGATCGCGTTCGGCCCTGTTTGAGTCGATCAGAAGAATTCCTATCCAAATCAAGAGGCGGAAACTAATGATTTGGTGCTATTTCAGCTGGATTCACTTTAAACTTGCTGTTTTATTGATCTTGAGAACAATTACAAAGTATGACAGCACTTCGGCAGCACTTCGTGGCTAACCGGAAGAAAAACCCCCTTAACTATGTGTCCTAGGTTCGCTTGAACATCCACTATTTATAGCCTGACAGGTTTCGCTTATACGTACATGCACGTATAAGCGAACCTACATCATTTCATATAAGCGGACCTAACACTCTGACAGATAAGCGAACCTGACCTAGACATGTACATATAAGCGAATCTAACCTAGTCCATAAAAGCGAACCTATACAAACATGAGTTTCTAGTTTTTCGTGCCATGTCTGATCTATCCATCTCTAAGACTCGATGTAAGACGTAGTCGACAGACGTAAGTGCACCAACAAACTCCCCCTCAGATGTTGACGGAGTCTTCGAGTCTTCACAAATGCCAATCTACTGTCATAATCAGTCTTCAATCTTCCTCTGAAGTATTTATCATTTCAAGAATCCTCGTTCTCCTCTTTCTTCATCATCAACAAACTCCTCTCTCTCGGATGTTGATACGGTGTCTTCAGACTCTCCCTCTCAAACAGCTGGGATCGTAGTCTGGAATTCACAGCTTCATTCTCAGATTGTGCAAAGCTTCCATCAGATTCAAGATCGATACCTGACTCCATTCTCTTTTAGGATTATTATCTGGCAAATGTTCACCTGCACAATCTCTATCCAAACATAAGTTTCTTCAAATATTAAAATATTCCAACAATTTAGAAACTTTGTTGATAACTATAGAAATGATTTTACATTCAAGATCTTTCACTGACACTTTTCAAACAATCTTAACAATCATCACATACACTCTCCCAAACCTGTTCTTCAAGTTTAGCACTTTGAATTTCGAAAATCAGCTTCTCAACACAAGTTTGTCGAAAATCTTTTTGAATTTTCTGAAACCTCTTAAAAACATTAAGAAAATGTAAAAATGAAATATTTACAAACAAAATTTTTTGTGAGTTCGTGCAAGAGGATCATATCAGTTTTTGAGACACATCACCAACACCGTTAAGCTTGATTACATATTAAGTTCTAAACAATTTACCTAGATTGTCAGTATGTTTGTCCACTGAAATTTTCACACAGACTTCAATTGATTCGAGATACGATATTAATGTTTTAGAAACTAAAACTTTATTGTGTATCACTCCACTTGAATATACTCCTGTATCTAGATCCCAATATTCAGTCTTATAGATGAGAATACCACAAATGATATCTGTAAAGGGGTAATGTGCGAGGGCCGTGAGAGCTCAGGTCGATACTTCCGTATACGCAGAGAGATGACGGCTTCGACTTTTGGTGGGTCCCCTTTACAGGATCTTTTATTACAACAGCAACGATTATCCATTTTATTGTTTAATCAGATTGCTGAGGGCGAGCTTATATTTCAAAGCATTTTGCAGAAAATATTATTCGGGGACTAGGTCAGTATTTCCATACAGCAAAAGTCCCGGAATAATACCCCAGATATCACTGAGTATAAAGACCTAGTATCTCAGAATAAGGGACCTTTCAAACAAGATTTCGGGGGTTACCCATATATTCAAGAATAGTTACCCACAAATTAAGCAAGTTCGAATTTAGGTTTATATCTCGTTTCAATTTACAAAATGTGCAAAAACCTACTGACACATCCGCAGTAAGATTGTTTATCACTTTTAACTTTACAATTCTTTAGCGTGCTGTGATAGTCCACTGATGTACTATCATTTCCTCTTTTATGAAACAAAAACTCATTTTAGTTTTATCATGTTTTTGGCTTTTTCAAATTTTCTGATGTTTTTGGATTTTCTAAAAAAAATCTTACTCCCCCTAAAATTCAAATACATCTAAAGAAAATTGAAAACAAACTGTACAGAATCATGTCAACTGATATCGAATCGCTTCAATTCTCCATCCGTTTGGCTTAAACAATCAGAACTCCCCCTCACAACAAACTATTTTCCCATAATGATTTCAAAACACTTAAGTTTGTTTTAATCAAAATGGTTTTTCCGGAAAATAAGTTTAGTTGTTATTACCACTTGTAAAATTGGGGTACAAATCATCACATTGTTTTACTAATCTTGTGAATAAAAGTTAATTCAAGTTCAATTCAATGACCCTGATTTAACCACTTGTAGAAACAACTGGTTCACATTCTGAATCATTAAGCATTCAAACCTGTTTTTCAACCAATTACCATCTGTTGGTTGAATTCTCAAGGTGCCGATTCCTACTTCTCGCTTACAAACCTGGGAGTTCCGGCAAGTCCTGCACAAACTTTTTAAACACATTATACAAACATGATAAAAATGATGCCGATTCATGATCCACGATTACCAACTTGGGATCTCCGGCAAGTCAGGTTTTTATTCTTTGAAAAATATATCCACCCAAGCCTGACCTTCCTTGGGTGTAACAACATCTTCTTCATCTTTTCTTTCAACAAACTTGTAAACACGTCCTTTGGAAGCATAAAAATCTTTGATGCTTTTGGCCTTACCGTTGACCATTTGTCCAAAGATACGTTTTACATTTCCGTTGAAAGTTTTTTCAACATCAAATTTCTTCTTGTCAGAATAAAATTGATTTGAAATTTCAACTTTTCCAACTTTCTTCATAAAATTTTCAGCACGCAAAGGTGGAAAATTTTCATCGTTCATAGTTGGAACTTTCTTTTCAACCTTTTTCTCAACACGTGGCTCTTCTGATTTTATGGAATCAGATTCATCACCAGAATTATTACCTGAACCTTTCACAACCCATTTTTGATTTGCACATTATCTTTTCTTCTTGAAGCACTCTTTGAACAGTCTCCTTTCTCAAAAGTTGAATTATCAAAGCCAGTAAACTTCCGGGTTGACAGTTCAGTCTTCTCAAAAACTTTATCTTTCATTTTACCAGAGACTTCCTGTTTTGGTTTGAATGTCTTCGGACAATCTCTAGCAACATGACCAGCAATCTTGCACTGAAAACAGGTTCTCTTTTCAATCTTCTTCGGAACTTCATTTTTCTTCAGTTCTTCTTGCTTCTTGGCAAGGAATTCCTGATTTGTCTATCTTCTGAATAATTGTTCTTTTTCAGCCTCTGACGTCTTCCCTGAAACAAACATAGTTTTTGGTTTATACATTTTTTCATTTTTATAGTTTTTCGGTGGGACAAAACCAAGACCTTTCTTTTTGAAATTACGATTATGGTTTGGTTTCTTTTGGAAACTATAACCACAATTGTAACCCATTTTCTTGTTGATTCTTTGTTGATCTCTTGAAGTGTATTGTTTAGGTTTTCTGGAAAGATTTAAATCTTTTATTTCAGAAATATTAATTTCTGTGATTTTGAAAACCTTTTGAATCATTTCAAATCTGACACTTCTTATTGGAAAACTCTCATCAGAATATAATTTGTCAGAATCTTTCAAAGTATAAGCCACTTTGAATGATTCATCATTCAAATTAGATTTTGACATCAAAAACTCTTTATCATAAACCCGTTTGTCCTTTTTGAATGTCGGCTTTGACGCATTGGACCCAGACTTTGACTCGGGTTTGGACTCCTCACAGTCATCTTTTTCTAACACCTGATCGATCACACTTTTTATCAACTTTGACTCATGATCAGTGTCAGATGACGTGTACGTGACATCAATATTTTCTGGCAAGTTATCCGATGGCCCAGACTCCCATTCTAAGTTTATTGCTTTTTCGACTCTCTCAGAATTTGGATTTCGAGGTGAATATCCATTTTCGACCGGGGGCGGACATCTATTGTAGACCACACTTGATTTCTTACCAGAAGTCTTCACTTTTTCTTCGTCTTTTGTCACAGAATTCCTTTCTTCATACATATTCACTTCTTCAAACGTCTTCAAATTTTCCACTACCGGATAAATCCTGTCAACAACAAAAGAAGAACATGAGTAACTTTCTAACAATTTTTTAACTTTCTCAGTTTCTATCTTTTGTGTTGCTAACTCCAACTCTAGATCAGCACATTTTTTTATATGAAAATTTGCATCATCAAGCTGTCTCAAGTATGCTATCTTCAGTGTATTCATCGCCACAGCTTGTTCACCACTCGAATCAGTATACTTGTTGATTTCTCTTTTCATTGTATCATATGATTCTTTTAATATGTTTATGTTATGCAACAATGATGTGTGTCGGTGTATATATATTTTTTTGATGTATATTTAAGCCCTTTTTACACTTTTAACCAAGTTTTAAATTTATAAAACACGATATTCACTAACACTAAACACACATATGGGCAAGTGCACCCATCGTGGACGTAGTATAGTGTTGGTAAGATACCGAGGTCGTCCAAGGACACAAGAGCTTTTAATACCGGTTTATCCTCAACGTCTAATCAAATCAAAAAGGTTAGAAAAATGTTTTAAACTAAGAAAATAAAAACTAACTAAATGCTGAAAATAAAAATAAAATAAAAACAGATAGACAAGATGAATCACTTGGATCCGACACGTGTATTAGTATAACCTTTGATTATTTTCGCACTTTTGCACTTGTTTAAGAGATTATCTTAGTTATTGTAGTAGGCCCCTCTTTTGAAGGCGACGTTACCCTCAACCCAGTAGTTTGAGTCAGCAAGGATACAATCCTAAAGGGTCGGATTATCGAAAGATAATGAATTAAGTTATTAATGCAAATTGTGGTAGGCCCCGCTTTTGGCGGTGACGTTACCCTCGGCTAAGTAGTCTGAGTCAGCAGGGATACAGTCCTAAATAGCCGGGTTATAGTATTAATAGTAGTTAACTTATGAGGGGGTCAAAGAGTTTGGATCCCCGCCATCCAATACCTATGGGCATTGAAGGAGATCCTACTAAATTTGACCCAGGTCCCAAGCAGGACCTCTAAACGCTGAACAAGGGCAAGACCCTTACCAAACCGTTCCCTTAACCCCCGACCAGGTAGCCAACATACCTCCATATAGACCGTGGAGATATGAATGGTGAAAATCTTTTATTTTATATAGACAGTAAAATAATGCCAAGACACCACGGACAAACGATAAGGAAAGATCACCTTCAACATAAGTAACTAGTTATTAAAGTCATTAATACAAAACCAAATAAAAAGTGCAAAAGATTAAAAATAAAAAGTATTATACTAAACACTTGTCTTCACCAAGTGATGTAAGAGACTTAGGCAAACATGGCCTTGATTGTCAAGAACTCTTACGATCAATCTTGGATCCCGAGACGACTCACACACTCTACGATGGACAATGGATGATGGTGGTGGATGATGGTGTTATGGTGGTGGTGGGTGGTGGATGAAGTGTGAGAGAGGTGGTGTGCCAAGGGATGAAATGGAATGAAGCCAAGCACCCCTATTTATAGGCTGGACACGGCCCCGTGTCCGCTGGACATGGCCCCGTGCCCGTCTGACATTCTCTCACTTCATTAATTGTAATTGCGAATTACAATTAATGCGCCTGCTGTACTTTCACCCCGCCCCCGTGCTCGCTGGACACAGCCCCGTGGTGGGCAATGGAAGCTTCTACTGGTTTGTCTTTTCTGCTGCTTCCTGGGCACGCCCCCGTGTTCGCTGGACACGGGGCGTGTTCAGACTCTGTTTCTTCTCCTTTGCCTTGGGAGGTGCCGTTGAGGGTCCGGGCAATCCACTTTTGTTCCTTTTTCTTGTATTTATGGTAGAATTAATTGTCTTTTTGCTTCTTTTGTGATTTTGAGCTCATTTCATCCTGAAAATACAAAAGGAAGACAAAAACACTCTTTTTCCAACATTAGTACTAAAAAAGGGTTAGTTTTATGCCTTAATTGATGTGATTTATATGTTGCATTTTACACACATCAAATACCCCCACACTTGAACTTTTGCTTGTCCTCAAGCAAAACTCTTTAAATGTGGCTTACACTCCCAAATGGAATAGGTAGAAGAGAAGTTTTTTTTTTAGCTTGTCCTAGAGTGTCGGGAATCCAAGGTTTTTATAGGTTTTATTTTTATTTATTTACAATCCTATTCGTTATGATTTATTTTGAACTTTTCATAAGATGAATTACTTATTTGGGCATAGCATGCCTTATTAAAATTCCATTTATATACAAGTTCACATACCTCACGGGAGATCACTCAACACTCGGCCGAAGGTGTATATTTTAGTGAATCACTCGAGAGCGGCACAGAACTTACGTCTTCCATAGGCTTGCCAAGCAATCAATCCTCCTCCTTTTTAACTTTTTACCTTTGTAAATATCAAGAGGACTTTTTGGGTGAAGGCTTGGGTTTAAAGGTGGGTGGTTGGTTAGTGGTTAGTAAAAAGGGCGAAAATCGTAACAAGCGTCGGTTTTCGTGAAGTACCTTGTTTTTAGTGACTTTTTATTTTGAAGTATTTCTCCAAACAAGCTTTTATAGCTTTTGTTTGTTTTTGACTTCATCATCATCATATTTTTTTTTTCAATCGTCACATAAAAAGGTGATGTTTACGAAAAAGTGAACTTGTTACTAAAATAAAAAAAATAAAAAGGTTTTTGATGGGTAAAAAGGGTTTTGGGGTAATGAAATGAAAGGTTTAGGCTCAAAGGGGCTATCTAGGGGGATTTTGGGTAGGTAAAAAAAAATGAAAAATAATGGTTTTGAAAGAAAAAAATGGTTAGTCCTAATGCCTCCATCATTTACTTACTTGGGTTTAAGTTGGTAAGGACCGGGAATGTATCGTCGTGGCAAGTTCTAGATTTGTAAGGACCGAGCGGCTATTCACACAAGAAACAAAAAATGAGCATTTAATCTAAATATGTGTATTTTTGTGCTCAATAAAGGCTCAAAACTCACTTTTGTGGGAATGGGTTTTTAATGTGACCAAGCATATATAATCGAATTTTTAACTAGACTTGTTATGCCGTTTCATAATTTTCTTATGTTGGTTCTTTTTTTATCACGACGCTACCGGTTGTAAACTTGTAAAAATATAACCTTTTTAGAACTTGTTATTCCCAACTTAAACTAAGACAAGTAAATAAAAAAATGAAAAAGTTTTTGAAAAAAAATTTGGGGTGTTTAGCGGTTCCAATAGAGTTTTGTGTAAGGCTTATGTTTAGGATTTTGCAAAATTTCAAGGGTTTTAGCATCCCCCCACACTTAAATTACACATTGTCCTCAATGTGTCCAAAAATAATGTTTTTGGTTGATTAGAATGTATAAAAGTGGGTTAAAAAGCAAAGATATATGTTACTGGCATCCTGGACAAGGCCCCGTGTTGACCGGGCACGGCCCCGTGGTCAAGTGCCAGTAACAAAAATTACAGAATTGAAACAGAAGCCTGGACACGGGGGCGTGTCCGCTGAACACGGCCCGTGTCCAGTTACCTGAACTGGGTGATTTTCTGCAGGGGCTCAGCACGGGGCCGTGTTGGTTGGGCACGGCCCGTGTTGAGCCTTCTGTGATGGAGATTTTTGTCGGGTTGCTCTGTTCTTCGTGCATGGTTCCATTTTTCTCGTTCCCTTTTTCATCCATTACCACCATAAGTGTGTTTTATTCTCAAAACAACCATCAATCTTAAAAACCATCATAACATTGCTAATAGAGAGACATTACATAAAGATAAAAATTACATAAATATTAAACTTATGGAGTTCTAGCCCTATGTTTTATTTTAATTTAGCAAAATTTATAAGAAGCTACTAATCTTGGTTAGATAAGGCTTTGTAGAACTCCTCCTTTCGGGTGCGGTTCTCCTCATATGTCGGCAAGCCACTCCTCTACCTCCCTTGGAAGGAGAAAAGAGGGCTCGTTTGCATTGGTTTGAGGAGTTTCAACTTCCGCTGGAACTTCTTGTGGGTTTTCCATAGGAGGTTCTGCGGGAAAGTCTCCCCACCCGGTAGGGTTGTTAACACCGAGTGCCAAGTTCCAGTCTTGTTGTGGAAGGACTGGTTCCATAGGGGGTGCTACCAAAATGTTTAACCTTTGGTGCAAAAGGTTAATCTCTTGGAAGCTGCTTTCAAGTCCCATTGTAAGATCGTTAATACGGTCAATGAGGACCTCCTCTACTGACGTCATTTCGTCGAGAGCTTCCCTTAGCGCTATCACGTAGTGCACAAGTCTAGCTTCAACGGAGGGCCTCCTTCCCCTTCGGCTGTTTGAGGAATGAACGGATGATGTTTCGCTGTTTTCACTCGCCATTCTACGAAAAATAAACCAAAAGCAGTTTATATGACGAAACAGTTTCTGGACATGGCCCCGTGCTCATTGAGCACGGCCCCGTGTTCATCTTTCTGCAGAATTTTGGAGCAAGGAATCTTGGGTTTTTAAGTAATTTACTGAGTTTATGCAAGCTTTTTGACAGTAAATAACTTTAAACAATGTTACATAACATGTTTTTACCAAGATTCTATGATCAAAACTCATTGTTTCCTACCACAAAAATTGAAAATTCAAACTTTTCATGGTAGTTCTTGAAGAAAGATGAAGAAGAAGGAAATGTCTAGAAGAGGAAAGGACAAGATGGGTTGTTGGAAACTTCTTTTAGACTTACCTAGGATTGTTTGAGAGAAGATTCCTTCAAATCTCTGTCCCCAAGTTGGTCCAAATGTGCAGGATTTTTGGCTGCATTTATAGAAAACGACAGCCTGCTGGACACGGCCCCGTGTCCGCTGGACACGGCCCCGTGTGCAGATGAAATTCTGACACAGTTTGTCCGTATTCTGACGTTCTGATCAGAGGGGAATCTTTTGATGGACACGGGGGCGTGTTGGCCGGGCACGGCCCCGTGTCGGAAAGCTGTCTTATGAAGTTTTGTCTTTACTAAGGAGCTAATCTATATCGGGTGGCTCTTGACTTGTTGGAACAACCCCAAAGTGCCTAAGATACCTTAATTGTCCTATACTAAGGCGAGAACGCAAGAGGTTGTCGGTGAGGGTAATTCCTATTTTCATTCTAGGTGGACAAGTCCAACCCTTTCCCGGGCTCTCGTTAAAGAAGGTGTATGCCGAATCGCTCAGGTCTATGTATGCATCGAACGAAGTCGATGGGGAGTCCTTCACGGCACAATCGGCACAGGGACGACTATCGTCCGCGTCTTTTCTAGGTAAGAAGGTATTTTCGGGAGCAACGAGGTTGTCGGAATGCGGTTCCAACATTTCCTCATGGTCATCATCTTGGGATGGATCTAAAAAATCCTTCCTAAGTTCTTTTGACCAATTGAGAAGTAGTTCTTCTAGTTGAGATAACTCGTCAAGGAGCATTTCTCCTAGAATATCTGGCTGGGCGCATTCGAGGGAGAAATAGTGCTTATTTTTACTTTCGCCCCTCTTAAGGTTACAGGGAATCGGTGAGTCTATATAGTGGGGCCTATAAGTGAGGAAAAAACATTTTAATTCCTCATGTTCGCCTCCACATATTCGACACCACAAACCATAGGAGTGCCGAAAGTAAAAAGAATTACTATTACTCATGTTTGTGTCAGAAATTACCAACCGCCGGGATCTAACGGTTCTGTTTTCAGCAACTGAATCTTGGGCACGGGGGCGTGTTGAGTAGACACGGCCCCGTGTTCAGCCTACTGTCTGACTTAAAACAGGACTGCCAGTTCCAATGATTGAGCACGAGGCGTGTTCAGCGGGCACGACCCCGTGTTGAGCTCTGCAGAAGCTAAAAATCTAAGAAAAATCCTAAAAAAAAAATCAAAGAAAAATAAAAATATGATTAGGCCGTTGATTCCTAACTTTCTTAAAATCCTTGTGTCCCCGGCAACGGCGCCAAAAACTTGATGTGTGTCGGTGTATATATATATTTTTTTATGTATATTTAAGCCCTTTTTACACTTTTAACCAAGTTTTAAATTTATAAAACACGATATTCACTAACACTAAACACACATATGGGCAAGTGCACCCATCGTGGACGTAGTATAGTGTTGGTAAGATACCGAGGTCGTCCAAGGACACAAGAGCTTTTAATACCGGTTTATCCTCAACGTCTAATCAAATCAAAAAGGTTAGAAAAATGTTTTAAACTAAGAAAATAAAAACTAACTAAATGCTGAAAATAAAAATAAAATAAAAACAGATAGACAAGATGAATCACTTGGATCCGACACGTGTATTAGTATAACCTTTGATTATTTTCGCACTTTTGCACTTGTTTAAGAGATTATCTTAGTTATTGTAGTAGGCCCCTCTTTTGAAGGCGACGTTACCCTCAACCCAGTAGTTTGAGTCAGCAAGGATACAATCCTAAAGGGTCGGATTATTGAAAGATAATGAATTAAGTTATTAATGCAAATTGTGGTAGGCCCCGCTTTTGGCGGTGACGTTACCCTCGGCTAAGTAGTCTGAGTCAGCAGGGATACAGTCCTAAATAGCCGGGTTATAATATTAATAGTAGTTAACTTATGAGGGGGTCAAAGAGTTTGGATCCCCGCCATCCAATACCTATGGGCATTGAAGGAGATCCTACTAAATTTGACCCAGGTCCCAAGCAGGACCTCTAAACGCTGAACAAGGGCAAGACCCGTACCAAACCGTTCCCTTAACCCCCGACCAGGTAGCCAACATACCTCCATATAGACCGTGGAGATATGAATGGTGAAAATCTTTTATTTTATATAGACAGTAAAATAATGCCAAGACACCACGGACAAACGATAAGGAAAGATCACCTTCAACATAAGTAACTAGTTATTAAAGTCATTAATACAAAACCAAATAAAAAGTGCAAAAGATTAAAAATAAAAAGTATTATACTAAACACTTGTCTTCACCAAGTGATGTAAGAGACTTAGGCAAACATGGCCTTGATTGTCAAGAACTCTTACGATCAATCTTGGATCCCGAGACGACTCACACACTCTACGATGGACAATGGATGATGGTGGTGGATGATGGTGTTATGGTGGTGGTGGGTGGTGGATGAAGTGTGAGAGAGGTGGTGTGCCAAGGGATGAAATGGAATGAAGCCAAGCACCCCTATTTATAGGCTGAACAGAAGGCTGGACACGGCCCCGTGTCCGCTGGACACGGCCCCGTGCCCGTCTGACATTCTCTCACTTCATTAATTGTAATTGCGAATTACAATTAATGCGCCTGCTGTACTTTCACCACGCCCCCGTGCTCGCTGGACACAGCCCCGTGGTGGGCAATGGAAGCTTCTACTGGTTTGTCTTTTCTGCTGCTTCCTGGGCACGCCCCCGTGTTCGCTGGACACGGGGCGTGTTCAGACTCTGTTTCTTCTCCTTTGCCTTGGGAGGTGCCGTTGAGGGTCCGGGCAATCCACTTTTGTTCCTTTTTCTTGTATTTATGGTAGAATTAGTTGTCTTTTTGCTTCTTTTGTGATTTTGAGCTCATTTCATCCTGAAAATACAAAAGGAAGACAAAAACACTCTTTTTCCAACATTAGTACTAAAAAAGGGTTAGTTTTATGCCTTAATTGATGTGATTTATATGTTGCATTTTACACACATCAAACAACTCATTGTTCTGCTTGATTAAAGAATCACAATTCATGCATTTTTCTAGAACTTCAACTGATTCATCATCAACTTTTACTTCAAATTCAGGAACTTCTTTGATTTTTCTGTCTGGTTGGAAAAATTCAGCTCTTCTTTTTCTCTCAGCTTCAGCTTCTGCTTTTAATCTCTCTTCCTCTTCTTCCTCTTCTTCGAGCTTTCTTCGTCTTGCTTCAGCAGCTTCCATGACTTTCCTGCTTCTTTCTGCACATTTCAAATCATATGCATTAGCAAAGAAAGCATTTAAAGTGTTTTTGGACATCTCCTTGGCCATGAGATCTTTATCTGGGCAAAAATCATCCCAACTAAAACCTTCAGCCAACTTCTCATCATCTTGTTCTGCCAAACACACTTTGCTGTTTTTTGGAATATATTTATCCCATGAAAAATTTTCATATTTGCTTAGACATGCTCTTTCTTATCAATCATATCTCTCCCATGAGCAGTTTGTGCCTGATGCTGTGCTGGTGGTGTGACTTGATGATAAATCGCCTTTTTGTGATAATCGTTGTTTCCAAAAGGATTCTGGGCTCCAGTAGCTTCACGATTTTTGCACTCCCTCTTGAAATGCCCCTTTTCCCTGCAACGAAAACACGTAACTTTAGATTTATCAAAGCCTAAAGTTGAAACATTTGCATCACGGAAATCATCTCTTCCCGTGATTTGTTTAAACTTCTCAGCTCGCCTCATTACACTAGCCATACACCATTTTATGTCCATTAATTCCATCTCTTCAGCATCAATTTGATCGTAATCCTCTTTTGAGCATTGGATTACCAATCTTTCCGGCCACAAAACTGCTATAAGACTCAAGAACCATTCCCAACAAAGACATTTGATTTTTAGCAATTTCTTCAGTGTAATCTTGATCATTTTCAATACTAAGAACAATGTTGCACTGAAGTTTTCTTCCATTCTTTGTTACAGAAATGTTTGGATCGAATGATGAAAATCTTGTGCTGCTAGATCCCTGGGATGACTTCTTTTTAGGAGAATCTTTAACACTGAAAGCAGTTTCGATTTTCGGAGAATGATTTGTTGATCCAGGAACACCACCCTTTAGTACAGGCTGATATCCTGTTCTCCATCGTAATTCTTCACCCTGGCAATCTTCCTTTGCTCCATCTCTTGAGCTTCCAGGTGTTTAATGAAATCTCCTAGTGTCATATTCTTGTAATCCTTTCTGTTGGATCTCAGCATCATCAGAAACGTTCCCCATGTTTCATGTGGTAGCGCATCTGCAAGTTTTTCAATCAATTCATCAGTATCCTTTTTAATACCAAGTTTTGTCATGTTTCTCACCAAGTTACAATATCTGTCAGTTATCTGCTTGGTGTTTTCAGACTTTAAACCACGAAACAGATCAAACTCTTTCTTCATGAGAGACATTTTATTCTTGAGCATATCATCACTCCCAACAAACTTTGCTTCCAATTCAGTCCAAATTGAATAAGCAGTACCATCATGTTGAAGCGGTATCAAGATATCTTCTTTTATAGCTTGCTGAAGCAGACTCACCATGAGGTTCTCATCTCGATATTTCTTTTTGTCCTCAGTACTCATTTCCTGGATTGATAACTCTTTGTTGTTTCTTGTGGGTCTTTCATATGGCTCTTCAGTGTGTTCCCACGCATCTAGGTGATAAGCCTCGACCCAGTTTCCAAAACGTTCAGACCACACATTATAATCATCAATATCCATGAGTTTAGGCGGTTTCTGAGATGTTCCGGTTTCATTCTCAATCAAAGCACTTTGAGTCATTGAGATCGGGCTAGCAAAAGCATTATAGAATTCGTTGTCCATTTTTCGAAATTTTACAAAAATTACACAACAGTCAAAAAACCGAAACTACTGTGTCCAAATAAGCAAATCAGAAATTTGTCACAAAATCGGACCTTCACTTGTCACAATAAGCGAACCAGAAAAGCGAATCTATTAATGTCTGATCAAGCGAACCTATGATGTTCTCTTGAAGCGAACCCTTTGAGCGAATCAAATAAGCGGACCACAAAACAAACGTCTTTGGAGCGGACCTATCAGGTGATTTGGAGC
Organism: Helianthus annuus; assembly: GCF_002127325.2. Classification (NCBI taxonomy): domain Eukaryota; kingdom Viridiplantae; phylum Streptophyta; class Magnoliopsida; order Asterales; family Asteraceae; genus Helianthus; species Helianthus annuus. Next base: position 138,753,912 of record NC_035445.2, read on the forward strand.
GAACCTACTCCAAAATATGACCCTTGGAGCGAACCAGTCTGGTAATTTCAAGCGGACCTCAATGCTGATGTCACTGTTTGAGCATGCACGTACAAGCAAAACACCTAAAATCCTATTTTCTAAGTCGATTTTAGATCTGAAAATTTCAAGGGTTTACTAGTTCATGATTCCGAGTGCAGTGTGTGATTTTGAGTCGGTTTTACTGTGAAAATTTTTGAAAGTATGAAGAAAGTGATGAAAACAGATGAAATGCAGCTAAAATGGCAAGAACTCCTCCTCCTGAGCTCTGATACCACTTGTAGGATCGCGTTCGGCCCTGTTTGAGTCGATCAGAAGAATTCCTATCCAAATCAAGAGGCGGAAACTAATGATTTGGTGCTATTTCAGCTGGATTCACTTTAAACTTGCTGTTTTATTGATCTTGAGAACAATTACAAAGTCTGACAGCACTTCGGCAGCACTTCGTGGCTAACCGGAAGAAAAACACCCTTAACTATGTGTCCTAAGTTCGCTTGAACATCCACTATTTATAGCCTGACAGGTTTCGCTTATACGTACATGCACGTATAAGCGAACCTACATCATTTCATATAAGCGGACCTAACACTCTGACAGATAAGCGAACCTGACCTAGACATGTACATATAAGCGAATCTAACCTAGTCCATAAAAGCGAACCTATACAAACATGAGTTTCTAGGTTTTCGTGCCATGTCTGATCTATCCATCTCTAAGACTCGATGTAAGACGTAGTCGACAGACGTAAGTGCACCAACATTATGTTGCAGCGGAAAAATAAAGTAAAACCCATCAAACCTTAAAACCACATGTTAATAAATGTTTAAAACATAAAGTTTAACGAACCACCCACTCCAGCTGATTGCAATGCCCATCCATAGTTGTACCTACTGACCTTCAAAGCATGCAACTACTTGTCAATAATAAAGTTGGCGAATTCACAAATTTGAGTTTAGCGAAAGTAAAGTTCACAACGTTTTTGGATTGAGTATGACTCAGGTAGCTAACCCTCATCACATGATTAAACTGTGTAGATACCAAAAACTGACGTAGTAAGTTTTCCTGCCCTCCATCAATGTCTATCCGCATTGATGCAATAGGAAAGGTCAATAGTTCACGCCCTGCTCCCAGCACGGTGTGAGGTTTGTCAAACCTAATAGCGCTATCAACTAATACCCCGTTTGCCAACCCGGCAAGCTAGTCGGTATAATGTGTAGGGACTTTCAGGATAGAGTTTTTTGTTTAGTCCAGGTGTACTACTCCACCTCCAGTGGATAGTATGTTTCAGTGGTTCCAACAAGGAACGCACGTGTAGCCCCAAACCAGGGGTGCTATATGTGTTTCCCAAACCAGGGAAATAAGTGTGTTGTCCCAAACCAGGGACGCATGCTTTTGTAAAGAGTTGTGGACTCACCTTAGTTTGCTCGGTAGTAAACTTGAAAGGTAATCAGGAAAGTCAATCTCTTCCTGATATGTTTACCGTTTCAATTAGTTTAATTTATGAATCCTACACGTGGTCTAACACATAGTCACAAAATCACATTGTCATGCAATTACTCATTTAGGTAAGTTTACGCATATGATCATAGCATTCCATAAACACATTCATTGCCTCCTATTAAGGTTTCTAGTATCATACAACAACCTTATGCTATCATGTACATGCATTTAAAGCGTTAACAAATACTTTCGGCTCAAAGTAGTTTCACGTCAACTTTTAGGCAGTTTTCTGGAATTTATTTAAAATACACTAGCCTCGTCAGTCTCGCATTCTCTCATCTCAACCTCACCTCTCTTCTATGTATTGGCCCTCAAAGAGAAGATACCTTAGCTGCTAACGTGCTTAGATAGTAAAAATTAAGTTGACACAGAACACCACCGAGTTTTAAGGATAAAAACACTAATACTAACTACACACGTTCTAGGCAATCATACCTATCGATATATAGTATAGCCTAGGTAAGCACTCAAGTATCAATCCGTGGACACTAAGATCAATTAACGTATCTCTTTTGCAATATTTAACCTAAGTAATTTTTAAGAATTATTGATTAAGTTGAGAAAACAATGATAAAAAAGAATAACCAGTTAGGTTCAGAATCATCGTATTACTTTTGTAAAACAATTCATTATGGTTCTTATGAATGACGCGCCCTAGTGGACACAAGTAAAAAGGGTGTAGTGTTAAAAAAGCTAGAGCCCCCCGGGTTGGCCCCATGTCCCCAAATAACCAAGCAATAAACACACCCAATTATTCAGTTCTAAGTAACTAAGACATCTACTCGTCCCTTATGATCTAAGAGTCACATATATTGCTAAAGCAACCCAGATTAACGAACCGAGCGAATTACTATCCAGATTACACAATTTAAAGCAAACCCTTATCTAGTATCCAAACCCTTTTAATTAGATTTTCCCATAGGTGACCCGTATGCATTACCAATACCCAACCAAGTTTGTTATATACCTACTGAGCATCCAACCCTAGACTAACGGTCGATATATAGCCTAAAGATAAATGAGCAGATCTAACATGCATAACCTCATAGAAAGACCTAAATCATCCACACACACTCAATTGAACATCGATTCTCAACATATAGATTATACTATTACAAGTTCATAAGCAAACCTTACGAGAAACACACTTTCATAACAAAATCAACCAAGTTAATGCAAAGTAACAAGAATCATCCTACCCTAACCGGCTATTACGCGATTACCTACTCATAGTAACAAACAAAGCTAAAGAATTCATTGAATACATGACATAAAATCACAGGCAATGATAATACGAAAGTGCTAACTCAATAAGGAACCATCACTTGTCCTCCTCTACGTTCTTCTTCCTTGAATCCTTTCCCGAATCTCCGATCTTGAATCCTTTGAACTTCAACAACCCTTTTTTCGCTTACCTTCTCTTGTTTCGTCCAAACTTAGGGTTTCTATGACATCTCTATCTTTATATACTGCGTGTTTGTAAGTTGGGTGGTTTACGACCCGTATACCCAAACCTGGGTTACGGCTCGTAAACAAAGGAAAGTTGTTGTTATTGATCTTGGGTTTCCACATACTACGTCGGTGCCTTGACTTGGGGCTCACGACTCGTACTTACTTTCAAGGCTCACGGCCCGTAAACGATAGACTTAGGCCTGCCTTCTTCACATCTTCAGTTCTGGCCCGTAAATCCTTTATTTCACTTAGGAACCTGTCAAATACTCAAAAACAAACATTTAAACCATTCCAAACAGTATTTACAGGAAATAACTATCAAAATACGGGTTTTTATACTATAATATTATGTTGTCTTTTAGACACATCAGCCGCTCTCACCTGTTGCTCCACAAGGAAGTGATATATGTATCACTTGTCCTCGCAACCATTGCTGTTAGGATCTGAGTTTGGATTGATTGTGATTTGTGTTTGAATTTAGATGAACAAATGAAAGAGTAGTGCAGCGGAATTTAAATGGAAGCAAACTTTTCACAATCAAACAGAAGAAATGCTTTCATTCATACATTTTCAACACAGAATCAAATGATTGAATTTATTTTTAAACTCTGATTACAATGCATGTATGATTCGCAAACTCCCCCTTAGCCCGAGCTCAGTGTTTGTTCGTGTAGGAAGAACATGGTGAAAAGAGCTAAACAGAACAGTACAGAGTACTGTTCTATTTATAGGCACTTGCAAACCACTGAGCATCTAAGCTGAGGTCACCATGAAAGTGACATCTAACCTCCTAACAAACTCTAACCTCTGATCTATACAAACACTGCTATGCTAACTACTGATGTTACAATTCAATACATAAAGTAAGCATAAACTACTGTTGCATCCTTCCACTGCTGTGAACCCAGCAGTACTTGTCATGATCAGCAGTGCTTGAAACAAGGCAGCAGATTGAGCAGCAGAGCTTTAGTTCTTCAATCAGACTTTGACTTGATCAGCAGTTGTAGGTCAGCAGTTTGCATGATCAGCAGATAGGAGGTCAGCAGATGTTGAAACCACTTTCAAGGGGAGAGACTTGCAACCAAACATCTGCTTATTCTGGATCCACTGCTCTGATCCAGTTTTGGCTTTTATTATCTGTTCCTTTGGCAGGGTTCAATCCCAACAATCTCCCCCTGGAACAGATAATGCCAAAACTCTTCATTATTGTAGATCTTTATTGCCTCATCAACAGTTCCCTTATTTGCCCTTTGAATTGCAATTCAAAAGTTAAGGCATCTATATCATCATCATCCCTGCTAAGCGAAAGATCAAGGAGATCCTGCAAATCTTCAAGACTCAGGCCAAGAGCTTGTTCCCTTGTTAGTTTCTTCACTTCGCCATCAGAGCTGAACACAGTCAGTACGTGGGTCTGTTTTTCAGTTTTCCACTTTAGTACTTTTGAGCCTGATGGGTTTCTTGGGAGTTTTTTATTTGATGAGGAGTTTGGTGATGCTGGCCTATTCATGACTGGCTGAGCAGTACTTGCAGATTGGTCCAACTCAAGAGTTTCTTCAATCATTCTTTTTATGCCTTCTTTCACAAGGTCATCACCAGCAATTAACTCTTGAGTTGTTTCAGCATCCAACTGTTTTTGACTCCTTCTTTTGTAGATGGCAGCACCAGTAGGAGCAGTGGTTCTTTTGATTTGCAGCTTTGGTGGTCTTTTTGAGACCTCTGCTTTGGAGTAGTCAGGCTTTTGTGGAGCTGTCGGATCTTTCTTCCTATGTTCCTCCAACCTTTTATAGGTGGCCCTGACCCTAGCTTCTCCCCACTTTGACACATAATTCCTTGACCCATATTCAGCAACTATCAGCTCCTCTTTCATTCTCTTCAACTCTAAGGCTTTGTCAGCTTCAAACTGTTTGAATTTTTCAGGGGGAGTCTGCTGGACATTATCTTTGATCATTTCATGAATCCTGGCTATTTCTTTTTCAAGCTCAGGAATGGTCCAGTTTTTGTACATGTGTTTCTCCCCCTTGTATTTCTTGTAGGTCATGATATTTTCAATGTAGTCTTTTCTTAGGGTCTCATCTGCCCTTTTTGAAATTTGTTGACTAACATTTTTGGTAAATTATTCCATTGATCTGACCTGTGTAAGGAGAAACTGATAGTTTTGCTGAAATTCCCTATCAGATTTCCCTTGTTTGTTTTTGTTAGCGATATCCTCTGCTTGCTTGGCTTTGATTTCTAAATATTCTTCAATGTTGTTTGGTCTGGGATATCCTCTAACTGAGGGCAAGCTCCTTTTGGCAGGGCTATCCTCATAGTAGAAAGATTTGATTTCATCTCTAACTGCTATGAGTTCTAAAGGAAACACAACACCTATAGGAGGTAATGGCTTTTGAATTTGAGTTGAAGAGAGAGAAATGGGTTTTGAAACTGTGACAAGTGCTTGGGATTTTGAAGCTGTTGGTGGTGGTGATGGAGAATCATCATCTGATATGATAACCCTTCTCCTTTTTATTTTAGGAGAGGCAGATGATGTTTTGGGTGGAACAGTGGAGGTGGTTTGAGTGGCAGTGGTTTGTGACTGACTAACAGTTGTTGAAACAACTGGTGTTTCAACCACTGTTGTCATTACAACAGATGTTTTAACATCTGCTGTCTTCTGCTTTAAGGCAGGAACTGATGGTGGAGATATTGTTTTTGGTGGTGGTAAGGCAGTGGTAGTGGTGTGTGTTGAAGTGGTGTGTGTTGAAGTGGTGTGTGTTGAAGTAAGAGTAGTTGTTGTAACAACTGAGGTACCAGCAGATGTTGATACGACAGGAGTTTCATCAACTGTTTGGATGGAGGTTTGATGTTGGTGGCTTTTGGATGGTGGTTTTGAAGTATGCTTTGGAAGACTGGATGGTGTGGACTTGGGTTTCCTTACTTTTCTAGTAGGATTTCTTTTTGGAACAGGATTTTGATCATCCTTTTCACCAGAACAACCCTGCTTATTCAGCTTCATGAAAGCTCTTTTCTCCTCATTCCACCTTGACAAATCCTTTGCCGCTCTATCCCTTTTTACACTTATGACACCATCATCAAGTGCATTTTGGGTAACATCAACCTTCTTGCTACCATCTGGCAAGGGAATTTTTCTAAGCATTGCATCCTTTTCTGGTTCAAGATACACCCCATTATCAATCCCTTTCTTTATCCACTCCTTCATTTTCTCCCCCTTTTTGGCATTATCTGAGGGGATTTCATCGATGAACAGAACTGTTGGAGGAGCAGTGCCAGTGGTTGCCAACAGATGCGTTTTCAGAGCCTTGATGTTTGCTTGTGTGGTTTTGAAACTGGACTCCATTGCTTCTCTGAGCTCTTGAACATGTTTTTCATGCTGCTGCTCAGCCATCTGTTGTTGTTGGTGGAGAAATGGTTGAAAAAGATTACAGAGCTCATTTGTAACATCTGCTGATGGTGGAGCAGGTGTTTGAGGTGGAACAGCAGTGGATGGTACCATTTGAACTGTTAACAACTGTTGCAGCATTTCTTTGATTTCTACAACAGATGTATCCAGTTTTTCAACTCTTTCCGTCAATTCCTGGTATTTTAAACCATCACCCAATTTAATGGGATCACCTGATTTCCCACTAGCAATGGTTTTATCAGATGTTGAGGTAGGGAGTGTACTCCAAACATCAACAACTGATGCCCCTTTTTCTTGGTACTGGGTCTTCTTCCTTCAACACTTGATAATCTTTTGATGGAACCAGTGGTTAATACAAACTCACTAGCAGATAACAGAGGTGTTATGGAAGGAATTGCCTCCAAGGAAGTCTTATTGATGTAACCACTGTCCAAGTGTAAACCTGTAGGTTCGACACTTGTAGTGGCTGCTTCACTTGGATTACCACCAAGAGTTACTTGTAACTCAAGAGGTGTAACCTCCACAGGTTGTGTTGGTGGGTTAGCAAAGATTGATACATTAGGCCCAGTCTTTTGTTGAGGTATATTCTCATGGATAGGTGATTGAGAAGGACTGGTTTGTGCCAGGTTCAGATCAATTGCATCCAACAGTAGTTTGGTATTAGGTGGAATTGGGGATGTGAAGGTAGGTTTAGAAAGCGGAATTGCCCCGGACATTGGGCTGTGGATGATGGAAACGAGTGCTTCTAGAGCATCATGATGTGGTGATCCTATTTGTACAACCTGTTCTTTTTGTGAAGAGACAGGAGGAGTTTCAGGTATGGGTTGAGATATTTTTACCAACTGCTGTGAGGAAGAAGCAGCAGTGGTTTGTTGTGACTTTTGTGTTGTCACAGGCAGTTGCTCCGGTATCTCATCCTCCAGAGATGCCTTTTTGGTAGGTTTTGGGGGTTTTTGATTTTTCTTTTTCTTTGGCTTTTTGGTGATTGTAGGTGTGGGTTTCAAGGCAGTTGTTTTGCTACCTTGATCACCTTGAGCAGTGGGCTCAGCAACAGATGCCCGAGGAGCAGTGTTTGCTGCTAAAGTCTGCTCAGGCACCTCTGCTTGTGTTTTGCAAGGTGTTGACATTCTTGTAAATGTTTCAGCAGTTAAGCTGTTTATCTGAAAAGAGTCACCTTGGTTTATTACCGCAATATCATCCTTACTGAATTTTTTCTCAAAATAATAACTTAAAAATCTTGGAAACAGTAAGAATGATTTTGTTTCAACATTTTTAACCAAATCATTGAAAATTACGTTGGAATAGTTGAAATTTTCTTCTTGTAAAATAGCATATCCCAAGTTTTGAATTTTCATTGGTATTTCATTAAAAGAGGTGGTTTTATTTGAAACACACATGAGAAGGGTATGGAATAAAAATCTTGTTGCAGGAGGGAAGAAACCTTTTTGTAAGGTATCCCTCTTCATCATTGTGTCTGCATACCCTCTCTCAATGAAGTCAATTTTTAACTCATTTTTAGGGAAAGAATCTTTACCTTCCTGATCAGCGAGCTGAAAGACCTCAGATATGGATTGCGGTGTTATTTGAACTGCCTTTTTCTGCAGAGTAGAGTTAATGGCTATGACATTTTCACCTTGTTTTTCAAGGGTACAATTTTTCCAAAACTCTCTCTGAGTTTGCAGGTAAATGGGTGCATCAACGGTTAACAAAGTTTTGTACTTTGATGCGTTGATCATATCGAGGATGGAATCAAATGTATCGATGTTGCCGGGTTTTGTGAGAAGACCCAGTAAATTATGAGACGGTTTGTGTGGGATTTCTGTGGAGGTAGCCTTTTGAGAGGCCCCTTTGGAAGATTTTGCGGATGATTTCGATTTTTTCATTTTGAAGATGAGGATCGAAAATGATTTTGTGAAGAAATTTGATGGAACGGATTGGAAACTGCTTTGAGAAGAGAATTTTTAAGAATTCAATTCGACAGTGAAACCCTGTTTGGGCTTTGAAAAGGGGTTTTATAGAGGAAAAGTGAATGCTGACGTGGCAGCGGTTACAAAAGGTCTGACCACTATGTACTGTCCGCATGCCATCCCCTGGTGAAATGAAGGACAATACTTTTGAACAGTACATTTTGTGAAACAACTGGTGAAGACAGTAGTTGTAATGGTAATGGAGAACAGTGGATGCTTTTAGCTATCAGTAGATAGCACAGCAGTGGATACAACACTGATTTTGAACATCAGTGCTTATCAAAGGAAAATGAGAACAGGGGATGACTTTCAGCAGTGGACAGACTTTTGAGGTAGAACAGACTTTTGAACCCATCAGTGGTTATGGCAGACTTTTAGGATTTTAATGAAAAATTCATTTTTTAGCTATTTTTAAGGATGGATTTTTGATTTTCTGAAAACATTTTAATGCTTTTATTCATAGAAAAACAGGATTTTACCTGTTATTCCATGTTTAGCATGCCAATCCTAGATATCAAGCTTTGAAAGGTGGATGTGTCTAATGCTTTGGTTAGCACATCTGCCAGCTGATCCTTAGTTGGAACATGATGCAGAGAAATCAAACCTTTTTCATACCAATCCCTCACAAAGTGATGTCTGATGTCGATGTGTTTGGTGGTTGAATGGGAAACTGGATTTTTGATGATATTTTCTGCTGCCTGGCTGTCCAACATAAGTGGTGTCTTCAAGGCAGTGATACCAAAATCCAGTAACTGATTTTGAAGCCAGAGCAGTTGGGCTGTACAGCTTGCAGCAGCTATATATTCTGCCTCAGTAGTGGATGTGGAAACAGCTGCTTGCTTTTTGCTTTGCCAGGACACTACGCAATTGCCTAGGAATTGGCACCCTCCTGAAGTGGACTTCCTTGTTTTATCACATCCAGCAAAGTCATTATCTGAGAAACCTGAAAGCTCAATTTTACCATCAGCTGGATACCAGATGCCAAGTGTGGGAGCACCTTTGAGGTATCTGAATATCCTTTTTACAGCAATAAGGTTTGACTTTCTTGGGGCTGATTGGGATCTTGCACAGACACATGTTGCAAACATGATGTCTGGTCTAGATGCAGTTAGGTACAATAAGGACCCAATCATGCTTCTATATAAGATCTGATCAACCAAATCATCGTTTTCTACAGACATGACCAATTTATTGGTTGCAATGGGTGTACTACATGGCTTACAATCATCCATATCAAATTTCTTTAAAAGTTCTTTGGCATATTTGCCTTGATGGATGAAAGTACCATTTTGCAGCTGCCTTACTTGGAGACCAAGAAAGCACTGGAGTTCACCCATTGCACTCATTTCAAACTCAGCTGTCATGAGTTGCCTGAACTCTTCACACATTTTATTACATGTGCTTCCAAAAATGATGTCATCCACATAAATCTGGACAATCATCAAATCCTTCCCTCTCCATTTTAAAAACAGTGTTTTATCAATCCTGCTCTGGTGAAACCAATGGAAAGTAAAAAGGTGGACAGAGTTTCATACCAGGCCCTTGGTGCTTGTTTCAAGCCATACAAAGCTTTGTTTAGCTTGTAGACATGATCTGGATTAAATGGATCCTCAAAACCTGGAGGTTACATAAACCTCCTCTTGAATCTTACCATAGAGGAAGAATGCACATTTGATATCCATTTGATACACCTTGATGTTGTGGTTGACAGCAAAGGCCAGAAAGAGTCTGATAGCTTCAAGTCTTGCTACAGGGGCAAATGTTTCATCATAGTCAATGCCCTCTTCTTGTCTGAAACCTTGAACCACAAGCCTAGCTTTATTCTTGACAATAATACCCCTTTCATCAGTTTTATTTTTGAAGAGCCATTTTGTGCCAATAGGACTCACACCCTCTGGCAATGGAACAAGCTCCCATACTTGTTGTCTTCTAAACTGTTGGAGCTCCTCTTGCATTGCTTCTACCCAGCTGTTGTCTTTCAGTGCCTCTTGGTACTTGACTGGCTGATGGAGTGATAGAAAACCTGCAAAAAGACAAATGTTTTGGGACTGCTTTCTTGTGAGCACCCCTTCATTGATGTTGCCAATGATTTGATCTGGTGGATGAGATTTCATGAAGATAAGCTCTCCTTGGTATGGAACAATGGCATTGAGTGGTGAGGGCTGTAGATGTGTATCATCTGAGCTAACCACTGCTGGTGACTTTGATGACCCAGTAGTGGCTTCAAAAGGTGGTGGCATAGGGGGTAAAGGTGTGGACACCTGCTGACTTTGATCCACTGTTTGAGGACTTTTGTCAGTAGTGTTTGATGAGGTGGAAGCAGTGGTTAAGGGGCTACTTTGGTCAACAACTGTTGAGGTAGCAGTGGTTGAGCTTTGACAACTGTTTTGAACAGCTGATGCTCTCCCTATTGAAGCAGACTTTTGAGGAATGATGATCTCATATCCATAGTCTGGTGATGAATCTTCTGATGAACCTGCACTGTTAGTCTTGACAGCAGTATTTTCAAAAGTGAATTTTTCAAGATCAAACAATTCTGCAGGATTTGCAGGGATTTTCATTGATGAAAGTTCATTGAACTTTACATTCAAAGTCTCTTCCACTGCTTTGGTCCGTGTATTAAATACTTTGTAAGCCTTAGCAGTGGTTGAGTATCCCAGGTGGTATCCCATATCAATTTTGGCTGCAAACTTTGAGATAGAATCTTTTAAGTTTAGAATGAAACATGGGCAACCAAAAACTTTGAAATATGAGATTATTGGCTTTATTTTATACAGAATTTCATAAGCAGTCTTTTTGTGCCTAGAGTTGATCAAAACTCTGTTTTGTACATAGCAAGCGGTGTTTACTGCCTCTGCCCAAAAAGTTAGTGGCAAACCTGAATCTGCAAGCATGGTTCTGGCAGCCTCAATCAATGTTCTGTTCTTTCTTTCAACAACCCCATTTTGCTCTGGTGTTCTAGGGATGTTGTACTGCCTTACAATCCCTTTCTTCACACAGAAGGCATCCAACTCCTTATTTTTGAATTCTGTGCCATTGTCACTCCTGAAGACTTTTACTAGAAGGTCAAATTGCTTTTCAACCTGTGTCACAAAGTCTTGCAAAATGCCTGCAGTCTCATCTTTTGAGTGTAAAAAGAAGGTCCATGTAAACCTAGAGAAGTCATCAACAATAACCAAGCAATATCTCTTCTTTTTGAGACTCATGACTTGCACTGGGCCAAACAAATACATGTGCAGCATTTGCAAACACTGGGTTGTTTTGGACGCTTCAATGGGCTTAAAAGAGCTTTTATGTTGTTTTCCTTTTAAACAGGAAACACAGTGTTCAGGACATGAAAACAATTTTTGTGGTAAGCCTCTCACTGAGCCATTTTTTGAAATTTCATTTATTGTTTTGAGATTTGCGTGTCCCAGTCTTTTGTGCCATGGCTCTGTCTCTTTGTTAGAGGCAGCTGAGAACAGACAGGCATCAGCTCTGGGACACACTCTTGACATGTCAACAACATAAACATTGCCACTTCTTTGAGCAACAAGTTTTGTTGTGCCTTTCTTGATTATTGCTTCAATCTTACTAACCATTTCTGGTCCAACAATCCTACAACAATCCTTTGTGAAGAATGAGCCAAACCCTTTATCACTCATTTGAGATACACTCAGGAGGTTGAATTTCAGATTGTCAATAAGATTGACATTTTCAAATTTTACATTTCTAGACCTTACTGTACCAGACCCCAGAACCTTTCCTTTACTATTATTGCCAAAGGATATATCACCCCCTCCATGAATTTTGAAATCTTGAAGAAGGGCTTTACATCCTGTCATGTGCCTGGAGCCTCCACTATCTACATACCAAAGACTATATAAGCATGCAGAAGCTCCCTGCACATGAAGTAAAAGGATTAGTTCATAAAAGTCTCCAAAGCCAACAGGGCTTTGGATGGGGTCTCAACAGTGTCTGGGATGGATGCAGATGTATGGACAGTGGTTAGCACATGGGTTTGGACATTTTTGAGAATGTTTTTCTCTAACCACTGTTGGGGGTCTTGACCCATCATCTGTTGATAACCAAAAGGATGCCTGTTCACTCTTGGTTTAGAGGGCTTTTTGTAAGCCTCGTAAACGTGTGGAATCCTTTGGTATGCCTTTTCTGAAATGAATGGCTGGAGGTGCATTGTAACACCTCGAAAATTTACGTCCAATGATGTATTGACACGTGTCATAGACTTTGCATATGCAAAAACAAACTTTAGAGGGACTAAAGTTGACAAACGGTGGAAACTATGGAACATAAGGGTCCAAAGTGTCAACAATGGCTAAATAGACTCCATAATAACCCTACATAATGTTTATAACCTTAAACGGATGGATCATGGATCATACGAAGCGGAAATTGCACAAAAGTGAGGAATTACAAACTATAGGGGCTAAAAGTGTCAACATGTTGAATTTATACCTCTGAGTGAACTTTTGGCAGACCCGAAGCTTTGTAATGCTAAAATATACTCACTAGAATATGTGGTAAAAATTTCACGTAGTTTCGTTACCGTATGAGAAAGTTATGGCCAAAACCGTACTTGAGGGGCTAAAAGTGTCAACATGTTGAATTTATACCTCTGAGTGAACTTTTGGCAGACCCGAAGCTTTGTAATGCTAAAATATACTCACTAGAATATGTGGTAAAAATTTCGTGAAGTTTCGTTACCGTATGAGAAAGTTATGGCCAAAACCGTACTTAAGGGGTTAAAAGCGTCAACGTCGAATTTCATGACTTTTCGGGTGAGCGCAAAGTTATCCGAGGACATTACCATGTTGGTAAATGTCCCAAGGTTCTTAAAAACCAGATTTGAGGGTTTACGAGTCAAGATTCATAGCCAAAACCTCGCGTGCAAGGACAGGGACCAAAACTGCCAATAATTAACAAAGTTTGGAGCTGCCAATAAACCCAGGTGCAGCTTTTTGCGATCAGCTGCTGTATTGGTCCGAAATTTGAGTGTATAACAGCTAATATCACCTCCTAAGTGCACCAATGGATGGACAGGCAAGTATAGACACCTAGAGACCTCTCACAACATCTGATTTCCCTTATAAATCTGATCAATTCATCACTTTTTGAGGCACTTGTGATAGTAACATGAACACCCACAACTTGCAAGAACTCTCAAAGCATTTCCAGGAGCAATCTGATCGTCAAGGCAGCCTCCAAGTGTTTTCTAGGCTTCATTAGGACCTTTGTAAGCATTCATATCATCCTCAAATCCGTTCTAGCATAGATTATTAGTTAAGAGTCAAACCGTTGTTCATAAAGTTTGACTTTTCGATTAAACGAAATTGGCTCTGTCATTTCTCAAATTGAAACCACTTATAAGTTGGTATTTATGTGGGGAACAAACCCTCAAAAGGGTATTCTCTGATTCCCACTCTAAGCATGCTATTTGTCGAGTCAAAGATGTTCTTAAAAAGTCAACAGAAATCGTTTTTGCGAAATATAGCATAAATGGTAATGTAGATGACATGCAATCAGTTTGATCATCAAAAATAACTTATAATGAATATAAGAATGTGTTTTATCATAATCAACTCGACAATCTTTAGTATAAACTCGGATCGGAACCGAAAGTCTTATAAAACGACTTTTTCATAGACTATCGATTCGGATCCGTGCATGCATGTTTGAGATCTGTATTAGAGTGTATTTTTGACCATTTTTATTGATGTATAACTTTCTGGAATTTTTACATCTTGAGTCTATGCTTAACCGATTCATATGCGTGTTTCCGATTATGCTTAAAAGTTGACTATTTTGCCCTTTTTGATATAAAACGTGATTTTTGGAAAAGTAAAAGAGTAGAAATCTTTATTATTAATTTATAAACTTGCACCGAAAATTTGAGATCAGTTGGTGGTCCAGATTTTGAGTTATGGCCGATAGCGTAAAACTATATCTTTATGTTAAATAAACGGCGCATTTAGCGTATAACCTATTTCAGGCCACTTTTCGATACAAAACTTTTTACCCACTGATGTTATATAATATTTTGGGACTTTTGATGATTTTTATTTAATTTTTGGCTGATCGTATCTTAGATCGCTTAGTCGATTCGGTTAACACCGATTTTGACCGTTTAAGCCATAAAATGAGTTTTATACATTCTTTTGACCCGAAACCTTTTTCTACTGATTTTATTTGTTAAATAAATTATTTTAAGTGTTCTGGAAATATAAAAATCTCAGTTTTCTTTTGAAAACCCGGAAACGCCTCTAAATCGTATTTTAAGCGTTTTAACGCATAGTAAGCGTTATACTCATTTTAAACATATAAGACTTATACCTACTGATGTAATTAGCATATTTTCATATAATAACAGTAAGTATAAGTATATGAACTCAGGTTTCCAGTTTTGGCATTTTTAGCCCTTGTGAAATTACTAAAATACCCCTACGGTGCATAGTTTGATTTTAAATGATGAGTTTGGTATATGGGTCATACCCTACTGTTATAATATGTTAAATGGAGTATATTTTCTGTATAAACTAGACCCGAAACTCAGATTTCTAATTTGACTCTTGTATAATCTTTTAAATGACCAAAATGCCCTTATAAGGCATAAATTGAGTTTAAAATTATTCCGGGCAATATAGAACCTAACTTACTGATATTATTGTTAGGCCCTAAAGTGTGAGACTGACGCATCAAATTAATCCAACGGGCTATGGTTACGAACTGGGCTTTACCGGGTTAGTTAGTATTAGGTTTTGGATCTTTACAGGTCACTTGGGCTAAGCTTTAGGCCATGTGGGCCAAGCAGGCCCAAGGGGAGCCCATGTGGGAAGTGGGCTTGCCTAGGTATATAAACAAGTTTTCTACTTGTTTTAGGGTTGGACATTCATAGTTACAGATTTCCTAGAGAGAGAGCTAGAGGTTTCGAGTTGGTGGTGATCATTTGTACCAGACGGTTTTGCTTATTCAAGTAATAGAATCGTGTGCAAGTGGTTAAAAGTGATTCGGTTTGTTCTTCGTTTCATATTTTCGGTTCGTTTTTCATATTTCTCGATTTGTTCTTGAATCACCAATTGATTGGATTCCGCACAATCAATTGGTTGTTTGATATCATTGAAAGATCCGGTTAAACGGGACTTACAAGTGGTATCAGAGCCTTTAGAACCTATTTCTAGGCTCGGTTTGATATCAAATATTCAAGATTTGAAATTTTTGTTCATCGTGTTCTTCGTGTTCTTGGTGAATGTTCATCTGAATTTTATCAAAAATAGCTATATTTTGGTATCTTGATCATACTGGAAGTTGTTAAAGGATTGGGATATTGCTTTATCTTTTGAAAAGATTTGAAATTAAAAAAAAATATTGATTTGAAAATTCATTTTTTTTAACGGTTTCCTAATAAATCTTTTCATACGTTTTTCAACAATTTCCTAATTTAAAATATTTGGCAACTGTTTCCAACTTTTCCGGAAACAGAGTTTTCGAGTTATACTCCCAGTCGCAATCATCAACTTGCAATCATCAACTGATCATCTGAGTCGCAATCATCAACTCGCAATCACCGTTCCGACCTCTCCACTCGCAATCTCCGATTTCGGTTCATCACGTTTTGAGTCGCAATCAGAATTGAGGAGTCGCAACCACCGTTTCGACTTGTCCGACTCGCAACCGAGTTCTCGAGTCGCAACCGCGGTTTTCTTCTTGCACATCTTCATCCTCTCCGTTCAAACTCCGATCACCGGTCACCGTTTATCACATCTTTATACCTCCAATCAACCTCCTTATCTCCGTTTCCATCCATCTTCATCTCCGTCACCTCCATAACCACCTCCGTTATTCTTGAACCGCACCACCGCACCGTCACCGTAATCCGCTATCATCGTCATCACCACAGTTATCTCTCCGTTCACCACCTCTGACCGATCACCTGTTCAATACACAACATCAGTGTTCAAGAACAGTGACACCGTCATTGATCATCATCCTCTCCGGTGAAGTGTTGAGGTGTTGACGACAGAAATTGAAAATTAGGGTTTTGGGGTGTCTTGTTTGAACGAAGAAGAGAACTGTAGCATGAATTCGTCATATTAGGTTTAATTGCTAAATATAATTATAATAATAAATCATTGCATAATCATTATATAATAATTATAATTTTAATCATTAGGCAATCATTACCTAATCATTGTTTTAATAATAATAATAATAATAATAATAAAAAAAAATAATAATAATAATAAAAAAAAAAAATTGTTTGGATGGTTGTGATACGGTTTTGACAGGCTTTTGAGGTGCGATTCGGTAAGCAGGTTCAGTCGTGTGCAAAGCGTTTGAGTTAGCGAGTACACGGGTTCTCGTTTTTGAGCTTGTATTGAGCAAATTGTTCAACGAACACATTTTTGGGAATCATATCTTAAAATGTCTTCTAAAGGAGAGGTGCTTAAACAGGAACTTGAAGGGTTCAAATACTCATATGGTGAATCCATAGAAGCACTTACAGGCCGGTTCGCTGAACTGCTCTCTGAAATGGAAAAAGCAGAAATGGTGGTGTCTAATCGCATGAGCAACAGAAAGCTTTTGGAGGCTATAAAAGAGATTCCAGATCAGGCGAACTGTAGTTGGTTTCGCAATGTTCATCAGATAATAGTGACAACCGACGGCAACTGTTACAAAATGAAGTCAGATGAGCTGATCTCTCTTATCAAATCCTATGGCAATGCTGACTCACCACAAAATTCAACATCTATGTTTAACAAACCCATGGCTCAAGAAGTTACTCGTGATCGTGAAGAGATACTTTCTGTATTTTGCACTCCTGAGTGTAGAAAAAGAAATGAGGCATATCGATTACACAACGCTGAGTTGGTTCAAGACTACAACGACATAAAAAATAAAAATTTTACTTTATCAAAGAATGAAAAGCTTTATAAAGATAAAATTGAAGCTCAGCGAAAAGATATCATCAAACTTAAGGATGATGTTAGTGTAAAAACAGCCCAACTCTTCATGGTTAAAGAAAAACTATGCGATGTGACTAAGGAACTGGAGGATATCAGAGAGAGATATCAAATTAATGAGCTCAACATTAAGAAATTTGATTCTTCCAGTAAATTAGTCAAAAATTTGTGTGATCAACAGCTTGCGTACAAGGAAAAGAAAGGACGTGGTTTGGGTTATAATCAGACTCCTCCTCCCTACAATGATAATTATACTTATTTACCCATGACTGAGGAGGAGCTGATGAATGAAAGTAAAATGACTTACGGTCCTAAAACTGATAAGTCATCAATCAACAGCAGACCTGTTGATAAACGACCGACTCCTCCAATAAATTTTGTTGCTAAGGGTACAATTGATCCTAATGCTTCTTCTACATGTGCAGATGAAGTAGTTGAAGTAACGATTGAAAAAGGAGCTGGGGAGGAACAAGCATCAGAGTCTAATGCTTCTGAAAATTTAATAAATAAAGCTAATCTAGACTCTATTACAGCATGTGATATTCTTAACTCAGTTTTTCGCTCTGTGATTAATCTCAGGCCTGATGATTTGGGCGAAAACGGTGATGCTTGTGTAACGGAAAATGAATCGGCAAATAGAGCGAATTGGCCAGCTGAAACATCTGATTCCAAATGCGAATTACCTGAAGCAGCTGTTTCTGAGAAATTGGAATCATTTGATTCTAGTGAATTCAGCTCAAGGGTGTCATGTGGAGAACCGACTTGTGCCGAAAATTCGTCAAAGGTTTCAGCTGAAGTTTCTGCTACAGTTTCTGGTATTTCATCCAACAAACCAGAACTCTCCGATTCTGTCAAAGCTGATGCCATGAAGGATGAAGAGAAGACAGACGTGAAAAAGGCTCCAAATGCGCAAGCTGAACAATCTGAACCTTCGGTTAGTGGTGAAAAGGTTCAGATCAAGCAACAAGAGCCAAAGCAAGCAGGTAAAGGACGTGGAAAGAAGAAGTCTAAACATCAAAGACAAGCAGGCTCTCCACAGTCCTCAACGGGCAGCAATAGTCCTCAAAAGGCCCGTGATATGAGAAATACTTTTGTTAAGCCAGTCACTAATGGCAAATGTGAAAAATATGCATTTGACTGTGCTAACAAAGTTTTTGGAAAGGCTGGTGAGATTTCTAAACAAGACGTGCAGTCTACACGAAATAAGAAAACTCAGATGAATTCTCCACCACAGAAGGCCTCTGCAAACGACAAGTATAGGCATCCAAATTCATCGTCGTCTGCAAGAAATGTGCAACAAAATCAAGCACAGAAAGGACCGTTTCGTCCTTCAGGGTCTTCAAGAGCAAATCCAGCTGATCAGAATGCATTCTACGTAAAGAGACAAACATGCTTCAATTGCGGCATTGCTGGTCACATTGCTCGAAATTGCAAACATCGTCCCTATATACCCTACTATATGCAAAATCAGAGGGTTACATCAAAGGATAACTACCATTCTAAGCCGATGAAGGTATCATCACCTAAGGCAATGAAGAATGTGAATCCCAAGGTTAAACCTTCTGATGGGGATTGGAACGCTGCTAAAAACAAACGCAAAGCTGTTCAGGAACAAAAATCTGTTTTCAAAACTCACAAACCTGAACCAGTTAAAGTTGCTCAACCAAAGGCAACAAACACGTTTGTTAAACCAAAACAGATTTGGAAACCCAAATTCAAAGCAGCAACGTCTCCAATCCTTGAAACAAAAGGGGACTTGTGTTTAAAAGAAGTGTCTTATTTTGATGCTTCAGGAAATCCCAGGACCACGATGGCCTGGGTACCAATGTTTTACTAATCTCCTTACTTTTCAGGAACAACCAAGGAGGAGCTGTTGACAATCTCTGGAATGTTGATAGCGGTTGTTCCAGAGATAAAAACGGGTAACATTTCACTGTTGAAAAAAAAAAAAAAAAGTTCAAAATTTTTTTTACAGATGATATGTTTCCTTTGGAGGAGATAAAAGAAGTAAGAAATGATCAGCAAAAGGTACCGTTTAAATTCAGTACTTTAATTTGAATTTGATTAGTCTTCAATCTGATGACAGAACGGTTACGCAAAAATATTTTTCTTTCTTTTTCTTAGTTTATAACTTTGTACATAAAGTGTCCTTTCTCTAGTAAATGGTAAATTTGCGCAAAAATCCAAGATTTATGCACAAATTTAGGGGGAGAGAGAGACATATATAGAGTTTAGGGGGAGAAAACTCTGAAAATACAAAAAGAGTTTGCTGTAAATAGGAGAAAATGAGAAAAACACAAAAACATTAGAAAAATGAAAAAGCCAAAAAGAAAAATTGCATGATAAGGGAAGTGAAATAAATGTTTGTGTTAAAGGGTTTGACTAACACATGTAAGGTGCCATAGCTGAAATGACTAGGATCTACTGCGATATGTCGATAGGCTTGACGCTCAACATGATAAAAGATACTAAGTGATATAAACATAATGAACTATGTACCATGTGGGTAACATACCAACGGCGTATGATTTTATGGTCTTAAATCTTGCGTTGATAGATAGTCAACATCAGAGGTTTCGGGTCTTTATATTGTTGAATCATCCGAGGATATTTTGGTTGTTCTTCTGCTTAGAACTAAAAGTGTACATGACCCCAGGAAAGAAAGTCACTTGGAATTAGCTCATATCTATTTGAATGTCTGTATGTTTCCCGATACACACAATTTTGATCTGATTCTGAAATCTTCTCTGAAAAAAGTCGTGTACCTCCTCTGCTGCATCCAGATATATGCTGACCTGGAGGTGCTAGGCAACGACAGCTTCTGCTGCATCCAGATACATGCTGACCTAGCTGTACGTTGTCGCGCTATAGATCTAATACACCCGAAAGAGGCCCTCTAGTGCCCAAAAGAAACCCCAAGAAACCTATATCAAATTGAGAAAAACTCATTTGATCTGTATATTATATCATCTCTGCAAAAGATCTATTCTGTTCTTTTCTCAACCTATTCCCAGTTAAGATTTCAGAAATCTGGTTTGGACTTGTGAAATATGTGGTAGGGAAGATACTTGCATGATAGAATGTGTTGTTTATATTTCCGGGATTTGATTAGTATTTGTTTGGGTGTTCATTGCTAAGAAATTAAAACATGATAAAACAGATTATATGCAGACTGCACAGTCATGATATCTTAAAGGATGACATCAGTATACTCACTTGTTACGATGAATCGTTGTGCTTACCTTGATCGCGGGGGTATGCCTTGGAATGGGACACATGGGTATAATAGTATAATATTACCTTAATCATATCACGAAGTTGAAAAATTGAAAGTTGAGCGTTAAAGTTTAAGTGGACAAACATATTGGCTATCGCATAGACCAGTTTGATTAGGCTCGTACTGAAAAGTGTTCCTTAGTCTGCCTGAGAACGAATTTTGATCCCATTTGCAATTGTAATTGTATATTATGGTAGTTGTTTATATTTTGAGTTTTTTATTTGTTTTAGTTTTTGAAAATTAAAAATTAAAAAAAAAATAGAAAAATTCAAAAATCCAAAAATAGTGTGTTTATTTGTTTCTCTTAAAATTTAAAAAAAAAATAACCGTTCTTGAAGATTTGACTGATCATCAAAAGTTAAAAGAATTTAAATTGTGAAATTTCATGTACCTAGTGTTCATGTGGTACTCTCCCTGTTGCATAAGAAATGTTTGCTTATGAGTTTGTGAGCATGTGCAGAACTTGATTTCAATCAAGAACAGGGGTTGATGAAGATTGAGATGCTGTTAGTTGCTGAAGAAGTCCAAAGCATCACAACAACAAGATGTACCTGAGTCAGAAGAACCGGATACGAGACGTCGTTTGACAATGAAAGTGCATTTGAAGAAGTACCATGAACCTGCTTGAAAGACAAAGACTGAAGAAGAAAAGAGTTGCTGAGAATCCTCCTCTTACATTCTTTTTGACAAGATTTTCAAGCGAATGCTGATCGAGATCCTGACATGAAGCTAACCACAAGAGCTGAAGAAAGAGACCCAGTGCTGAGAGTTCAGAAGTCAAGAACTTCCACAACATCTGCAGCATAGCATCGACCATAGACTTCGTTGAAGACGTTGTTGAATTCAAGTTATGAAGACAATTTGATGGCATCAGTCTAGGGGGAGATTGTTAGGCCCTAAAGTGTGAGACTGACGCATCAAATTAATCCAACGGGCTATGGTTACGAACTGGGCTTTACCGGGTTAGTTAGTATTAGGTTTTGGATCTTTACAGGTCACTTGGGCTAAGCTTTAGGCCATGTGGGCCAAGCAGGCCCAAGGGGAGCCCATGTGGGAAGTGGGCTTGCCTAGGTATATAAACAAGTTTTCTACTTGTTTTAGGGTTGGACATTCATAGTTACAGATTTCCTAGAGAGAGAGCTAGAGGTTTCGAGTTGGTGGTGATCATTTGTACCAGACGGTTTTGCTTATTCAAGTAATAGAATCGTGTGCAAGTGGTTAAAAGTGATTCGGTTTGTTCTTCGTTTCATATTTTCGGTTCGTTTTTCATATTTCTCGATTTGTTCTTGAATCACCAATTGATTGGATTCCGCACAATCAATTGGTTGTTTGATATCATTGAAAGATCCGGTTAAACGGGACTTACAATTATATCATATTAGAAGCATATTATCTCAGGGAACTTGCATATGACTCTTTTGCCTACCCGTAACGCTCTTTTAGCGCTCGGTTCGGTTTATGTAACTAGTTTGCATAAATTGACCGAAACGGGTCAAACGTTATCATTTTTGTCTCAAAATCCAGAATGTATTTTGTATACCCATATTATACAAGTATTCAAACTTGTCGGGTCTAAATCACGTTCTATCCGGTCTTCGCTTAATCGTGCGCTTGAACCGTATATTTCCTTAAAACTAACCGGTCTAAGCTTATGCTTAATTAAAGACCCGTTAGTATTCTAATTGGTTATTTATACCATCGTTCCAGACTAGAGCCTTCCGGTAAATTGTACCTACGCTTACTTAAGTGAATACGGCTGAGTTATTATAATTCTTGCTATTTAAGACAGGAGCTAGCTCAGGTAAATACTCTTAACTTATTTTCCCTATTACGGGCTTGGGATACGGTAATATAAATACCGCATGGTCAGGTATGGGATTCGAAGACCAATGTGTCGGGAAATTCAAATAACCTGTTTTAATTCGTATTGCTTGACTGAAACATTGGGGGTTAATGCGACCGTGTCCTGGATATCCTTGACTCATTAAATGAAATGGCCACGACCTAAGCACGGGGTGTAGGCATACACCTGACAGATGCTTTATGCTTATTAATTGATTATACCCATTAAGGGATTCCCAATAAGGGAATAGTGGTGTGTCGGTTAATCTTGAACCGGCATAGTACCGGGCCCCGCATGTAGAGCAAGTTATGTAAAACTGATAACATGAGATATAGTTTGTCCCAAGTATAAAAGATTAATCTTGCCTTGTGCATCTTAATCAAGTGTCAAAATAGTTTTGTGCCTTGTGCGCCTAAACCAATTTTCATAAACTCTTTTCAAATGAGTCAGTTGAGTGTATTTACCAGTGAAAACTGACGTATTTTCCAAAGTCTAAGTGACAGGTACAAGTACGTAATAGGCTGGAAGCTGCTCAGGGCGTTAATAAGGAATCTTGCAAGTTCTAGCGCCTAAAGTCTGTTGAATAACATTTAAGTTTTTTTTGATCCGCCTGTGGATCCTCTACTTTCCGTTGTAATACTTGATATTACTTTATATCCGGATCGTATTATATTTATCTTTTGCTTCCGCTGTGCATTATTATATTGTGTTGTTTGTCTATGATGACGCCAACTACGTCACGATACCCCACACCGGGCCCACCGGGGACACGTGGAGATCGGGGTGTGACAGGTTGGTATCAGAGCCAACATTGAGTGAATTAAACACTAGCCTTTTGTGTTTAATCTCAATGACACAATAGCACATTCCTTAACCATCTGAGTCTAGACTTAACATAGGAATACTCCCGATTCTAATTTGGAATTTATTGCTTCCAATTATTTTATATATTGGATACGTCGCCAAGCGAAGGAGCCGTAATAGGAGTTCTCCACACCTGGAGCCCCGAGATGCTGAGCTTCGTACCGCGGCTAAAGTGAAATGAACACCCAAGGAGAAAGCATTCAGAAATAAAATGAAGAAGAAACTCCTTTTACTGAAGATCGTTTCCTTATTAGTCCTTATAAGGACATAATTATCTTTCAGTCCCTACGAGGACGACATTATTCCTTTCAAGTCCCGCTTAGGGCAACTTTATACTTTTACTTTTATATAATGGAATGATTACGTTTGGACTTTCATTCTAAATAAGAAATATTAAATAAATGGAAAATATCAATTTTTATTTGATTTGCCATTTAACAAGAATCTTAGTAAGGTAAAACCTAGCTCGAATGTCTTAATAAAGGCCTGGCCAATATGGTAAAACCTGGTTGAAAAGATTCAAATCTCTGTTAACATCTGTAAACATGTTAACACTCCTGGCTAAGCGTGACCTGTAAAATCACACAAGCCACTCTTTTTATAAATTATCTACAGATTATATCTGTATACAAGTCTGATAATGACTTGATGCCTACGGGTAATAAATTTGAAAATTGGGATTTATTTAAAATTCCCTGTAAGTAAAATAATCATCCCTTAAGGATGAAGTGCCACGAGCTATAATACACTGTCCTATTGCGACATCGACAGTTGTGAATCTTTGGAGATTCCCCGTCCTAAGGGGGTGAGCTATGCTCAAAAGCCCTCTAGACGATAATCTGGTCGTCATGTCATTATTATGACCGCTGAACGACAATTGATTCAAATTAAAGTACTATTCCTGTCGTTATGTCATTATTATGACCGCTGAATGACAGATGATTTAAATTAAGTGCTAATCCTGCCGTCATGTCATCATTATGACCACTGAACGACAGTTGATTAAATTAATGACACAGATCATGGCGTCATGTCATTACTTTGACCGCTGAACGTATCATCAGTACAATGACTATATGTCTTAACATCTTACGAGATGTTAATTGATAGGCCCACGGGCCAGAAATTTTAATAAAGACAGTCGTAACCTATGACTCCCTGTCAGAAAAAGGTAATGAACTAGGTTCAAACCTCAAGGCTTTGATTCTCTGAAATCCTAGCTTATGATTTATAAATGTCCTTGTGACTAGGCCTTGGTGCCACCTCAATATCCGTAATGATTTATAACTAGGATAAATTGTAATGCCTCGATTCTCAGAAATCATGGGTTATAAATTAAACTTGTCTACGTGACTAGGCTTATATGCCAAAGTTATATTTTCAATAAATTTGGGATAATTATAATCCTGAATAAAATAAATACCATTCCTTTCCTGCCTGCAATTATATTAAAAAGAGTCTCAAAAGGTATAACCTAGCTTGAATGTCGTTAGGGACCTGGCTACGATGGTAAGACCTGCTTAAAGAGACTCAGGTCCTTGTTAAACACCTGAAAACGTGTTAACACTCCCGACAACAGTGATGCGATAAAATCGCGATTGTCACCTTTATATTAGGAACTTCCAAACCCCTTAATTAGCCTATATGATCGATAGGAATCATGGCTAATAAACGTCGAACATGATATACACATCTAAACATCCACCTGGGATGTATACCTACGGGCAAAGATGCATACATGAAAACGATAGTTTTATTTCATAACTTCTTGTCAAGACAATGAATTATGAAATTTTCCGATCCAGAGGAATCATTGATTATGTATTAAAAATTTCCCTAGTGACAAGGCATCTGTGCCATCGAAAAGTCCTATGGAACAAGCCGTTGTGCTATATAAGATGTCGCTATGACATTGACAGTCGTGACTTATGTCCCCCGTCTAGTAAGTATAAAGGATTTATTCCATTTAAACGCCAAAGATGGTTTATTTAAAAATCTAGGCAAAACATGATCAAATAAACTTAATACTATCTATCGGCCTATATGGTTTGTTTGCACCATGGCTATTTAAATTATCAGGTTCGACAATTCCCTATAATTAAGTACGCTATTACTTCATGGTTAGTTAGCCTTCAAAGCTTTACCACGGCCGACTCCTCTGGGGCTCACAATCATCTAGTTAGTCAGAATGATGTACATTGACTAGCCTTTGTGGCAAAATAAATTATCTTCCAAAAGATGACGGTTGTAGTTTTTGACTCTCTGTCCAAAGGTGAAGAACTATGTTCGAACCTTAAGATCTCTAATCCAATAAGATTGTAGCTTATATATTAATTCCTTAAGTGCCATGTTTTGTATGTCCTTTGTGACAAGGCCTTCGGGCCTATGATTATTAATGTCCTTCATGACAAGCCTTCCAACTATCTAAAGATTGTCGTTATGACAAGGACAGTTGTGACGTTGTGATCCCCAGTCAAAAGGTAATGGACTCAAACCATAAACACAATTGATGGTCCTCTTTGACCTAGGCTAAATATAATTGACATACTTTCTAGTAGCATACTATAAGGAAGTTATAAACCAAACAACCATTATGGTTTAGTAATACCATGACTTTATAAATCATCTATTGCGATGATTCCATAATAACTTGCATCTAAGCATATGTTATTTTTGGTGTTAGTACCAAAGCTCCAGAATGGAGGTTTCCGACGAAGCACACAGCAGTGCAGCGGCTAAAAACAAGGATGCAAATATAAATATAAATGTTAATGGCACTACTCTTCAGGCCTTGATTAGCGCAGCAATTAGTGAAGTGGTGGATAAGGTACTTGAGAACAAAAAGGAACCGAGTGTCACTCACTCAAAGATCCATACAGAAACGAATACACCAGCTCGTAAGGAGAGCTCCGTTCACTCTTCAGATGAGAAGAGCGAACCTCAGGAGTTAGTACTCTATGATAAGCCCCGTTCAGCTGAGGGCGGGTGCACCTACAAATATTTCGTCTCATGCAAACCCAGAGATTTCAATGGCGAAAAAGGAGCAATTGATGCTATGGAATGGCTTGAGGAAATGGAAACGGTTGTGGACATCAGCGATTGTGCTGATAAGGACGTAGTAAAATTTGTTTCACAATCTTTCAAAGAAGAGGCTTTTGTATGGTGGAAGGCCATGATGCAGTCCACGGGGAAAATTCCCCTATACCTTATGGGATGGTCCAAGTTTGTGGACCTTATCAAGGAGAACTACTGTCCACAACACGAAGTGGAAAAGGTGGAGACACATTTTTTGAATCTCACAATGAAAAACCTAAATTGCCAGCAATATGTTACCGACTTCAACTCCCTATCTAGACTAGTACCCTATTTAATCACCCCGGAACCAAAACGCATTGCGCGTTTCATCGGTGGTTTGGCACCAGAAATAAAAGGGGATGTTAAGGCTTCAAGGCCAACCAACTACAGATCAGCTGTAGATCTATCCTTGTCTCTCACTCTGGATGTAGTGAGACAAAAGTCGTTCGTGAATGAAACTAATGACAAAAGACAAAGGGAGGAGGATAACTCTCAGAATCCTAAGAAGAGCAAATCCAAGCTCAACAATAACCAACAGGATTCCAACAAAAAGCCTACATGCAAAACCTGCAAAAGAAGACATTGGGGGCAGTGTCGATTAAGCCAAAAGATAAAGCAATGTGGCATCTGTAAAAGAACTGGCCACCAGTCCCACGAATGTAGGGACATGAAGGATGCAAACTGTTTCAGCTGTGGTGAAAAGGGGCACATCAGTACTAATTGCCCTAAGGCTGCCAAGAAAGGAGCAGCTAGGTCGGGAAAGGATAAGAAAGGAACCACCTAGACTACCGGTTGAGTACCTGAGACAGTGCACATCGATAATAGCAATAGGTACGTCCTTTACCGTTTAGCATTGATAGTGACTGACAAGTATTTTTACATTGATGCAAGGGATAATAAACCTTTAGCAAATCATAAGCTTAGCAAACTCTGGATTACGTTCATAAGGACCCTATATATTAAATATGAGGTATAATTTACCAATGGAACCTATAAGGACCTCTCCCCCACCCTCGGAGATAATCCTTTCATACAAATCTGGAGTACTCTTCCCCAGAAAGAGTACGACAATATATATTATTTATTTTATTTTATTATTTTTCTCATTGTTTTCTATCGTCTGCGAATGCCAAACTATGTTTGATAAGAGTACCATATGAGGATTTGCGTATCCTAGTGTGTCCCATAGATTGCTTCCATGCCTGATCAGTATGGAGGTTTAATGCATGGGATCCCCGAAGATATCTCAATGATCATATAGTACTAAAGTCGACTAGTAGTATTCAAAGGAGATATCCAATATAAAAATGTCCTTATAAGTATCTCTACTTAGGGCATCTTTGCAATGGTAAAGGGAATGTGTCATTTATCTGACATCCGGCAGCGATAGATGAGCCAAAGCCTGAGAATGTGGAAATCTCCGACATCTCTATGGGTCATAATTAGCTTCTTTATAAGAATTACCATGGTTACCTTCTGAGAGGCAAGAGGATGTTAGGACAAACATCCCGCTTAGGGCTGCAGTTATTGTAAGAATCTTATATCTGTTATTACCAGCGAAACAGGAAGAACTAAGAGCCAAATAAATAAGTTTTGGATAAGGTTTCGTAAAGCCAAAATTCAAGGTTCTAAGAACTCTGATTTTTTTAAAATAAGAAAGACGGTTCATCTTGCTTATGCATTGATTACCGCAACCCTATTCAGGCAATAACTAGGAATCCCCAATTGCTGCCAGGATCGTCGATTTATTCGACTAGCTGTAAGGAATAACTATTCTTTGAGATTAGTCAAGCAGTGGTTGGAATAACCATATCGCCTTAAGATAAGCTTTTCGGTAATAGTCGTTATATAAGTATCAACGCTGCTCCTTTGGGAGACCTTGTATAGATAAGATGTTAAACATCTATTGCTAGGCAGAGAATTGGTAAGTCCAATTATCAGGATCTAAAAGTTGCCTTGGGAACAACGAATAAGATCGAGCAAATCCATAACCATCTATAAGTTGCCAGTATTCGGCAGAGAATCAAGGATTCATGGAATTAGCAAACCTCCTAAGTTCTTGTTAAGAGATAAGGTTCAACAAAAGATATCACCCTGGAAAGGTGTGCCAATCTGTTAATTGTCAGGCTAGTAAGCTCTGAATATATGAAATCATTCGAGGTAATCGAATATATCAAGATCAAATAACTTATGAGCTAAAACCTATTTAAGGAGCTTGGTGGAGCTCGCGATGTATGGCACCCTAAGGATTTAAGGATATGTTCCGCCAATAAGTCAAGGAGCACTATCACATAACGGTTGGCAGACGGACGGACAGAGTGAGCGTACCATCCAAACATTGGAAGACATGCTTCGAGCATGTGTGATTAATTTAGGTGGCAGTTGGGATAACCGCCTACCCTTGATAGAATTCTCCTATAAAAATAGCTACCATACTAGTATTAGGGCCGCACCTTTTGAGGCCTTATACGGTAGGAAGTGTAGATCGCCTATATGTTGGGCAGAAGTTGGAGATGTCCAACTATCAGGACCAGAAATCGTTTTCAAGACGACAGACAAGATCGTTCAGGTTCGCGATCGTTTGAAAGCTGCCAGGGATAGGCAGAAAAGTTATGCGGACCCAAAGCGCAAAGATTTTCACTGCAATGTAGGTGATAAAGTGTTACTTAAGGTATCGCCGTAGGAGGGAGCGATGCGATTTGGTAAGAAAGGCAAGCTAAGCCCGAGGTACATAGGACCCTTCAGGATTGTCGAACGTATCGGGTCAGTTGCTTATAAGTTAAACTTGCCGGAAGAACTTAGCACTATACATAATGTGTTCCGCATCTGTAATCTGAAGAAGTGTTTCGCTGACGAATCACTGGTTATACCGCATACAGATATACACATAGACGAGAATTTGAAGTTCGTGGAAAAAAAAAACCATTGTCGATTGAGGATCTAGAGACCTCTCACAACATCTGATTTCCCTTATAAATCTGATCAATTCATCACTTTTTGAGGCACTTGTGATAGTAACATGAACACCCACAACTTGCAAGAACTCTCAAAGCATTTCCAGGAGCAATCTGATCGTCAAGGCAGCCTCCAAGTGTTTTCTAGGCTTCATTAGGACCTTTGTAAGCATTCATATCATCCTCAAATCCGTTCTAGCATAGATTATTAGTTAAGAGTCAAACCGTTGTTCATAAAGTTTGACTTTTCGATTAAACGAAATTGGCTCTGTCATTTCTCAAATTGAAACCACTTATAAGTTGGTATTTATGTGGGGAACAAACCCTCAAAAGGGTATTCTCTGATTCCCACTCTAAGCATGCTATTTGTCGAGTCAAAGATGTTCTTAAAAAGTCAACAGAAATCGTTTTTGCGAAATATAGCATAAATGGTAATGTAGATGACATGCAATCAGTTTGATCATCAAAAATAACTTATAATGAATATAAGAATGTGTTTTATCATAATCAACTCGACAATCTTTAGTATAAACTCGGATCGGAACCGAAAGTCTTATAAAACGACTTTTTCATAGACTATCGATTCGGATCCGTGCATGCATGTTTGAGATCTGTATTAGAGTGTATTTTTGACCATTTTTATTGATGTATAACTTTCTGGAATTTTTACATCTTGAGTCTATGCTTAACCGATTCATATGCGTGTTTCCGATTATGCTTAAAAGTTGACTATTTTGCCCTTTTTGATATAAAACGTGATTTTTGGAAAAGTAAAAGAGTAGAAATCTTTATTATTAATTTATAAACTTGCACCGAAAATTTGAGATCAGTTGGTGGTCCAGATTTTGAGTTATGGCCGATAGCGTAAAACTATATCTTTATGTTAAATAAACGGCGCATTTAGCGTATAACCTATTTCAGGCCACTTTTCGATACAAAACTTTTTACCCACTGATGTTATATAATATTTTGGGACTTTTGATGATTTTTATTTAATTTTTGGCTGATCGTATCTTAGATCGCTTAGTCGATTCGGTTAACACCGATTTTGACCGTTTAAGCCATAAAATGAGTTTTATACATTCTTTTGACCCGAAACCTTTTTCTACTGATTTTATTTGTTAAATAAATTATTTTAAGTGTTCTGGAAATATAAAAATCTCAGTTTTCTTTTGAAAACCCGGAAACGCCTCTAAATCGTATTTTAAGCGTTTTAACGCATAGTAAGCGTTATACTCATTTTAAACATATAAGACTTATACCTACTGATGTAATTAGCATATTTTCATATAATAACAGTAAGTATAAGTATATGAACTCAGGTTTCCAGTTTTGGCATTTTTAGCCCTTGTGAAATTACTAAAATACCCCTACGGTGCATAGTTTGATTTTAAATGATGAGTTTGGTATATGGGTCATACCCTACTGTTATAATATGTTAAATGGAGTATATTTTCTGTATAAACTAGACCCGAAACTCAGATTTCTAATTTGACTCTTGTATAATCTTTTAAATGACCAAAATGCCCTTATAAGGCATAAATTGAGTTTAAAATTATTCCGGGCAATATAGAACCTAACTTACTGATATTATATCATATTAGAAGCATATTATCTCAGGGAACTTGCATATGACTCTTTTGCCTACCCGTAACGCTCTTTTAGCGCTCGGTTCGGTTTATGTAACTAGTTTGCATAAATTGACCGAAACGGGTCAAACGTTATCATTTTTGTCTCAAAATCCAGAATGTATTTTGTATACCCATATTATACAAGTATTCAAACTTGTCGGGTCTAAATCACGTTCTATCCGGTCTTCGCTTAATCGTGCGCTTGAACCGTATATTTCCTTAAAACTAACCGGTCTAAGCTTATGCTTAATTAAAGACCCGTTAGTATTCTAATTGGTTATTTATACCATCGTTCCAGACTAGAGCCTTCCGGTAAATTGTACCTACGCTTACTTAAGTGAATACGGCTGAGTTATTATAATTCTTGCTATTTAAGACAGGAGCTAGCTCAGGTAAATACTCTTAACTTATTTTCCCTATTACGGGCTTGGGATACGGTAATATAAATACCGCATGGTCAGGTATGGGATTCGAAGACCAATGTGTCGGGAAATTCAAATAACCTGTTTTAATTCGTATTGCTTGACTGAAACATTGGGGGTTAATGCGACCGTGTCCTGGATATCCTTGACTCATTAAATGAAATGGCCACGACCTAAGCACGGGGTGTAGGCATACACCTGACAGATGCTTTATGCTTATTAATTGATTATACCCATTAAGGGATTCCCAATAAGGGAATAGTGGTGTGTCGGTTAATCTTGAACCGGCATAGTACCGGGCCCCGCATGTAGAGCAAGTTATGTAAAACTGATAACATGAGATATAGTTTGTCCCAAGTATAAAAGATTAATCTTGCCTTGTGCATCTTAATCAAGTGTCAAAATAGTTTTGTGCCTTGTGCGCCTAAACCAATTTTCATAAACTCTTTTCAAATGAGTCAGTTGAGTGTATTTACCAGTGAAAACTGACGTATTTTCCAAAGTCTAAGTGACAGGTACAAGTACGTAATAGGCTGGAAGCTGCTCAGGGCGTTAATAAGGAATCTTGCAAGTTCTAGCGCCTAAAGTCTGTTGAATAACATTTAAGTTTTTTTTGATCCGCCTGTGGATCCTCTACTTTCCGTTGTAATACTTGATATTACTTTATATCCGGATCGTATTATATTTATCTTTTGCTTCCGCTGTGCATTATTATATTGTGTTGTTTGTCTATGATGACGCCAACTACGTCACGATACCCCACACCGGGCCCACCGGGGACACGTGGAGATCGGGGTGTGACAGGTTGGTATCAGAGCCAACATTGAGTGAATTAAACACTAGCCTTTTGTGTTTAATCTCAATGACACAATAGCACATTCCTTAACCATCTGAGTCTAGACTTAACATAGGAATACTCCCGATTCTAATTTGGAATTTATTGCTTCCAATTATTTTATATATTGGATACGTCGCCAAGCGAAGGAGCCGTAATAGGAGTTCTCCACACCTGGAGCCCCGAGATGCTGAGCTTCGTACCGCGGCTAAAGTGAAATGAACACCCAAGGAGAAAGCATTCAGAAATAAAATGAAGAAGAAACTCCTTTTACTGAAGATCGTTTCCTTATTAGTCCTTATAAGGACATAATTATCTTTCAGTCCCTACGAGGACGACATTATTCCTTTCAAGTCCCGCTTAGGGCAACTTTATACTTTTACTTTTATATAATGGAATGATTACGTTTGGACTTTCATTCTAAATAAGAAATATTAAATAAATGGAAAATATCAATTTTTATTTGATTTGCCATTTAACAAGAATCTTAGTAAGGTAAAACCTAGCTCGAATGTCTTAATAAAGGCCTGGCCAATATGGTAAAACCTGGTTGAAAAGATTCAAATCTCTGTTAACATCTGTAAACATGTTAACACTCCTGGCTAAGCGTGACCTGTAAAATCACACAAGCCACTCTTTTTATAAATTATCTACAGATTATATCTGTATACAAGTCTGATAATGACTTGATGCCTACGGGTAATAAATTTGAAAATTGGGATTTATTTAAAATTCCCTGTAAGTAAAATAATCATCCCTTAAGGATGAAGTGCCACGAGCTATAATACACTGTCCTATTGCGACATCGACAGTTGTGAATCTTTGGAGATTCCCCGTCCTAAGGGGGTGAGCTATGCTCAAAAGCCCTCTAGACGATAATCTGGTCGTCATGTCATTATTATGACCGCTGAACGACAATTGATTCAAATTAAAGTACTATTCCTGTCGTTATGTCATTATTATGACCGCTGAATGACAGATGATTTAAATTAAGTGCTAATCCTGCCGTCATGTCATCATTATGACCACTGAACGACAGTTGATTAAATTAATGACACAGATCATGGCGTCATGTCATTACTTTGACCGCTGAACGTATCATCAGTACAATGACTATATGTCTTAACATCTTACGAGATGTTAATTGATAGGCCCACGGGCCAGAAATTTTAATAAAGACAGTCGTAACCTATGACTCCCTGTCAGAAAAAGGTAATGAACTAGGTTCAAACCTCAAGGCTTTGATTCTCTGAAATCCTAGCTTATGATTTATAAATGTCCTTGTGACTAGGCCTTGGTGCCACCTCAATATCCGTAATGATTTATAACTAGGATAAATTGTAATGCCTCGATTCTCAGAAATCATGGGTTATAAATTAAACTTGTCTACGTGACTAGGCTTATATGCCAAAGTTATATTTTCAATAAATTTGGGATAATTATAATCCTGAATAAAATAAATACCATTCCTTTCCTGCCTGCAATTATATTAAAAAGAGTCTCAAAAGGTATAACCTAGCTTGAATGTCGTTAGGGACCTGGCTACGATGGTAAGACCTGCTTAAAGAGACTCAGGTCCTTGTTAAACACCTGAAAACGTGTTAACACTCCCGACAACAGTGATGCGATAAAATCGCGATTGTCACCTTTATATTAGGAACTTCCAAACCCCTTAATTAGCCTATATGATCGATAGGAATCATGGCTAATAAACGTCGAACATGATATACACATCTAAACATCCACCTGGGATGTATACCTACGGGCAAAGATGCATACATGAAAACGATAGTTTTATTTCATAACTTCTTGTCAAGACAATGAATTATGAAATTTTCCGATCCAGAGGAATCATTGATTATGTATTAAAAATTTCCCTAGTGACAAGGCATCTGTGCCATCGAAAAGTCCTATGGAACAAGCCGTTGTGCTATATAAGATGTCGCTATGACATTGACAGTCGTGACTTATGTCCCCCGTCTAGTAAGTATAAAGGATTTATTCCATTTAAACGCCAAAGATGGTTTATTTAAAAATCTAGGCAAAACATGATCAAATAAACTTAATACTATCTATCGGCCTATATGGTTTGTTTGCACCATGGCTATTTAAATTATCAGGTTCGACAATTCCCTATAATTAAGTACGCTATTACTTCATGGTTAGTTAGCCTTCAAAGCTTTACCACGGCCGACTCCTCTGGGGCTCACAATCATCTAGTTAGTCAGAATGATGTACATTGACTAGCCTTTGTGGCAAAATAAATTATCTTCCAAAAGATGACGGTTGTAGTTTTTGACTCTCTGTCCAAAGGTGAAGAACTATGTTCGAACCTTAAGATCTCTAATCCAATAAGATTGTAGCTTATATATTAATTCCTTAAGTGCCATGTTTTGTATGTCCTTTGTGACAAGGCCTTCGGGCCTATGATTATTAATGTCCTTCATGACAAGCCTTCCAACTATCTAAAGATTGTCGTTATGACAAGGACAGTTGTGACGTTGTGATCCCCAGTCAAAAGGTAATGGACTCAAACCATAAACACAATTGATGGTCCTCTTTGACCTAGGCTAAATATAATTGACATACTTTCTAGTAGCATACTATAAGGAAGTTATAAACCAAACAACCATTATGGTTTAGTAATACCATGACTTTATAAATCATCTATTGCGATGATTCCATAATAACTTGCATCTAAGCATATGTTATTTTTGGTGTTAGTACCAAAGCTCCAGAATGGAGGTTTCCGACGAAGCACACAGCAGTGCAGCGGCTAAAAACAAGGATGCAAATATAAATATAAATGTTAATGGCACTACTCTTCAGGCCTTGATTAGCGCAGCAATTAGTGAAGTGGTGGATAAGGTACTTGAGAACAAAAAGGAACCGAGTGTCACTCACTCAAAGATCCATACAGAAACGAATACACCAGCTCGTAAGGAGAGCTCCGTTCACTCTTCAGATGAGAAGAGCGAACCTCAGGAGTTAGTACTCTATGATAAGCCCCGTTCAGCTGAGGGCGGGTGCACCTACAAATATTTCGTCTCATGCAAACCCAGAGATTTCAATGGCGAAAAAGGAGCAATTGATGCTATGGAATGGCTTGAGGAAATGGAAACGGTTGTGGACATCAGCGATTGTGCTGATAAGGACGTAGTAAAATTTGTTTCACAATCTTTCAAAGAAGAGGCTTTTGTATGGTGGAAGGCCATGATGCAGTCCACGGGGAAAATTCCCCTATACCTTATGGGATGGTCCAAGTTTGTGGACCTTATCAAGGAGAACTACTGTCCACAACACGAAGTGGAAAAGGTGGAGACACATTTTTTGAATCTCACAATGAAAAACCTAAATTGCCAGCAATATGTTACCGACTTCAACTCCCTATCTAGACTGGTATTTATGTGGGGAACAAACCCTCAAAAGGGTATTCTCTGATTCCCACTCTAAGCATGCTATTTGTCGAGTCAAAGATGTTCTTAAAAAGTCAACAGAAATCGTTTTTGCGAAATATAGCATAAATGGTAATGTAGATGACATGCAATCAGTTTGATCATCAAAAATAACTTATAATGAATATAAGAATGTGTTTTATCATAATCAACTCGACAATCTTTAGTATAAACTCGGATCGGAACCGAAAGTCTTATAAAACGACTTTTTCATAGACTATCGATTCGGATCCGTGCATGCATGTTTGAGATCTGTATTAGAGTGTATTTTTGACCATTTTTATTGATGTATAACTTTCTGGAATTTTTACATCTTGAGTCTATGCTTAACCGATTCATATGCGTGTTTCCGATTATGCTTAAAAGTTGACTATTTTGCCCTTTTTGATATAAAACGTGATTTTTGGAAAAGTAAAAGAGTAGAAATCTTTATTATTAATTTATAAACTTGCACCGAAAATTTGAGATCAGTTGGTGGTCCAGATTTTGAGTTATGGCCGATAGCGTAAAACTATATCTTTATGTTAAATAAACGGCGCATTTAGCGTATAACCTATTTCAGGCCACTTTTTGATACAAAACTTTTTACCCACTGATGTTATATAATATTTTGGGACTTTTGATGATTTTTATTTAATTTTTGGCTGATCGTATCTTAGATCGCTTAGTCGATTCGGTTAACACCGATTTTGACCGTTTAAGCCATAAAATGAGTTTTATACATTCTTTTGACCCGAAACCTTTTTCTACTGATTTTATTTGTTAAATAAATTATTTTAAGTGTTCTGGAAATATAAAAATCTCAGTTTTCTTTTGAAAACCCGGAAACGCCTCTAAATCGTATTTTAAGCGTTTTAACGCATAGTAAGCGTTATACTCATTTTAAACATATAAGACTTATACCTACTGATGTAATTAGCATATTTTCATATAATAACAGTAAGTATAAGTATATGAACTCAGGTTTCCAGTTTTGGCATTTTTAGCCCTTGTGAAATTACTAAAATACCCCTACGGTGCATAGTTTGATTTTAAATGATGAGTTTGGTATATGGGTCATACCCTACTGTTATAATATGTTAAATGGAGTATATTTTCTGTATAAACTAGACCCGAAACTCAGATTTCTAATTTGACTCTTGTATAATCTTTTAAATGACCAAAATGCCCTTATAAGGCATAAATTGAGTTTAAAATTATTCCGGGCAATATAGAACCTAACTTACTGATATTATATCATATTAGAAGCATATTATCTCAGGGAACTTGCATATGACTCTTTTGCCTACCCGTAACGCTCTTTTAGCGCTCGGTTCGGTTTATGTAACTAGTTTGCATAAATTGACCGAAACGGGTCAAACGTTATCATTTTTGTCTCAAAATCCAGAATGTATTTTGTATACCCATATTATACAAGTATTCAAACTTGTCGGGTCTAAATCACGTTCTATCCGGTCTTCGCTTAATCGTGCGCTTGAACCGTATATTTCCTTAAAACTAACCGGTATAAGCTTATGCTTAATTAAAGACCCGTTAGTATTCTAATTGGTTATTTATACCATCGTTCCAGACTAGAGCCTTCCGGTAAATTGTACCTACGCTTACTTAAGTGAATACGGCTGAGTTATTATAATTCTTGCTATTTAAGACAGGAGCTAGCTCAGGTAAATACTCTTAACTTATTTTCCCTATTACGGGCTTGGGATACGGTAATATAAATACCGCATGGTCAGGTATGGGATTCGAAGACCAATGTGTCGGGAAATTCAAATAACCTGTTTTAATTCGTATTGCTTGACTGAAACATTGGGGGTTAATGCGACCGTGTCCTGGATATCCTTGACTCATTAAATGAAATGGCCACGACCTAAGCACGGGGTGTAGGCATACACCTGACAGATGCTTTATGCTTATTAATTGATTATACCCATTAAGGGATTCCCAATAAGGG
Organism: Helianthus annuus; assembly: GCF_002127325.2. Taxonomy (NCBI): domain Eukaryota; kingdom Viridiplantae; phylum Streptophyta; class Magnoliopsida; order Asterales; family Asteraceae; genus Helianthus; species Helianthus annuus. The sequence continues at coordinate 138,791,510 of NC_035445.2, forward strand.
AATAGTGGTGTGTCGGTTAATCTTGAACCGGCATAGTACCGGGCCCCGCATGTAGAGCAAGTTATGTAAAACTGATAACATGAGATATAGTTTGTCCCAAGTATAAAAGATTAATCTTGCCTTGTGCATCTTAATCAAGTGTCAAAATAGTTTTGTGCCTTGTGCGCCTAAACCAATTTTCATAAACTCTTTTCAAATGAGTCAGTTGAGTGTATTTACCAGTGAAAACTGACGTATTTTCCAAAGTCTAAGTGACAGGTACAAGTACGTAATAGGCTGGAAGCTGCTCAGGGCGTTAATAAGGAATCTTGCAAGTTCTAGCGCCTAAAGTCTGTTGAATAACATTTAAGTTTTTTTTGATCCGCCTGTGGATCCTCTACTTTCCGTTGTAATACTTGATATTACTTTATATCCGGATCGTATTATATTTATCTTTTGCTTCCGCTGTGCATTATTATATTGTGTTGTTTGTCTATGATGACGCCAACTACGTCACGATACCCCACACCGGGCCCACCGGGGACACGTGGAGATCGGGGTGTGACATGCATCAGTCACTTGTACATCCCTTTGAATAGATGTTTGGTTCAGCTGTTTTGTGACAGCAGTTTGGACAGGGACAAACAATGGTTGTTTCTTGGTGAATTTAACAGATGATGCTGATGAACTTAAGGATGTTTTTGCAGTATATTCTTTCTTCTTCTCATCAAAGTTTTTGAGATACACACATTCCTTAGTTTTGTGATTATTTTTACCATAGATGGTGCAACTTTCAGCAGGAACAATGACGTTTGTTTTGTTTAGATCATGTGCTTTTAGATGAAAACAATCTTTTGTTAGATGATTCTTCTTTTCACAAAAATCGCAAAACAGGTTTTTGATCTTTTCTCTTTTCTTCCACTATAAGAAATTTGGTTCTTTACCAACACAAAGTATATGTGGGAAAAAGCATATAATGTGTTGTTAGTTTTCTTTACCTACACATAAAATAAGTGTAATGATGTATAGGCTCATGACTATGGATATAGGTCATTATCCACACATAAGTTATATGTAGGCATATAGCAAGCTATACCTACACATATATGTGTGGCTAAAAGCCATTTATATGTGTGGTTAAAAGTACAACAATTTGTTTAGAAGACATCTGACGTGGCAGCTGACGTGGAATCCGACGTGGCAGTTGGCATGGCATATGACATGGCATCCAATGTGGCAGTTGACGTGGCATCCGACATGGCAGTTGACGTGGCATGAATATATGTGTGGGTAAAAGTAATCTTATGTGTAGGTAAAAATAATATTATGTGTAGGTAAATGTTGAAGATGTGTAGGTATTGATTTTAATTTGTGTTGAAAAAAGGTTGATGTGTTGGTAAATATATTTTAAAGTGTAGACATTAACCACACTATATGTAGATAAAAATATTCAATATGTACAAACAAATACCAAAGCATTATGGAAACATACGTGAACAAATTAAGATTCTTAATTAAACTAATAAACATTAATCTTACAAACAACCAAATAAAAGTACTAGTTATAGAAATTTAAATACTAAAACAAACAAAACAAAACTAGAATTAAAGAGAAAAGATAGACAAATATCTATTCCTCCTCTTCTGCCTCTTCCAGCCACTTCACAAACGGCTCCAATGCCTTCACAAAGCTTTGCCTGCACCGTAAAAATCAGGATCTCTAAAGTCTTGTTTCTTATGATCGAGTTCAAATGAATTTTGCGTGAGACTATAAAAAATACATACCTTCCTTTCGGGTTGGTTCCTTTAGCGACCCAATGAAGTATCGTGTCTTCAGCAAGAACGTCTTGGTCATAAAGAGACCTCACAACTTCAGGGAACAACTTCATTAGCTTCGTATCTTTGTAACACTGAACTTGAACTTTGTAAAGCAGTTCGAGCTCAAGCTTTCTGCTTGTGCAAAACGTGTTCAATAGCTTCGCCCATGTTTTCACCTGCACAAACAAAAATTCCCAAATTATTAACACAAATACTCCTTTTTTCATGCAAAATCTTGCTAAAATTAGAGGTGCAAACAAGCTGAGCGGCTCGAAACAAGCTGGGCCGAGCTTGAGCATAAAATTAAGTCTGTATATTTATCGAGCCCGAGCTAGAGCTTGGCATGTGAAGCTCATCAGGCTCGTCAAGCCTTAGTGTAATATTAGTTACTAAATCAACCTCAGAATCGATCGCGCAGACTCAAAACACTTTGAAACAGCATGTTGACCAGCAGGTGTTATTTAGAAAACTATATACTGGTTCTATCATTCTAACTATTAGGGTTCAAATTTAAATTAATCATTTTTAACTAAGACAAAATAAAATAAAATAAATTAAAGAGAAAATTCACCTTGATTCAAGCTCCGCGTCTTTCTGCATCAGCGCTTTATTTAAACCGTCTTTAATCTCAGGAAACCATCGGTTCACAACCACAAACGCACCCGCTGCACAATCTGATATCTTCCTAATTTGTTGTTCTCTTTCTTTGACTCTGTTAGTTAACTCGTTTATCACACAACTTTTTTCACTCAACCGTGATGACAGCTGGCGGATTACTTGATCTTTTTTCACAGCAGTCTTTGTTGGTGCGCTTCCGACATCACTTGCAGTAATATGCTAGTAACCGGGACCTGAATGCCTTCATGTGGGCCCTGGTTCCGTCTTCATAATGGTTCGCAAGCTGGCCAGAGCTGCTGCCAACAACCGTAGTGCCTAAAATTATAGTAAACAATAACAAATTAGAGTTATTGCCAACAACCATGACTAAAAGTTGAAAGTCAAACACATTTACATATAAATATGCCGATTCTTGTTATGCTTTTATTTTAAATGAGTCAAATGAGTAAAAAAAATATAAAAGGACAAAATTACCCACAACTTCAGCACCTTGCTTTATGAAAACCAAAGACCCTATTTCTCCAATTGCTTTGGTATCCATATGTCCTCCTAAAATTCAGCAAGATAAACTATACAGATCATAAGATTAACTCATTTAAGAAATCATTTTAGACCAGTAAAATTCAGTTTATACATGAATAATCACTATAGTTATTTCAAGAGACATTTCCACCATAAACACAAGTTACACAACACACAAGAAAAATTTTAAAAAGTAGATTAACCTCGTCCATCTCTGGCCTCTTGTTCGGATTGACATCCCAGCATCTCTTCATAACACTTGCAAGTGAGTTAACATATCAACATTTTGAAAGTGCAGACGGAATCGATCTAAACAATACTTTCACTGTAACATTGTTTTCTCTCAAATCAATACTTTCATACTATATAAAACCAAGAAAGTGCAGACAGAATCGATCTAACACAATTAACAGATCAACATTTTGAAAGGCAGTCACCTAAAGTCATATTTCGTAGAACTCAAACTTACCAGCAGATATTTCAACAGGAATTAATGATTCTATCCGTCACATGGGTGGCGGCTATTAACCCTAGTGAACCATAACAGTCATTCATCCGCACTTCTGCTCATCACCTCAGCCTCCTTATGTTGCTACCGGAAAAGCAACCTTAACCGTCGTCGTCGGGATTAGACGTGAAACCCTAGCCGTCATTTGTTCTGCTTTGGTGACATAAACCCTAAGGTAGTCGGCTCTCCTTTTTCATCGCCTCTCTCTCTCTCTCTATTTTTCGTTCTCTCTCTGTCCCCCTCTCCTCTCTTTTCATTTGGGAATTCAAAATTTGAAAATGCAGAGAGAGGAATTTGACAATTTGGGGGAAATGTTTTGGAAGCTTTTGAAAATGAGATCTGGCGAGTGTCTAATAGGGATCATGATCCGTGTGAAGAGTAATGGACGCTAGGATCATGATCCATGTGAAGTGATGGATGGTAGGATCATGATCTGTGTATTTTTTTGTCTTTCAATGTTTCTATAGTCAAGTACTTTTTATTCATTTTCAATCTCTTGGGTTTATATATTTTAATTTTGGTCATTCAAGTTTTGCCTTTTTTGTGATTAAAGTTAAAGCTTTCTTGGAATAAATTTGATTTTTTTACGTTTACACCAAGTTATGGTATAAGTGTGTGTTTGTGTTTGTCTTTACATCACGTGACGGTAAAAGTTTGTGGTTTTTTTACGATTTTTCACTGTTTTAGTCCTCGCATGCTTGCTACTTGACACGATTTTACTGTTGCCCACCCGCAACGCGGGGGTTACACACTAGTTATTATATTATAAATATTAAACAAAACTCTTGATGAATAGTGTTTTAGATCTTTTAAATATTTATTTATATTTTATTGGTTTCTTAAGTATTTATCTATTTATTTTTATTCTAATTTTAAGCATTTATTTATATTTTAATAATACATTACTCCTTTCTGTTACGATAATTGAATTGGGTACCAGTATCTTCACGATATAAACCGTTCGATATCGTTCGAATAAAATCGACGCTGGTATCGATATTCGTTTTTTATTGTTTTATGTCGATGTAAAACACGTGTTAATTTCTCTATCGAACTCGATGTTTAGTCTGATGTTCATTTTTATAGTTCTATGTGGATGTAAAACAGGTGTTGCTTTCTATATCGAACATGAGTGCTGGTGTCGATGTTCGCTTTAATCATTTTCTGTCAATGTAAAATAGTTGCTGATTTCTATACCGAGTGCATGTATCGTTCAAGTACTGTAACGACCCGACCCAAACCAGTACCGATCTAATGCTCACGATATGTACCGCCGCAACGCGCGGACTATTACCCTAGTTATTTAATAAATTACAACATTAACTTAAAAAATAATCCAAAATTGGATTAAAATGGAAATCTGGAACGAACGATGGGGTGATGGAAGTCTGGAACAAGTCACGAATGGATGTAGTGATGAAGCAAGTTTTGAATTTTGATCGATGGAGATAAAATACTAAAAGTTGTTAGGTTAAATCTAAAAGTAAACATGGAGATGGGACGATAAAAAGTAAATCCTAACCCAAAAACAGACTTGAGACGGTACCGGTATAACGGTTCAAACCGGTATACTGGGTTTTACCGGCGGTACAAAGTCTATCCCGTTTCTTCTACTTGTCGGGGTGTTTCGGACCGGATTTACATCCGAAAACGGTAATACCGGTATTAATGGCCGGTATTTACCAGTTTTTAAAACATTGGGTTAGGGAGGGAAAATATGTAGTTGATTTTAAGGATTGAGTAAATATATAATAAGTGACTTTAATAAGGGGATATATGTAAATTACTCTATTTTTTATGTGTCCAATATCTACACATATTGTACATTTTTAAATATGTGTAGGTATTTTTTGCCACGTCATCTTAAAAAAGATTTAATTATTTATTTTATACGTATTCAATATCTACACATATTGTACATTTTTAAATATGTGTAGGTATTTGTTTTGTCACATCATCTAAAAATATATATTTACTTACTTTATAGGTATGTAATATCTACATATATTGTACATTTTTACTCATGTGTAGGTATTTAATTTGCCACATCATTATCAAAATAAAAAAAAGTATATATTAACTTAGTTTATCTACATATTTTTTTTTAAATTCTTATGTGTTGGTAAACATAATCATTTACCTACATATATATTAGTTTTTTTACATATGTGTAGATAATTTAGCTACACATGACGGAAATTTGCTACATGTGTAGGCAATTTTGGGGGGGAAATTTTCCCACCAACACCAACTGTGGTTAAAATGTATTACCAACACATATTAAGTGTTAATTATTATGAAAATATATCATCAACTATTACACACACATATACAAACATGTGTAGGTAAATACCCACACATTTACATGTGTAGGTAAATTATGTGTAGGTAAACACCCCAATTTCTTGTAGTGTTCCTTTTCTCAGATTCCTTTGCAACAAAGTTTTGAACCTCTGTTGGGATATCTTTGATAGGAATGATTCTTGCTTTTGGAGCTTTTACACCACCAGTGGTTATGAAATCCACTGGTTTGAAATTTTCCAGGATATCACACTCATCAGACCATGTGGGTTTAAATTGGTATTTCTCAATTTCCTCAAGATCCCACAGATCTTTCCAGAGTAATTTTGTTACCAAGTTTGTCGGTTATTTTAACCTCTTGGCCATTTTTGTTGGTTGGAATTATCTCAGTTGAACCAGCTTGTTTTCCAGCAGTGTTTTCAAGATCATCATATTTTCTATGTCCAATACCAAATTTAACATTGCTTTCAAGCTGTTTTGCAAGCATAACCTCATACCCTTTACAAGACTCCACCCATCTTTCACAGGTGATCTAGGTAGACTCCAACTCCTTTTTGCAAACTTGGTATTTTTCTACCATAGTTTGGAGTTGAGTTTTGGTTATGCTCTGCTCTTCTTTTAAACTGCTGATCTCTTTATCCTTTTCAGTCAATTTGTTTCTAAGTTCTTTTAATGACTTTTCAAATTTGACTTCATCAGATAGGACTTTATTCCTAAGGTTTTCATTTACCTCTTTAATGTTAGCAAATGCAATAATACATTTGTCTGAACACAGTTTTTCAAGAACTTGAGGTGATACCTTAGCAGCAGCCATCATGGCACAGTCACATTGATGATCACCTTCTTCATCAGCTCTAACTTCTTCTTCACTAGCTTTCTTCTTTTCTTCTTCCTTTTTGTCTTCTTTGGACCAGGGTCAGACAGTGGTTCAAGCAGGGTTTCTGAATTTTCTCCCAGCAGTAGTTCACCAGCAACTGCAGTAACCACTGCTTCAGCAACTTCATCCACTGTTTTAGCACTTAGCTGTTCACCTTTAGTTTCAACCCCTTCTGGTATTGACTCTAATGCCATCAAACAAAATTCATCATCAAAAGTATCATTAGAAGCATAGAGTGCAAAATTTTCATCACCAAGTTCATCAGGCATGCTGCTCCAATCAACAAAGCCTTGTGTGAAAAAGCTTTGCTGATCTGGTTGTGTCACTGTTGGAGCAGCTTGTTGAGGTGCAGCAGGTTGCACTTGTGCCTGAGGAATAGGGGCTTGAACATACTGAATTTGTGGAACAGTGGTTTGAACATAATGCACAGGCACAGGGGTAGCAGCATAATGAGCAGTGTTAACATGTGCTGCAGGGGCATATTGGGTATAGTGCACAGTGTTTTGTTGTTGTGGTCTAGGGTTTGAGCCAGGGTGAGTGATTATGGGACCAGTGGTTTGACTCCTACATTCCCTAGCAAAATGACCTAGCCTATTACACTTGAAACACTTGATTTTTGATTTATCCAACCCCACCCTTAAATTCCCATGAAGTCCTGGGAATTTTCTCCCTATTCTTTTGTAGAATTTGCTTGTTCTAACACTAAGCAAAGCCAATTGATGCAAGATGTCCATCTCTTCTAAGTCAGTGGGATCAAAATATTGCAAATCATTCAGCTCAAAGCACAAATTGTCTGACATCTGGTTTTCAGTATTTGCAGTGAAAGCATAATTTGCAGAGTGAGAATCAGAGTTGTTAAAATTACCCCCAGCAATTATGTCAATAAAGTGATCATAACTCTGATCCTTACTGCTGCTACCAGATTCTTCCTGACCAAACAGAGTTGTGCTGCCAAATGAATAGTCATCAGCAACTTTACCAGACTCTTGCAACTTCCTTTTCTGGTTTAACTCCCTTTCATAGGTCAGGAGTCTACTATGGAGTTGGGTCAGGGTCAGATCTTTGAACTCAGCTGAATTTCTGGTGACAAAAGCAATTGTGTCCCATTTTTCTGGCAGTGATCTAAGGAACCTGCTATTTTGGGTTGCATTTGGAAATGTAACCTTAACAAGCCATAATTCACTGATGAGACAACTGAAACGTTCAAATTGTTGGGTTAGTGATTCCCCTTTGATGTGACAAAATGTTTCATACTGCTGATTCAGAATTTCCCTGTTGTTTTCGATAACCTCTTCTGTCCCCCCCCCCCAAATTGTTCCTTCAATGCATCCCATAATTCCTTGGCACTGTTACAGTGTAACAGCCCAGCATAGATTTCATTGGGCAATGCAGAGGCTATGATGCTAAATGCTTTGGCATCCAGTTCGAACCTCTGAAAATCAGATTCAGTATAATTTTCAGTTGGTTTAGGAACGAACTTTTTGGTGTCCTCAGCACTTGGCACCATAGGAACATGAGGACCGAAAACAACAGACCTCCAACATCCAGTGTTCTGTTGAGCAAAATTGTGACACATCCTTCTCTCCCGGATGTTGTATTCATTTCTTTTAAGCATAGGAGGTTTAAAAAGCGAGCCAATGTTATTCTTATGATCTTGAGACTGTGATGACATCCTGGTTGTTTTACAGGTACTGATTAATCAACTTTATCGGTGATTAAACCTTACTCTGTTTTTCAACACAACGAACAAACTATCAGTATCAACAATTTCGAGCTGAACTATTTACGTCAAAATGATTGTTAAATCAAATTTGACTGTCCAAGCTCTGATACCAATTGTTTGGATCTGAGTTTGGATTGATTGTGATTTATCTTTGAATTTAGATGAATAAATGAAAGAGTAGTGCAGCGGAATTTAAATGGAAGCAAACTTTTCATAATCAAACAGAAGAAATGCTTTCAATCATACATTTTCAACACAGAATCAAATGATTAAATTTATTTTTAAACTCTGATTACAATGCATGTATGATTCGCAAACTCCCCCTCAGCCCGAGCTCAGTGTTTGTTCGTGCAGGAAGACGATGGTGAAAAGAGCTAAACAGAACAGTACAGAGTACTGTTCTATTTATAGGCACTTGAAAACCACTGAGCATCTAAGCTGACGTCACCATGAAAGTGACATCTAACCTCCTAACAAACTCTAACCTCTGATCTATACAAAAACTGCTATGCTAACTACTGATGTTACAATTCAATACATAAAGTAAGCATAAACTGCTGCTGCATCCTTCCACGGCTGTGAACCCAGCAGTACTTTTCATGATCAGCAGTGCTTGAAACAAGGCAGTAGATTGAGCAACAGAGCTTTAGTTCTTCAATCAGACTTTGACTTGATCAGCAGTTGTAGGTCAGCAGTTTGCATGATCAGCAGATAGGAGGTCAGCAGATGTTCAAACCACTTTCAAGGGGAGAGACTTGCAACCAAACATCTGCTTATTATGGATCCACTGCTCTGATCCAGCTTTGGCTTTTATTATCTGTTCCTTCGGCAGGGTTTGTAACAACTGCCACTAAAATCAATAGTTAGGACAATAATTAGTAATAAGAAAACCCTAATTGAGACACCCAAGTAATTCTGCACTAACCCTAAAATTTTCAGAATAATCAGAATCTGGATTAGGGCCCCTAAAACTCGAGGGGGGCAAACCCTAGCTGATAATTATCTAAATTAAAATGTTGCACAGTTCTGATTGGTTAAATTCTTGAGTCACCAAGGCTAGTCCCGAGTCTAGGCAGCCTATGAATTAGACTGCTTAGCTTACGGACCGTAAGGGGTCAGGCATACGGTCCGTAAGGGAGACCCTAAAATTACTATAAATAGCCGACCTTGGAACTTGCACAGAGGAGTTGAAACGACGTTTATACCTTCTGTATACGTCGAGTTAAGGCTGTTATATTACAATAAACACACACACGATCACGAGGTGCTGCCGCAATCAGGGTAATAACTCGATCGCTATTACGATTCAACGTCCGATCGATTATAACTATCCAACGATTGTCCGAGTGCTGCTCAAATTGAGCTTGTTCTTTGTTATTCATTGTGATTTCAACTTGAATGTTTGAGTACTGTTCGAATTCGGACTATGCTCTGTCATTCGTTGTGAATCCATTGGATTATTAAGTATCGCACTTGATAATAGTTGTGAGGGTTTAATCTCGTGAATTGACGTAACTGCTGAATTAGTTACTAATCCCATTTGTGTGTGCATTGTTATTTAAATTAGGTTAAAAGGCTAATCAGTAAAGCTTATACTCTGCTCGTAAATCTGTAATGTGAGTCATTCCCCTTTTATAAACTCTTTTCTCACAGTTTGTGAGTCATTCTCTTTTTATCAACTGTTTTACAAAACTCCAAAGTATTTTCAAAGTTATAGTTACAGTGATTAAGTCTATGTAATCACCAAGTTACAGCCAGTATGTGGGGTTTTGTATACATTACTTGTTTCCCGTCACACTTGGACAAACGGGTGGCCAAGGGGTGATCTGACCACAGTCACAGACACCATTGGACAAATGGGCTAGCCAATGGATGGTCGAGTGACAAATACTGTGGGTAGTTGGTTTGATATCAGAAACATTGTAATTCCCCTTAATACTGTAGATTATAACAAATGTGTCGTTTTCAGTAAAATGAATGATTCACTCAGTATTTCCCCGCTGACAAAACCTTTTTCAAACATGTTTCAGGTGATCTGGTATGAGCAAAGAAAAGTGCCGTGGAGCACTCCCAGCTTAGAAAAGTGGCTCAATGTAAATAAATAAATGAACATGTTTTGAAAATAAAGATTTCCTTGAGAAATCATCTTATTGTAAATTTCGGGAATTTATCCCTAAGTTATGAAACGAGCAGTTTAAATTATTGAAAGATCCTGTTTTTAAAAAGACTTTCGCTGTCGCCTAAATTAAATACCACGGGATTCCTGTCCCGCGGCTCCTGAAACGGGTCAAACCGGGTCGGGGGGCCGTGACAGGAAAAGGTGGTATCAGAGCCACTGTTTTAAGCTTACTGATTAAGCTCACTATTTTAATTTAAGTATTTAGGAAAATTTTATTTGTCATTCTGTGAATATATGCTATTAACTGATTAATTGTTAAAATTAAAGTATGGGTAAACAAAAGATTTCTGCTATCTACCGCAAATTGGATAGTACACCTAAAGAACAGAAAACCTCTTCCTCCAAATCTTCCGTCAAGTTAGAGGAAGGAATCTTTGTCCGTAAGGCAAATTATGAAAACCCACTTACACCGGAGAAAAGGAATTTGATTATTAGGAAGGGTCAAGAGAAAAAGAAACCCCAAACCAAGAGAGTGAGGTTTAACCCGAAAATTCAGGAAATTAACAGTAATCCACCAGGGGAAAATAACTTAGAAGAAAAATGGGCAAATCTGTATCTGCTCGCTACTGTAGCAGAAAATGCAAATCTTTAAAATTCTAAATCTAGAAATAAGTACTTTCCAGTAAATAAAAAAATAAATCTGAGTGTGTTCTGTTTGCTGTTATATTGTACAAATTGGTGTGCAATAAAAATGTTTATTTGTTAAACTTTGTTCCAAAGTTTTAACTTGGCATTTTTGTGCAATTTGCATATATACTACACAGCATGAGTGAGCTATCCGAGGCGTTTCAGAACCTCAACCTCTATCCTGTACCAATTGAAGTCTCCCACAACTTCACTGGTTACATTGCTGACATAGAGGAACCTCTGGAATTCTAAGTTCCACCGCTGGAAAAAGCAAAACCTAAAAAGAGGAGAAGATATGTAGGGTGGCGAAAAGTGCGCAGAAGGAAACCTAGGAGAATCCCTAAAATAGAAAACCCTGTGAGTGTGAGCAAGGGAAAAGAAATAGAAACCGGAGAAAGTTCCAAACCAGTAGAAATAGGGATAGACCTAAAGCAAAAGGGAATAGAGATCGGAGAAAGCTCTAAACAGCCTGAAGAAATCACATTCCAGGACGAAATAGACCGCCTACTGGATAATTGTGATATACTAGAGCCTATCAACGATAATCTCTTCTCTTATCCTGCTACAGCCCAATTCCCAGTAAACCTAGGACCAGCTATTCCAGACCCACTAGTTCACACCCGAACATTAGGCCAAATGGAGGAATGGTGGACCAATGACTGGCAATTCCAAAATATAGTCAATAGTCCCTATAGTTTTCTCCCACAGTTTGATCCAGAACCTATCCCTAATCCGCCAATGAGCTGTGAAAATTTAGCTGAACTACGTCAGTTTGGTGAAGAACTGATAGGCACCGGGAATAGGATCCGGGAAATAGGGGAGCAGATCTCTTGGAAGTACGACGAGAGGGAGCGTCGTTACTGAAACTGCCAGTGAACCAAAAGACAGGAGGGGTTTGGAGAAGTTTGTTTGTATTATAACTAATATAGTAAAACTGACTCTGTAAAATGGGCAATAAAACACTGTAAGATAAAAAGTGTGTATTGAAGCAGGTATAAGATATAAAACAAAACAGAAGTCGAGATATCGACAATTTTGGCTATGCTTGCATGTTATATTGCTCTATGTGTTTATCTGTGATTTTGTTATCAATAATTAGATACTAATAATTTTATTAATACTAATTAGCAGATGGAAAATGCTAATAGTGAACTAGTTAATGAAGTAAATCAGTCTGAACAAAATCAGGAAGATCAATATATAACTAGACAAGATATTGAGCACTTTATTGCTCAAGGGATAGCCAATGCTATTCCAGAAATTGTGGCTGCTGTTCAGAAACCTGCCGAACCACAATTAATTCCTAGTAAACGTACTCCGGAAGATAACGGCAGTAACAGCATAAATGGAGGCGGTAATCATGACGATCATGATCCGCAACAGGCCCCACTCCCTAAGAAAATGAAAGCTGCAACACCTGGTTGCACTTACAAAGAATTTCTTGCCTGTAAACCCGCAGAATTTGCAGGTAATAAAGGGGCAACTGCAACACTGCGTTAGTTAGAGAAAACCGAAGCAGTAATTGCAATAAGTAAATGTGCTGAAGAAGATCAAGTGATGTATGCGTTAAACTTGTTCAAAGAAGGGGCGCTAGAATGGTGGAACACGGTACTACAAGCAAAAGGAAGAAGGATGGCCTATGCGATGAATTGGGAAGAATTTAAGAGTCTTGTAGAAAGAAAATTCTGTCCGGAATACGAGAAGGAACAAATGGCAAACAAGTTCCTGAGCCATCGTATGATAGGTGTAGACTGTCGAGGATATACTTCGACATTCTTCGAATATGCGAGAGTGGTACCTTCCCTGGCTTCGCCAGAACCGGTACTCATTTCCCGTTATATTTGGGGATTAATTGGAGAAATCCGTAACATCGTTAAAGCTGCGAGACCACGCACGATTGACGATGCTGTGGAATTAGCTAATACCTTAACCGATGAACTAATCCGCACCAGAGAGGAAGATCGCAAGAAGGAATTGGCTCAGAAGATTACCCAAGGATTTCGCGTGGGTAATAGTAATAATAAGTTCAAAAAGAGGGGAACAGGGCAATCCTCATCACCTCCTTTCTGCAGAAATTGCAAGAAGAAACACTATGGACAATGCAATGTAATTTGCAACTTTTGCAAGGAAAGATGACATCGGGAAGAAGACTGCAGAAGGAAAACAAGAATTTGCTATAACTGCAGAGAAACAGGACATTTCCAGTCTAAATGTCCTAAGTTAGCTAAACCAGCAGACAATAGAGCTAAAACGACCGAAGGAACTACTAAGAAAAATGCACGAGCATTCCAGCTAACCACTCAAGAAGCTGAACTCATTCCAGACGTGATAGCGGGTACGTTTATAGTGCATAACGTCTATGCAAAAGTATTATTTGATTCTGGTGCAAACCAAAGTTTCATTAATACTGCATTCCGCCAAGCTCTTAACTTACCTCTAACTACCCTTAGGCAGATCTTTACTGTTGAAACGGCAGATGGAAATTCTGTCAACATAGACAAGGTTTTGCAAGAAGGAAAGATAGAATTGTTAGGTCATAAGTTTTCTGCAAACCTGTTACCTATGAAATTAGCCGGATTCGATGTAGTGTTAGGAATGGATTGGTTAGTAGCCAACCATGCTCGACTCCTGTGTGATAAGAATTCCGTAGAAATCCGTACCCCCACAGGAGAAGTAATTCTAATTTCAGGAGATAGACCTCGAAAGCCACTGAAATTCATTTCAGTAATGAAATTGGCTAATTATTCAAGGAAACAAGAAATGGTGTATATGATTTCTGTAATCATTAACACTAAAAATAAGGAACTCCAGGACATCCCTATAGTTTCAGAATACCCAGATGTTTTTCCAGAAGAATTACCTGGTTTACCACCGGATAGGGAAGTAGAGTTTAGAATTCATCTAATTCCAGGTACTACACCAATAGCTAAGGCACCTTATCGATTAGCACCTACTGAAATGCTAGAATTGAAAAAGCAATTAGATGAATTACTAAGCAAAGGATTCATACAACCTAGTTCATCCCCTTGGGGTGCACCAGTGTTGTTTGTGAAAAAGAAAGATGGATCAATGAGAATGTGTATCGATTATAGGGAATTGAATAAAGTTACAATTAAGAATCGATACCCATTACCTAGGATTGATGATCTTTTTGATCAATTGCAAGGAGCTAGGTATTTCTCTAAGATAGACTTAAGATCAGGATATCACCAGCTGAAAGTGCAAGAGGAGGACATACCTAAAACTGCTTTCAGAACTAGGTATGGTCATTATGAGTTTACAGTCATGCCCTTTGGATTAACAAATGCTCCAGCTGCATTTATGGACATGATGAATAGGATCTGTAAACCCTACTTGGATAAATTTGTGATCGTTTTCATTGACGACATACTTATTGATTCCAAAAGTCAGGAGGAACATTGTGAGCACTTGCATACACTCTTAACATTGTTAAGAAAGGAAAAGCTTTATGCCAAATTCTCGAAGTGTGAATTCTGGCTACAAGAAGTGCAATTTTTAGGACATATGGTGAATCACAAAGGAATTCACGTAGATCCTGCTAAAATAGAAGCAATCACAAATTGGAAAGCTCCACGAACAGCTATGGAAGTTAGAAGTTTTCTAGGCTTAGCTGGATACTATAGATGATTTATTAAAGATTTCTCTAAAATAGCTGTACCTTTAACTAAGCTGACCTGTAAAGCTGTTAAGTTTGAATGGGGATCTAGACAACAGGAAGCTTTTAGGATTCTAAAGCACAAATTAACGAATGCTCCAATTTTAGCTTTACCCGAAGGAACCGAGGATTTTGAAGTATACTGTGATGCTTCAAAATTAGGATATGGATGTGTGTTGATGCAACACAAAAAGGTAATTGCGTATGCCTCTAGGCAATTGAAAAAGCACGAAGAAAATTATACAACTCATGACCTAGAGTTAGGAGCCATAATTTTCGCCCTTAAAATTTGGAGACATTATCTGTATGGAAGTAAGTTTACTATCTATACGGACCATAAGAGTTTAAGGCACATATTTGGGCAAAAAGAGTTAAACATGAGGCAAAGAAGGTGGATGGAAATCCTAGGTGATTACGACTGTGATATTCAATATCACGAAGGAAAGGCAAACGTAGTAGCAGATGCCTTAAGTCGTAAGTATCATGAAAAGCAAAAGCGAGTCTGTGCTCTTAGGTTAAATCTACAATTAGATTTAATGGAACAATTGAAGAAAATTCAGGGAACGGCAATCAAGGACGATGCCGAAGGAATGAAAGGTTACCTAAAGGAATTAGAACAAAGAAAAGATGGAATTTGGAGATTCCACAAGAAACGAATTTGGGTACCAAAACAAGGAGAATTAAGAAATAAGATTTTAGAAGAATCTCATAAATCAAGGTATACTGTACATCCAGGGAATAATAAGATGTACCAAGATTTAAGAAATAATTTTTGGTGGATAAGTATGAAAAAGGATATAGCCGAATACGTATCTAAGTGTCTAACCTGTTCACAAGTTAAAGCCGAACATCAGAAACCTTCAGGACTACTACAACATTTAGAAATGCCTGTATGGAAATGGGAACTCATAACAATGGATTTTGTTGCTAAGTTACCCAAAACCAGAAAAGGCAATGATGCTATTTGGGTAATTGTGGATCGATTAACCAAATCAGCTCATTTTCTACCAATGAAGGAAACCTTTAGCATGGAAAGGTTAGCCAAGTTGTATGTAGATGAAGTAGTATCCTTACATTGAGTCCCACTCTCCACTGTATCAGATAGAGATAGTCGTTTCACTTCCCGTTTCTGGACAAGTTTCCAGGAGGCAATGGGAACCCGACTTAATTTGAGTACTGCATATCATCCTCAAACGGACGGACAAAGTGAAAGGACGATACAAACCCTAGAAGACATGCTCCGAGCATGTGTAATTGACTTTGGTGGTAATTGGGATAGCCATTTATCATTAATTGAATTCTCCTATAACAATAGTTATCATTCGAGCATCGAAGCTGCTCCATTCGAAGCACTGTATGGACGCAAGTGCAGAACTCCCGTTTGCTGGGCAGAAATAGGAGAAAGTCAGTTATCAGGTCCAGAGATTGTACAAGAGACTACAGACAAAATAACTCAAATCAAGGAAAGATTGAAGACAGCTAGAGATCGTCAGAAGAGCTATGCAGACAATCGTCGTAAGCCATTAGAATTTCAAGTCGGAGACAAAGTACTTTTGAAAGTATCTCCTTGGAAAGTACCTCTTCAAGATATAGAGGTAAATGAAAAGCTGAAATTCATAGAGAAACCACTACAGATCGAAGATAGAAAAATCAAGTTTCTCAAACATAAACGACTAGTACTAGTAAAAATCAAATGGGAATCCAAGAGAGGACCAGAGTATACTTGGGAACTGGAATCAGAAATGAAGCGAAAGTACCCTCATCTATTTCAGTAAATCTCGAGGACGAGATTTTTCTCAAGGTGGGGAGGATGTAACAACTGCCACTAAAATCAATAGTTAGGACAATAATTAGTCAATAAGAAAACCCTAATTGAGACACCCAAGTAATTCTGCACTAACCCAAAAATTTTCAGAATAATCAGAATCAGGATTAGGGCCCCAAAAACTCGAGGGGGGCAAACCCTAGCTGATAATTATCTAAATTAAAACGTTGCACAGTTCTGATTGGTTAAATTCTTGAGTCACCAAGGCTAGTCCCGAGTCTGGGCAGCCTATGAATTAGACTGCTTAGCTTACGGACCGTAAGGGGTCAGGCATACGGTCCGTAAGGGAGACCCTAAAATTACTATAAATAGCCGACCTTGGGACTTGCACAGAGGAGTTGAAACGACGTTTATACCTTCTGTATACGTCGAGTTAAGGCTGTTATATTACAATAAACACACACACGATTACGAGGTGCTGCCGCAATCAGGGTAATAACTCGATCGCTATTACGATTCAACGTCCGATCGATTATAACTATCCAACGATTGTCCGAGTGCTGCTCAAATTGAGCTTGTACTTTGTTATTCATTGTGATTTCAACTTGAATGTTTGAGTACTGTTTGAATTCGGACTATGCTCTGTCATTCGTTGTGAATCCATTGGATTATTAAGTATCGCACTTGATAATAGTTGTGAGGGTTTAATCTCGTGAATTGACGTAACTGCTGAATTAGTTACTAATCCCGTTTGTGTGTGCATTGTTATTTAAATTAGGTTAAAAGGCTAATCAGTAAAGCTTATACTCTGCTCGTAAATCTGCAATGTGAGTCATTCCCCTTTTATAAACTCTTTTCTCACAGTTTGTGAGTCATTCTCTTTTTATCAACTGTTTTACAAAACTCCAAAGTATTTTCAAAGTTATAGTTACAGTGATTAAGTCTATGTAATCACCAAGTTACAGCCGGTATGTGGGGTTTTGTATACATTACTTGTTTCCCGTCACAATTGGACAAACGGGTGGCCAAGGGGTGATCTGACCACAGTCACAGACACCATTGGACAAATGGGCTAGCCAATGGATGGTCGAGTGACAAATACTGTGGGTAGTTGTTTTGATATCAGAAACATTGTAATTCTCCTTAATACTGTAGATTATAACAAATGTGTCGTTTTCAGTAAAATGAATGATTCACTCAGTATTTCTCCGCTGACAAAACCTTTTTCAAACATGTTTCAGGTGATCTGGTATGAGCAAAGAAAAGTGCCGTGGAGCACTCCCAGCTTAGAAAAGTGGCTCAATGTAAATAAATAAATGAACATGTTTTGAAAATAAAGATTTCCTTGAGAAATCACATTATTGTAAATTTCGGGAATTTATCCCTAAGTTATGAAACGAGCAGTTTAAATTATTGAAAGATCCTATTTTTAAAAAGACTTCCGCTGTCGCCTAAATTAAATACCACGGGATTCCTGTCTCGCGGCTCCTGAAACGGGTCAAACCGGGTCGGGGGCCGTAACAGGGTTCAATCCCAACAATTGCAAACCAGATCTGAATGCCGACTATTATCATTTGTCATTAAGTTTTCTTATGATTTAATCGTTCTTAAGATACATCCATGATCACCAACTGCTCTTCTTCATTTCACTTTCAAAGTTATCTCTTTAAGTTTCTTTTGTTATTTTTTATATTTAATTATGATATCATTATTTTTGTGTTTATTGATATTTTGTTTTATTTGTTTATGATATATTTTATTGTCATAACTAGTAATATGACCCATTAGTGATGCGCTACGAGCCAGTTACAAAACATCAAATGGATTAATTCAAGCGTTTTTTGATGCACTAACCATATGAAAATGCGTGTTTTAACCTATGTTGTTAATGCGGAAAACATCAGATATCGGTCAAGGAATGATATATGAGATATCGGTTATCGTGGTGGGATATCATAACTTTAATATCATGCAGAATTTATACCTATAGCAAGTTAACACTAACAAATCAGTATAGTCTCCTATCATTAACAAATTAAACTTTTGCAACTTGCAAACACAAACAATTGTCACAAGTAGGATCTGATTAAGACTTAAAACACTAATATTTAACACTAAAATTAATAATTAAGACTTAAAACACTAATAACATCAATAGGAAGAAAGAGAATGGTAGAACTAAAAAGAAAGATGCTAATATCTGGAAAATCGGTGATATATCAGTCAATATCGCCGATAATATCGGTACCGATATTCTGACTAATATTTTACATGGGATCGATAACCGATATATCGGTGATATATCACCGATATTAACAGCATAGGTTTCAATGTATTCGATTTAACTCAATGTAACTGATATAAGCATTGGGGTTGGATCAAAACGTAAAGTAAATCGCATTTATATCGTACAGTCATAACGTACTATATGTGACCTGATTCATACATAAGAAACTTACAAAAAAAACCTAAAGCTTATATAAAGAAATAGCTAACATGTGTAATCAAAAGAGATTAATTAGAGATTTAAAAAAGAAGAAAAAAACCACAAAATGGCAAAAGAAAACATATTGGGTAAACATGAGTGTTTTGCAAAGTGACGGGACCAAAGTCAAGAGGTGTAACATATAATATAATAATAATTTTACTATCGCGCGTTGAGACAGGGTCGAAACGTAGAGTATCTTTAATTTATATCGCCGAATGAAAGCGTACTACATTTGAACCCACTCGATTTGGAGTAAAACTTATGTTGAAATGTAGACAAATGTATTATATTTGACCTTACTCGTTTAAAAAAAGTTTACGTAAAAACGTGTTAGTCCACTTTATGTTAAGTGTTGAAAAGAAGCTCTATGAAGAATGTTAGCAGGTGTGTGTACTTGTAAAACACTTTATGAATGAATAACAACATAAAATTTCTATATCTCCAAGATTGTTTGGTGCATATTTCAAATTCTGCATAAAACATTAGTTAAACTTGTTTTACTTAATTCATTAATAGCTTTATTTATCATTTGATGAATCTGGGACCAACAAAATGTAGACCAATTCAAATTCATACTCTCACACGTAATAAAAATATGCATGTAAAAAAATTGGTTTTTTAAGTAAATGAATGAAAATGGTAAACTCAAAACTTTAGAAACTCGAGTGAGTCAAAATGATATATTTTACAAAGTTTTTAAACATAGCGACAAATTAGTTTTCTTAAAAAAGAAATGAGCAAATGAAAGTTATTGAAGAAAAAATAAGTTAATAAAAAACTCAATTGGTTAAAAATGTATATTATATATGGTACATGGGTAAAGTTGAAACACTAGAAACTAGAGGGGTTGATTTGTAAAACTTGTAAAATGGAGTAGGTGCTAAAATTACCAATTGCCAAAGTGGACAGCCCTAGCTTGCGTTATTAAACATTTTAACGTATATGTCATGTCCGGTTTAAAAGTCTCGCCATAACGCGCGGGCCCTAAAGCCTTGTTTATATTAAAATACAAATAAGTCAAAACTCTATATTTAGAGTTATTTTTAAGTATATAAGTTTTACATATGATTTTATTTGAAGTATTGGCCTAACATTTTCGACATCTGTTTATATCGTTGGTCGTATGACCTTAACTCCTCAAGTGTTTGAAACTCGATCTCATGAAAGACTTTTCTTTCTTGTCTTGACTACACGTTCCTTAAAGTGTTTAGACATCTATGTTTTCCTCGTTTCTCTTTTTGGGTATATTCTTCCTTATCAATGTCTTGACTTGAAAATTGAACATATGTACACATCTTCCCTTCACACATGGTCCTCCCAACCTTCCGAGAGCCTTTCCCCACTAAAACACTTGTACATCTTTTCTTCTTTCTCCTTTTGTCTCTTTACAACTAGGGGCATATCCAGTGTAGCCTTGATTGGGCGTTCCATTTTTATATTTTATAAGTAAAAATCCTGATCGTACTCTTAATAGTTTAATTGAATCTTTCATTCGAGACTACAAAAAATAATTATTGGGTCCGTCACCGTTTACCACCTCATTTTATATAATCAAGTAGAGAAGGGTTGATGGCTTTTTAATTATATTTTTGATTAATAATAACTTTATTCGTAATAAGGATTGATGGTGAAAAAAATGTTACAAAATTAACCACTGTTATTTAAAACCACTGATTAGAAACCACTGATTAGTTTGATAAACTACTGATCAGTTTGTCTAACCACTGATGAACTTAACTACTGATCAGTTTAAGCACTGACCAGTCTAACCGCTGATCAACCACTGACGGTTTTGAATCAGTGGCAAGTTGAAACAGAACTACTGATCAGAACGACGGTTAGAAAAGGTTGCAAATAGAAGTAGAAAAAGAAACAGTAAACGATTTAACCGGGCTTGTGTTTGACACAATTCCCTTAAACAGATTCGCCGTCTGTTCCCAGGGTACGCCGGTTCGAAACAGCACCGAGCGCTACCGGACTTGAACACTTGCCTGAAAAGTAAACCGGAGAATGCTGCAGAGAGATCGAGAGAAGAGATTGTATTTCGGTGTGTGTAACTGTGTTGGTCTGCATTGGGTTTTATAGGCACAGATCATAACTGATTCTGGCCTCATCATTGCAGAGAATTAAAGCTAGTCGGTTTCAAAACTTATGCCTCATCATTGCAGAGAATTAACTCACATAATGGCTCAGCGGTTTCGAAACTGAATAGTATAATGGTTCTCATTAAAACTGAAAATCATTTCAGTTAAAGACCTATTAAGACCAACCGTTTTAAAGACTAATTAATAAAAATAATTAGTCAGTCTCGAGTGCAAAAACTGTCTCCCGCGAGCCCGGGTTTTCGGAGCTGCATTCGTGTCCGCAGGACGTGCGGGCGTACACGAGTTCAACTAAATCCGGTTCCATTTTTTGCACCCCCCCTGCGTGCGCGCGGGTAGGACTTGTGGTAAAACATGTCATAAGACTTCAAAGGCTTCATTAAGGTTTCTCCTTATATATAGCCTATCTTTTCACTCCCACACCGATGTGGGACAAAGTGAATTACCCACTTGAGACTTTCATTCAAACTAAACTTCCAACAATTCCCCACATGAATGGAGGTCGATCTCAGAAACAACATAATTCCTTGTTACATTTCAGCAGTTGAGTTTTGCATACGATAGGTAGGTGTTACCCTTTGAACCTTCGCTCATGAAATGCACTTAGCCCACTAGCTCTGAGTAGAACTCGATGTCTTTGAACTCGTCTGCCGTTTGTGTGGACGACAATGCACTTCACACAAGACTCTCCCTGACAAAGTCAAGTCCTCATAGTTATGTTCGTTATGGTCATGAACATGATGCCTGGTTCTGCGAGAGCCATTAGGTATTGTGCCCCAACAATACCCTTCGAAGCGACCCCACTTCTCTCTCACATAGGTGATTCACTATGTATGTTTACTTTAGTCGAATCATTAAAAGCCATAGGCTTAGCCTCACACTTGTCACTTTTAGGAATGGACTAGGAAGTTTATAAATCTTTATAATAAACCACCTTATTAAAACGTAGGGTTATCCCCCCACAGTGACCTTACTTATTCATACAATTAGGTTTTCCTATTGAACTTAATTCTTGGGATCTCCAGTCTATTGAGTTAGGTTTCCATCATATGAACTTTATTTTCCAAGGGCTTCAGTCCCATTCCCATGGACGACTTCTGTACTAACTCTCTACTTAGGCCTTTTGTCAGCGGATCCGCAATATTATCCTTTGACCTCACGTAGTCAACAGTGATAATTCCTGTAGAGATTAGTTGTCGTATCGTATTATGTCTACGTCTGATATGTCTGTTCCTACCATTATACATTGTGCTACGAGCTCTGCCAAGTGCCGATTGGCTATCACAATGTATACAAATGGCCGTTGCCGGCTTAGGCCATCTTGGTATATCCTCAACAAATTGACGTAGCCATTCTGCCTCTTCACCTGCTTTATCTAAAGCGATGAACTCAGATTCCATCGTGGATCTAGCAATAACCGTTTGTTTTGATGATTTCCACGATATCGTTGCACCTCCAAGTGTGAATACATACCCACTTGTTGCTCTGGAATCATTCGTGTCAGATATCCAATTTGCATCACAGTGTCCTTCTATAACTGCTGGATATCTGTTATAATGCAACCCGTATTCTCGAGTGTATCTTAAGTAACGAAGCAACCGAGTGATACAGTTCCAATGCATTGAACTTGGGTTACTTGTGTATCTACTTAGCTTGCTCACAGCAAATGCTATGTCTGGTCGAGTACAACTCATAAGATACATCAAGCTACCAATAATTCTTGAGTATTCCAACTGGTTTACGGGTTCACCTCTATTCTTGGCTAGATGTTGACTTGTGTCAAGTGGAGTTCTAGCTTCATTAGAGTCATTTGCGTTGAACTTCTCAAGAATTTTGTCCACATAGTGGGATTGACTTAAAACAAGTCCATTTTGGGTTCGCGTGATTTTGACCCCCAAAATCACATCCGCCAGACCCATGTCTTTCATGTCAAATCTTGCTTTTAGCATGTTCTTTGTAGATTTTATGATTTTGTCATCGCTTCCAGCAATGAGCATATCATCTACATATAGACACAAAATGACATATCCATCAGATGTGTCCTTCACATACACACACTTGTCACATTCATTGATTTTGAACCTAGCATCAAGCATGACATGATCAAACTTTTGATGCCATTGTTTTGGAGCTTGTTTCAATCCATACAAGGATTTCACAAGTTTACACACTTTCTTTTCTTGCCCAATAGCTGTGAAGCCTTCGGGTTGCTCCATGTAGATTTCTTCCTCTAGAATTCCATTCAAGAAAGCTGTTTTCACATCCATTTGGTGAACTTCCAAATTTCTAATGGCGGCAATGGCAAGCACCAACCTGATGGATGTTATTCGTGTAACTGGCGAATATGTGTCAAAGTAATCTAAACCTTCTCGTTGTTTATATCCTTTGATCACCAACCTTGCTTTGTACTTATCGATGGTTCCATCTGGTTTCATCTTCTTCTTGAAGATCCATCGATATCCTAGTGGTTTACATCCTTGAGGAAGATCCACTAGTTCCCAGGTATGGTTCTGTAAGATAGAGTCTATCTCACTTTTGATTGCCTCCCTCCACTGAGGTCCTTCTGAGGAATGTACCGCTTGTTGGTACGTTTGAGGTTCATCTTCTACCATATAGGTAAGAAACTCAGGTCCAAAGGATTTTTCAGTCCTTTGTCATTTACTTTTCCTGATTTCAACTTCCTCGGTCTTAGATTGTTCTCGAGGTTCATCGTTTTCAACTTCACCCTCGGGAACAATTTCCTCAACCGGTCTAGAAGAACTCGGTTCACTTTTATCTAAGCATGGGAACACATGTTCAAACCATGATGCATCCTTAGATTCAATTATGGTGCCTTTGCATATTCCAGGGTTCTTGGAATCATGCACAATAAAACGATAAGGACCATAAGGACGGGTGTATCCTATAAATACACAATCCACCGTTTTGGGACCTATTAGTAGCCGCTTAGGTGGTGTGACCACCACCTTAGCTAGACACCCCCACACTTTCAAGGATTTATATGGTGCTTTCTTTCCCGTCCATAGTTCGTAAGGCGTTACATCCTTTTTCTTATTGGGTATCATGTTCAACACATAATTTGCCGATAAGATTGCTTCCCCCCACATGTTTTGGTTTACACCGGAGCTTATAATCATGGCATTCATCATTTCTTTCAAGGTACGATTTTTCCGTTCCGCTATGCCATTTGATTGAGGGGAGTAAGGAGCTGTGAGTTCGTGGATGATTCCACTTTTTGCACATACGTCAATAAAAGGCGAAACATATTCACCTCCTCGGTCGCTCCTTACAATTTTGATTTTCCGATTTAGTTGATTCTCAACTTCGGCTTTAAACAAGATAAACTTGTCAATAGCCTCGTCCTTACTCTTAAGTAAGTACACATAGCAATACCTTGTACTATCATCAATGAACGTGATGAAGTACTTGTTCCCACCACGAGTAGGAATTGCTTTTAGATCACACACATCAGTGTGGATCATCTCGAGGGGTTCGGTGAATCGTTCCACCTTTTTGAATGACGATTTCGTTTGTTTTGCTTCTACGCAAGTTTCACATTTATTAATTGAGTCGATATCGAATGTTGGTATGCAATCAAGTTTGATTAAACGACGAATGGAATTATAATTTACGTGACCTAGTCTACCATGCCATAAATTAGAAGACTCAATCAAATAAGTAGAACTAGTAGCGTTTTCTTTCATTGCATTCACGACAATTACATTCAGTTTAAACATTCCATTGAGGGCATAGCCCTTACCAACATAAACACCATTTTTGGTCAACACGACCTTATCCGACTCAATTACCATTTTGAACCCAAACTTGTTCAACTGCCATCCCGACACAAGGTTCTTACGAATTTCGGGAACATACAACACATTGGACAAAGTGAGTTCCTTTCCCGAAGTCATCTTCAAAACCACGTTACCCTCGCCTTTTATTTCTGCCGTGGTAGAATTTCCCATGAAAACCTTTTCTCCATTAGTCACCTCCTTGAAGGTGTTGAAAAGGCTTTTGTCAAAGCACACATGTCGAGTAGCCCCCGTATCGACCCACCAATCCTTGTTATTTTGCCCAACCATGTTCACTTCCGTGACCAAAATCGAGAGGTCCGTGACCATGGCAACAAGCTTATCGACTTCATCTACCATGTTCACTTGTTGAGCATTTTCCTTCTTCTTGGGAAGCTTGCATTCGCTAGCCTTGTGGGCTTGCTTTTGACAATTGTAACAAGTTCCAAGGAACTTCTTTTTTCCAACTCCTCCCTTAGGACCAAGGTTGGAGCGTTTCCCATGACTTTTCTTTCCGCCCTTTCCACTGTTTTTTCCCTTCGAAGATTGCCCATGTTCAACAAGATTGGCCTTCACAGTTTCAGGACCATCAACCTTTTTTAGGGCCACTTTGTTATCTTCTTCAATCCGAAGACGAACAACAAGTTCTTCAATGGTCATCTCCTTTCGCTTATGCTTGAGATAGTTCTTGAAATCAACCCAACTTGGTGGCAGTTTTTCGATCATTGCAGCAACTTGGAATGTCTCGCTGAGCATCATTCCTTCCGCATGAATATCATGAAGGATAACCTGCAATTCTTGGACTTGGCTCATGACAGTTTTTGAGTCTATCATTTTAAAGTCCAAGAACTTTGCCACCACGAATTTCTTAGTGCCCGCATCTTCTGTTTTGTATTTGCGATCCAAAGACTCCCACAATTCTTTGGCAGTCTTGGCTTTGCAATACACATTATATAATGTGTCCACCAAGCCATTCAAGATAAAGTTGCGGCACAGGAAATCCGAATGATTCCAAGCATGCATCGCGCTCACAGTTTGAGCATCCATCTCCCCTTCCTCAACATGGGGTTTCGGTTCAGTCAAGAACCTTGCCAGATTCAGCGTGGTCAGATAAAAGAACATCTTTTGCTGCCACTGTTTGAAATTCACACCATTGAATTTCTCTGGTTTTTCAGCATGCGAAACTGCATTAGGCAGTGGTGCAACCGGACCGGTAGTGACAGAAACAGCGGAAGTCATGACCGCAGAAACAGCACTGGTCATGACAGCAGAAACAGCAGTAGTCATCGGCTGAGATTCCATTCTGAAAAGTAAACTGATAATCAGTAAATAAAATCTGTTTAAGTTTGTTACAAAATTAACCACTGTTATTTAAAACCACTGATTAGAAACCACTGATTAGTTTGATAAACTACTGATCAGTTTGTCTAACCACTGATGAACTTAACTACTGATCAGTTTAAGCACTGATCAGTCTAACCGCTGATCAACCACTGACGGTTTTGAATCAGTGGCAAGTTGAAACAGAACTACTGATCAGAACGACGGTTAGAAAAGGTTGCAAATAGAAGTAGAAAAAGAAACAGTAAACGATTTAACCGGGCTTGTGTTTGACACAATTCCCTTAAACAGATTCGCCGTCTGTTCCCAGGGTACGCCGGTTCGAAACAGCACCGAGCGCTACCGGACTTGAACATTTGCCTGAAAAGTAAACCGGAGAATGCTGCAGAGAGATCGAGAGAAGAGATTGTATTTCGGTGTGTGTAACTGTGTTGGTCTGCATTGGGTTTTATAGGCACAGATCATAACTGATTCTGGCCTCATCATTGCAGAGAATTAAAGCTAGTCGGTTTCAAAACTTATGCCTCATCATTGCAGAGAATTAACTCACATAATGGCTCAGCGGTTTCGAAACTGAATAGTATAATGGTTCTCATTAAAACTGAAAATCATTTCAGTTAAAGACCCATTAAGACCAACCGTTTTAAAGACTAATTAATAAAAATAATTAGTCAGTCTCGAGTGCAAAAACTGTCTCCCGCGAGCCCGGGTTTTCGGAGCTGCATTCCTGTCCGCAGGACGTGCGGGCGTACACGAGTTCAACTAAATCCGGTTCCATTTTTTGCACCCCCCCTGCGTGCGCGCGGGTAGGACTTGTGGTAAAACATGTCATAAGACTTCAAAGGCTTCATTAAGGTTTCTCCTTATATATAGCCTATCTTTTCACTCCCACACCGATGTGGGACAAAGTGAATTACCCACTTGAGACTTTCATTCACACTAAACTTCCAACAATCCCCCACATGAATGGAGGTCGATCTCAGAAACAACATAATTCCTTGTTACATTTCAGCAGTTGAGTTTTGCATACGATAGGTAGGTGTTACCCTTTGAACCTTCGCTCATGAAATGCACTTAGCCCACTAGCTCTGAGTAGAACTCGATGTCTTTGAACTCGTCTGCCGTTTGTGTGGACGACAATGCACTTCACACAAGACTCTCCCTGACAAAGTCAAGTCCTCATAGTTATGTTCGTTATGGTCATGAACATGATGCCTGGTTCTGCGAGAGCCATTAGGTATTGTGCCCCAACAATACCCTTCGAAGCGACCCCACTTCTCTCTCACATAGGTGATTCACTATGTATGTTTACTTTAGTCGAATCATTAAAAGCCATAGGCTTAGCCTCACACTTGTCACTTTTAGGAATGGACTAGGAAGTTTATAAATCTTTATAATAAACTACCTTATTAAAACGTAGGGTTATCCCCCCACAGTGACCTTACTTATTCATACAATTAGGTTTTCCTATTGAACTCAATTCTTGGGATCTCCAGTCTATTGAGTTAGGTTTCCATCATATGAACTTTATTTTCCAAGGGCTTCAGTCCCATTCCCATGGACGACTTCTGTACTAACTCTCTACTTAGGCCTTTTGTCAGCGGATCCGCAATATTATCCTTTGACCTCACGTAGTCAACAGTGATAATTCCTGTAGAGATTAGTTGTCGTATCGTATTATGTCTACGTCTGATATGTCTGTTCCTACCATTATACATTGTGCTACGAGCTCTGCCAAGTGCCGATTGGCTATCACAATGTATACAAATGGCCGTTGCCGGCTTAGGCCATCTTGGTATATCCTCAACAAATTGACGTAGCCATTCTGCCTCTTCACCTGCTTTATCTAAAGCGATGAACTCAGATTCCATCGTGGATCTAGCAATAACCGTTTGTTTTGATGATTTCCACGATATCGTTGCACCTCCAAGTGTGAATACATACCCACTTGTTGCTCTGGAATCATTCGTGTCCGCAGGACGTGCGGGCGTACACGAGTTCAACTAAATCCGGTTTCATTTTTTGCACCCCCCCTGCGTGCGCGCGGGTAGGACTTGTGGTAAAACATGTCATAAGACTTCAAAGGCTTCATTAAGGTTTCTCCTTATATATAGCCTATCTTTTCACTCCCACACCGATGTGGGACAAAGTGAATTACCCACTTGAGACTTTCATTCACACTAAACTTCCAACAAAAAATCCTTCGGTGATCTGTTGGTT
The DNA here is from genome assembly GCF_002127325.2 of Helianthus annuus. Taxonomy (NCBI): domain Eukaryota; kingdom Viridiplantae; phylum Streptophyta; class Magnoliopsida; order Asterales; family Asteraceae; genus Helianthus; species Helianthus annuus. The sequence continues at coordinate 138,820,048 of NC_035445.2, forward strand.
GTATCAACCGTCGATCAATCAATGGAACCTTTTCCACGCCCGATTTTCCTAGACTTTCATGTTTCAACTGGCGAATGCTATCCTCATCAACGAAAATTGTTTCTCCCGGTTTTTAGGTGAAAACTACAAGGAAATTGTTTTTTTTTTATTTGAAGTGTACAAAGTAATGAGATACGACACATGTACTTTAAGCAAGTGGTATACGTGTCCATATTATAACACAACATATGTATACGATTATCAACGTTATAATTAACAAATATATAATTGTACAACATGTGTATAAAATCACAGACAACTATGCACAAAAAAAAAAAAAATCTATGTATATATATAACCTTACATACATAATTACACAACGTTTACTCATAATATAAGAAACTTTTAAAAATTGACATTTTTCTAAATACAGCAACATTGTACTCAAATCAAAGATAATAAAACTCCTTGATTTTATGTTCTATATATTTTTCTAAATCATAATGAAGAAAATAAAAGTTATTTAATTTTTTAAAAAGTGGTGAAACCATATTTAACAACAAAAAGTCAAACAATGAAGCCTTTCATTTGGGCCCTTCAAGCCAATTCGAACATTTGTATATTTACGATCTTGCCGCCACCTTAATCTTAGCCTTTGAAAAAACTTGATCAGCGGGTTTTTCTTAATTGTTTTTAGGGGTTTTTTTTTGTGTGTTTTTTGAAGTTTCCTCGCAACCTTCTATTTTAGATAAGTTGTTGATATAAAAACCTACCTACTACATTGACTTGTATCGAGTTGAGAGGATGAGGTTTAGGAGTGGAGGATGTCTCTTGAAGGCTACTGGAGGGCAGGTCCATAGTCAAGTGATCTCCCAGGAGCAAAGACAATGTAAAGCTGACGCCCTTAGAAGTTGGAGCAATGGTGACTGTCATCAGGAGGGGCCTTGGCAGAAGTACATGAGCAAGAGAGGGGCTAAAAGAGAGCGCAAGTTCTGGAATAGAGAGGAGAGACTGAGAAAGGAGACGTCTTTTTACGTCTCCAACCTTCCGGACGGATGCACTACTCAGAAGCTATGGGAGGTGTTTCAACATTTCGAGAACCTTGAAGATGCGTTCGTTCCCTTCAAAAGAGATGGCTCAGGTATTAAGTTCGGTTTCCTGAGGTTCTCCGATGTCGAGTGCCCAGTTAGCTGGGCAGAAACCTTAAAAGACGTGAAGATCGACAACGCCATTGTTGGCGTGAAGCCCGCCAAGTTTAACAGAGATGGTAGCAAGGCGGTTGTTAAGACAAGCAAGGCAAAGGAGTCAGTGTTTAGCAGGCTCTCGATTCCGGGTAATACTGGCCAAAGGAAGTTGGGGGAGGAGGCTGGTTCATACCCTGCTGGAACTACCCGGACTTATAGTAACGTTGTCAGTGGACCCTGCGACAACTTATTATTACAAAATGTGATCCTCCCTCCTATGAATACGGATGCTAGGAAATCCTGGGTTTTCAAATCCCTGATCGGGGAAGCGAAAGAGATGGTGTATCTTGAACGTTTAGAGGAGTGCATGGAGGCTTTGAACCTTGAGGATGTGACAGTTAAGTATGTAGGAGGGTTAAAGGTGCTGCTCATCTTTCCTAATAGCAATGAAGCTAAGGTTTTTCTCGATAGTTCTAAGGATTTATGGTCCGCTTGGTTCTCTAAGATGGATGTCTGGGATGGAAATTTTAATGTGTGTCAGCGTATCGCCTGGATTCGGATTACTGGTGTTCCGATTTGCCTTTGGGACAGACACGTCTTCAACCGTATAGGGGAAAGATGTGGAAGGGTGCTATCGGGTTCTGATGCCTCACCCCTGGATTCCGACCTCTCCATTGGGAAGATGGCTATCCTGGTCAATTCCGGTGAGAAAGTGTGTGCTGAATTTTCAATGTCCAGTGGAGGACAATCCTTGAAGATCTGGGTGAACGAGTACGATAACCTCTGGGCTCCCACTATGCCGGACCCTAGGCCGGTCAGTGAGAACTTCGCTTCTCCGGCCATCAAATCTAAGATCGTCTTGCCGGAACGGGGTACCGAGGCAATCCGGAGCAAGGATGATGAAACGACGAGTGGTCGATCTCCAATAATCGATGTTTGGGAAGAGGAAGGGGAAAAGTCTTGCATGGGAAGTCTGCGTCACCTCGATTTAGATTCCCCAGATAACCTAGGCGGCGGGGTTAATAATTCTGTTGGATTGAAAGTGGGGGACCCAGTCAATATTAATTTAGTTGACTCTTATGGGCCTGACTTAGACAACATGTCTCCAGTGGGCCTAAGTGAAGAAAGCCCACCTACTACCCATGACCCACCTAATACAACAAACAGACTTAAATCTGTCATTTGCACTAATGAGCCCGAAAATGTTGATTCCCCAGCTGGATCTGATCCTTTTAACCTCGAAGATATCATCATTCAAGTTGCGGAGGAACACAGGAGGAACAAACTGTCTAGAAGATCGGATGCCTTGACCGATGATGTGGAAGCCTTCGCAGAGGATGAAGATGATGCTTCTGTTGAAGAGGTCCGCTTCGAACGCGAGGTTGGTGACACTTTGGCTTATGGTAATTGCTTGGGGATTGATATGGAAGGTTTCGACAATCAGGTTAGAAAACTTGTTAAAGGGGAAAGGGCCTTTTCTTCTTCTAAATGATTTTTATGACTTTAAACATTCGGGGGGTTGTCGGCCCGGAGAAATCTACCTGGGTCAAGCGGTTAAAGAAAGATTTTAAGTTCTGGATTCTGGCTCTGCAAGAAACCCATCAAGTTGGTATTTCGGAGGAATTCTGGAGAAAATTCTGGGATCGGTCTTCCTTGTCGGCTGTGTCAGTGGATGCCGTTGGTAGATCTGGTGGCCTGGCTTTTTTATGGGATCCGGATCTTTTCAAGGTGGATAAGGTTCTGAAAGGCCAAAGGTTCATTGTCGTTTCGGGGTTTATGTGTGGTGTGGAGGATAGAATCAACTTTTTGAATATCTATGCTCCAAATGATACCGGGGAGAGAACCCGGTTCTGGGGAATTTTGGAAGATATTAGATCCCAGCTCGATGGTATGTGTCTTATGGCCGGTGATTTTAATGAGGTCCGCTGCCCAGAAGACAGACTTAATTCTGCTTTTGATAAGAACGCGGCGGCTAACTTCAATGATTCTATCCTTCGAATGGGTCTGCTAGAGTACGGGATGACTGGGAGTAAGTTCACGTATGTTTCCAGCAATGAGGAGATAAAGATGAGCAAGCTAGACAGAATTCTGGTGTGTCAGAAAGTGCTGAGTTGCTGGCCCTATGCTAAGGTGGAAGTGCTAAAGCGGGAGTTGTCCGATCACTGCCCGGTGGTGCTCAGCAGTGATAGCCTTGACTTCGGACCAAAACCTTTTAAATTCTTCAATAGCTGGCTTGATCGAAAGGAGGTTGAAAGTATTGTTTTGAACAGTTTGGGGATGGCTCCAGTGGGGCAGAAGGCGGACTTGGTTCTCGCGGCTTTCCTCAAAAGGGTTAAAGGCAGTCTGAGAAGATGGAGAGCGGCTGAGAAACATTTAGAAGATGAGGAGGCCATCAAGTTATCTAACGTCGTCTCTCTGCTAGAGAAGAAAGCTGAAGCTAGTGACCTGAGCAAGGAAGAAAAGAAGTATAGGGTGGAATGCAGAAAAAAGTTGGTGGATATCGAGAGAAAAAAGAGTAGGGACCTCCAACAGAAGGCTCGGGTCAACTGGATAAAGGATGGTGATGAAAACACCTCTTTCTTCCATAGTTGGATTAATCAGCGCTCAGCTATCAATCGGATCAATGGCCTGCTTTTCAACGGGGTTCTGGTAACCGACCCCGGCTCTCTTATGGAGGAAACCAGGAAGTGGTTTAGAAAGCAGTTCGCGAAGCCGATTCGCAGAAGACCGGTTTTCGACGGGTCTGCTCTGCCAAAGATTGACGATTCGTTTGCATCGAGTTTAACGGTTCCCTTTTCAGAAGATGAAGTTTGGAAGGCGATACGGGGGTGTAACGGTGGGAAAGCCCCGGGCCCCGACGGGTTTACTCTCCGTTTTTTCAAAAGATATTGGGAGCATCTTAAACCGGCCATTATGCGGGTGATGTCGGATTTTCATGAGACCGGGAAGATTAGTTACGGATGTAACGCGACGTTCATTGCTTTGATCCCTAAGGTTCCGGACTGCCTTAGCCTAAGTGATTTCAGACCAATCTCGCTCGTTAGTTCCGTGTACAAAATCATAGCTAAAGTGCTGGCCTTGAGACTGAAGCCTTGTATGCACGATCTTATCTCACCTACGCAGTCCGCGTTCGTTGGGGGAAGAAACATTCTGGATAGTGTCTTAATTGTCAGCGAGGTGGTGGCTTGGGCTAGAAAGGCGAAGCGGGAAGTTATGATCTTTAAAGTTGACTTCCAAAAAGCCTATGACTCGGTTAATTGGAAGTGCCTCTTGAAGGTTTTATCGGATATGAACTTCCCTTCCAGGTGGGTTAGTTGGATCAGCGGTTGTCTCGGTTCTGGTAGGGGCTCGGTCCTGGTCAACGGATCGCCGACCGGTGAATTCGCTTTCAAAAGGGGTCTCAGGCAAGGCGATCCGATGTCCCCTTATTTATTTATTATCGTCATGGAAGTCATCAATCTCTTTTTAAGAAAGGCAGCCGACTCGGGCCTTTTTCATGGCCTAAAACTCCCTAATGACGGCCCTACGATCACGCACCTCTGTTACGCGGACGATGTCGTCTTTATTGGCAATTGGTCGGAGCACAATTTTGCTAGCATCAATCGTCTCCTGCGATGTCTGTATCTCGTGACGGGCTTAAAGGTAAATTATAATAAATGCAGCCTCTTTGGTATGGGTGTCGGTAACGAGCAGGTGAAAAATATGGCGAAGAAATTAAATTGTGAGGCTGGCCATTTTCCCTTTAATTACCTTGGCATTCCTATTGGTGCCAACATGAAGCTATCAAAGAATTGGTATTCTATGATTGAGAGGGTCCAGAAAAAACTCTCTGGTTGGAAGGCGAGATCGATGTCTTTTGCCGCCCGGGTCACTCTGGCAAAAGCAGTGCTGGGAAGTATTCCCTCGTACTACCTGTCGCTTTTCTCGGCTCCCAAATGTGTTATCAAAAAATTGGAAGGGATTAGAAGGGACTTCGTTTGGGGCAAAGGAGGTAATTCGAATAAAATGAGGTGGGTTAAATGGAACGTCATGCTGAAACCCAAGTCGAAGGGGGGGCTCGGAATCGGTAACATGTCGGAGTTTAACATCGCAATGATGTCCAAATGGTGGTGGAGGTTTAAAAACGACCCAACTCAGCTGTGGGCAGCCGTCATCCAAGCGGTCCATAAAAATTGCTCGGATTCAAAGATGATACCAGTAAAGAAATCGATAGCTGGAGCCTGGAAGGATATCTCGGCGGTGGATGGCACCCTCTCAAAGTGCGGGTTAGATATCAATCAGAAACTCACAGTTAAAATTGGTAACGGGAAAAAAGTGCGTTTTTGGAAAGATAGCTGGCTTCAAAACGTCCCTCTTCGGGTGAATTTTCCGGATCTTTTTAAGTTAGCTAAAGACAAAGAAGGTATGGTGCACGATCATTTGGCTATGGTGGGTTCGTCTATCCTTTGGCAATGGGCTTGGGTGAGAGGCCCATCTTCAATTCTGGAATGGAACCAGGTGGCTCGTCTTATGTTCCTCCTTCAATCGTCCCACATCGCGGCTGATAAGACGGACAGGTGGATTTGGGAAAATAAAGACGGAGTTAGCTTTTCAGTTAAAGGTGTTCGAATGGATGTGGCGGCTGCCGAAAATGGTGATGACCAGATTGACCGTTTCAAATGGAATTCTTGGGCTCCGCTTAAGCATAACTATTTCTTGTGGAGGGTTTTGAAAGATAAAGTGGCGGCAAAATCTTGTTTGGCTAAAAGGGGAGTTTTGGTTCAGGATATGCTTTGTGATAGATGCGGTTACGGTTTTGAAGACGTGAACCACGTCTTCGTCAACTGCATATGGGCTCGTAGTATCTGGTGGCAGGTTGCAGTTTTGGTTACGTATCTCCCCCCCCTTTGTCTGCGACAAATCTAAAGGAAGTGTGCAAAGTTTTCTCGGACAATATTGGATCGGCTAAATGGCAGAGGATTGTCCATTTGGTCATCTTGGCTACGGTTTGGCGGATTTGGCACGCGAGGAATCTCAAGGTTTTCGAGGGGCGTTTCATCCCTACTCGAAGTCTTATGGAGTCCATCAAGGAGGATACCTTTCTCTGGGTGACGCACCGATCTAACCTTCCCAACCCGGACTGGGATAAGTGGGTGGATTTTAGCATAGCGGACTTGTTGTAATGCCCTTTGTCTGTTTCTGCTCTTTTGTTTTTGTTTGTTCCCTCATTCCTTGTTTTTCAGCTTCTTGCTGGCTCTTTTTATATATATAAAAAGTGTGTTGCCGTTCAAAAAAAAAAAAAAAAAAAAAAAAAAAAAAAAAAAAAAGAAGAAAAGAAAAAACTTGATCAAAGGGTCCAAAATCTCTCTCTCTCTCTCACATTTTTAGAACCAACCATATTTTGAAACCTATGAGAACTAGATGATGCATATGTACATTATTAGCTACTCATGTATAGGTAAACGGTACAAAATTTAATAACCTATAATAAAATTAGGTTGACGGTTTTTGAATCTACATATATATTTTTTTTTTCCTCGCAAATACTTAGTGTTGTGAAATGATTTTCACACTACATATATGCGGTTCATTTCCGACACAAGTTTACCTAAAGAAATGCGAGAAGCACGTAATGTACTAATGTGTTTTACTTTCAATACGATACACAATATGATTACATAAGTACCTACCTTGCTATCTTATAGATTATCAATGCTACATGACATCTCTCAAAAATAAATTTGTTATAGAAAGAATGACACCCCCAACCCCACACCAACACACACATATGGTTGGGGTATGTTAAAAATAAGATTTTACCTAAAAAGTCTAGAAAAAAGAAAATTAAAGCATAGTGTCTTAAACTCTTTGACATAGTCTCTGTTTTTTATTAATATGGTATCAGCCTAAAATTTAAGACATTATTTGTAAATTTTCTTTATTATGCTATTTAGAAAAAAAAAAAAAAAACTTTTACGCAGGTCTCTTGGTATATATAACGTGGATAAGTTATTATTATTTTTTAATTCTGGTAATTTACCCATTATTAGTTAAAACGTTATCAATAATTTGCATGACAAGCTTCTCAACATAGACCCTAGAGGATAAGATATCGGTGTGTGAGTGTGAGTGTGAGTGTAGACATTAATAGGTTCAAGTATTCGACAAAGAAATCAATTAGTTTTATAAATAACACATGTGTTACTTATTTCTTTCTAACTGGATCGAGGTTAATTTAACACGAGGTGCATGCATCAGGTAGTATACTATTCAACATTTCAACTCAAGTAATAAAGATTCCCAGTATTGAAGTATCTCAAGAAGGGGCGCTTCCGGTTCTGTCGGTGCTTGAAACAATTTTGTCTTCTCTATAACTATATCTCTAGAGTCAATAATTTTATAAGAGGATCACTTGTTTCCGTTAATCTTCAGTTTTTCTGTTTAGGTCTATCCTGTAGAGGTACTCAAATTGGATTTGTGATCGATTTCTTGGATTCGTCGTAAACCTAATTGGTTACTTCTAATTACGTAAATAAATAGTTCAAACCACACTCAAAGGTAGGGCATTTGTTATTTTTATAGGAACTCCTGTACGAGAAACAATGGTATCTCCAATTATAGCCCCCTGGGATGTAAAATATATCTCTTCTCACTATCCCTATAGTGTACGAGATAAATGTATGCATTTCGATTCGGGTCGGGTCGTATTCTATGGTTACGATTCTACCATATATGTCTTTTTCATTCCGTCGAAAATCTATTTTACGGTATAGACGCTTATGACCTCCCCCTCTATGCCCTGTGGTAATGATTCCTTTGACATTACGACCTTTACCATAATGATGTTGTCCATAGATCAAATTATTTCTTGGATTGGATTTCACTTGACTGTCTACGGTTCCATTGCGTGTGCTCGGGGTAGAAGTTTTGTATAAATTTATCGTCATGCTATGAAGTATTTTGATTTAAGTTCTTTTCTTTCTAAGAGGTGGAATAGAATAACCTGATTGAAGTGTTATGATCATACGTGTGTTAAAAATAAGATTTTACCTAAAAGTCTAGAAAAAGAAAATTAAAGCATAATGTCTTAAACTCTTTGACATAGTCTTTATTTTTTCTTAATATGGTATCAGTCTTAAAATTTAAAACATTATGTGTAAATTTTCTTTATTATGCTATTGGAAAAAAAAAACTTTTACGCAGGTCTCTTTGTATACATGCGTATATAACGTGGATAAGTTATTATTATTTTTTAAATCCTGGTAACTTATCCATTATTAGTTGAAACGTTATCAATAATTTGCATGACAAGCTTCTCAACATAGACCCTAAAGGATAAGATATCGGTGTGTGAGTGTGAGTGTGTGACATTGATAGGTTCAAGTATTCGACAAAGAATTCAATTAGTTTTATAAATAACACATGTGTAACTTATTTCTTTCTAACAGGATTGAGATAATTAATTTAACACGAGGTGCATGCATCAGGTAATAGTATACTATTCAACATTTCAACTCAATTAATAAAGATTCCCACTGTTCAAATATCTCCTCAGTTTTGGTGTTGGAAACGTTAAATACAACGAGTTTCTAATCAAGTGAACTATTAAAAAAAATACTTTATTCAACAATAAAAATTATTTCATGCAGACGACTTATCAATAAGACAAACCTCAAAAATAAAAACTAAAAAGCTAATTTTGATTATTGTCGTGTACTGAACCATGAATAACCACAACAACTTATATAAAGGTACAAAATTATTATGAAATGATACTTGATAATTTATATTAAAGTTCATAATATGAAAAATCCAGGATTTTTTTTTACTGGGTCAATAAGTTTCTATCAACTTGATTACAATTCCAGGTCGGGATAGATTACATAAAAATTCAATAACTCGATCAACTGCTTATAGGATCTTTCTTGCACATAATTCGAGTGATTAATTTATAATACCAAGGTGATTTGTTGAGTTTTATCTGTTTGAGTGGAAGCGTAAAAAGGGCTAGTGAAGGAAAACACCAAAGAAATTCACAAGGTAGGGGATAGGAGGAAGGCGGAAAGGAGCGCTATTCAAGGTATTGTTATCACTACGTGTTGGATCCTTTGGAAGGCTAGAAACAATTTGAGGTTTAATGGCAAAAGAAGTAGTGTCGAAGAGGTGTTTAGTGAGGTTATGATAGTTTCTTTCTTTTGGTTTAAGTATAGAGCTAAGAAAGGCAAATTCGATTGGGGAGATTGGTGTAAACTTGTGAATATGTAAGTTTTGTTTTGTTCGGCCGTCCCGGTTTTCGGGTTTGGTGTTGTTAATGAAGTTCACCTTTCAAAAAAAAAAAAAAAAAGGAAAACACCAAAATAAAAAAAAAAATAAAAAAATCCAAGAGATATTCAAACCCATGACCCGTTGGAAAGGAAAGTGGTTTATCACTAGATCACTAAGCTAACTTGCTTTCTTATTCTCACTATGGGTCAATTGACTTCGGTATTGTAATTAGGGTTGTGCAAAGGTTTAGACCTGACCCCTTTGGACACGGAAGCTCTAGAACCTTTACCCTTTTATCATGTAAAATGAGAACCACGAATCAACCCTTTTATTTTTATCCGGTTCCGGATCCAAAAGGGTCTGATGGGTCGGATAAACGGTTTAGTGGGCGAAAACGTAAATTTAATTTTGGGCATAAAAATTGGGCTGCGTTAAACTAAAAAATGTTGCATAATAGGAGTAACATCAATCGAATATAAAAAAACATAAAACGTTTCTACAAAAAACCCAAAAGCATACACCTATCAAAAACTACCCATCTCCTCTCTCCATAATCACTTTAATCTTTAATAACCATACTTGACAAACACGTTTCCTAGCTTTATTAAGTTTCCTAGCAAGTATTCAGTTTCTCTTCTCCATAGCACCTGGAAAGTTGTAGTAGGAAACCAAGTATCAGGAGAGCTACTATATATTCAAGAAGATATGTGATTTTTTGATATTTCATACCATGTATATATGTTTCATGTATATATATATATATATACACACATATATATGATTTGTATGTATATGAATTCTGTACATGTAAGACTGTGACATGTTTATAGTATAATATATAACAGTTGGTCGCATATATTCTTATAGTGATGTGTTTTCTTTTGTGTTTTGTTTAATTTAAATTATGTACTATAGATAATAGAGTAGCGTATAGCTTGTGTATGCAACATTTGTGATGGAGAATTATCCAGACTTCAACCTAAATATACAAGGAGTTTTTTTTATAATTTGTCATTATTGTCAATTGATAGTATTGTGTAACTAGTGTTGTCAAAGTAGCATGTTCAAAGGTAATATGTTTCCTTTGTTGGGTGTTATTAGTCCGGTGTGTGTTGATATACGGGTCTAACTATATAATCTATGTTTATAGTCTTATGGATCAAATGTCTGATGTTGTATGCAATATAATATGTAATTGCAGGTTATTATTTAAAAAAATCATGCAAATATTTCGGATTTGCATGCTAACGTGACCAACAACTGGCAAGTCGATATATTGCTCTTGCGTGGTTGGACATTGTTCAACCCTGTAACAAATCGTATCCTATTGTTTGACATGATTCTATCAGATGCACACTGAAGTGTTTGTTTCAAATGCAATATTGTACAGTTTTTCATTTTACATTGCCTAATCATCTCACCCAAAAATTTTTTTCTAGGTTCATCTATCCATGCAAGGATTTCATCTAACTTGTTGCGGTTATTTCAGACTGTGTTTAAAGAGGGAGGTGTACACATGATTCATAAGTTTGTTGTTTATAAGTATACTACTATGTATCGTCCATTACGTTGCGATATGTATATTTAGTTCTTATATTCAACAATAATTAATACTTGGACACAGTCGTCTTTCTTCATGCGATATGTATTTGATTTTGTTCCATTCAATTTCTTAAATGCGCGTATTAATGATGACAAATATCTTACAGGTTTGTGTATCAATTATTATGTTATATCTTTTTTTTTTCTTCAAGTCTATTAATATTATATACATATATATGTAGAGTTATTGGCATTCTTAGGGAATGGGGGTCTGTTCAGTATACTGGAATTTGTTGAATCTTGCAACCCGGTAGTACGAAACATTGTGATATCTGACACTGAGTATGTTCTTTTTGTCTACACCATTTCTGTATTTTACATTGCTTATATTTAATCTCACATTCTTAAATATATATAATTCAGTGATATCAAGTTGAATGTTTTGTTATGGGGACACTTGGCGCATAAGTTTAGCGAGAACCATATTCGAAGAAATACAAATAATACAATTGTGATTTTGACATCTTGCAAAGTACGATTGTACAAGGGTAGGGTGTTATGCATAGGATATGTTGCATAACTAAGGATTAATTACAACTTATGTGTAACTGTTTATCTTGAATCAGGTGCTACAAGTTTATTAACATCTATGGCGACTCAAATGTATATCAATTTTTTAGTACCTGAAGTTGATACCTACAAGATTATGTAAATATTTAGGTATGTACTTTGCCATTTTGTTTGTAATAGATTCATTATTAGTTTATGTTTCACCTAGGCTGTATTTTCCTTTTCAGTGAGTCTCCTCCTATCATTATGTTTGAAGACAACAATGACAACTTTCAAATTACAAGTATTGCAAACATATATTGTCTTCTTATGGCAGGAGATGTACCTGAGGTATTGTATGAATAACATACATAAATCATTTTTTATGTTAATTTTGAATTTTAATGACATACAGGGAACAATGTTCACCATTGATGCAAACATAAGCAGTGTAACAAAAGTCGAAAGAATGCGTCAATTGTTGACCCTTCCTATTTGTGCTGAAACTGTAAAGAAGATGTTCTCAATTCTCAGCACGTGTAAGTGTTTAAAAATATTTTATTATTTGTTTACTTTACATTTTACTAATCATTTCCAATTTGTAGATATAAATTGGAAATCTATGTTACTAACGTTACCAATGGAGATATGACATGTGTTCTTTTTAATGAAGTTGCAACATCTCTGCTTACAAATCACGGCTGATTAGTTAGTTAACAACAGTTTGTTAGAGGTTTATTTTCATTTTTTTTACAATTATCAGTTTATGAATGTTTTTGCACATTTAATATATATTACATTTTTCATTTATGTTGATAGTTTAATATGTTTTCTGTAGGGTGTTGATGATTGATATGTGGCTGAAAACCCGTTTCTTTATGTTTTTACATGAATTTTGGTTTCGAATGGCCTACTTTGATAGAAATTGTGTTTTGCAGGTCTAACGGGGTTTAAGGAGCTATTCGAGAGCTTTACAGAGCATGGGGATGCGACCGGGATCAACCGGATGCAAGAAACGAACAAAACAAGAAGTTGGGATTACATATTGCGTCGTCGACGAACCTTTGGTGCGTCGACGATGCATCCCGTTGCTCAAAAGTGCCCCTATCCAGTATTTTAAGCCGTCGGCAGAAAAGTGCATCAGGAGAGGGCATTGATAACACCCTGTCTACCCATTGCCGACGCCCTCTGGTTTGTGTTGCGCTGACTTTTACAATTTTGGGTGTTTTGACAATGTTTTTTGGGGATTATCAAAGGGGTTTAAGAGTTGGAAACACCATTATTAATTCTTGGGAGCTAAAAACACAAAAACCATCATCCAACACCAATCTCTAACCTATCACCATCGTCCACAATCACCCACCATGATCAAGCACCTAATCCTAACCCTAGTCATCATTACTATCACTATCATCATCATCATCATCATCATCATCATCATCATCATCATCATCATTCTCTCCATAACCTTTCCACCATCACAATCTACCAAACCCTAATCCCCATCATTTCTCCAAGGTTCAAGATTATGTCCAATTTCGTGTGCTTCTCATCCGGTGATCACATCCCATCATCCATGAGCGGCTAATCCTCTCGGGTTTCACCCTGGTGTAGGTTTTTGTAATTTTCTAGGGTTTAACAATTGTTGTGAGAAGTTGATAATTGTCATGCATTTGAATTGGATTTGTGAATTGTCAATTGATAGGATTTACATGTTCTTGGTCAAGAAGTGCATTGCAGTCCGTTCTTGAACGTTGATAGCTCTTGGCACCTAAGCCACGTGACACTAAATCCGATAATCACTATATGCAATTGAATTGAATCTAAAACGTGTAGCAACCCTAGGTCTTCAATTACCGAACCGGGTGTGATCCTTGTTCTAATTATCGTTTACAACCAAACTGTGTTTTGAGCAAGTTTAAGTAATCAAAGTTAGTGTTAATTGCAAGTGACATACTTTAGTAATTTTATAAATTAAAGTGTCGGTTCAATCCGACATCCTTTTTCCAAACAAATAATTAAAAGAAACAAGTAGCAAACTTCATAATCGTGACACCTTTGTAATCAACTAAGTCCAAACATAAACCACAAACTCTTCGTGGTTCGACGCCGTACTACCACTAACTCATAGTTAAGGGTAATTTGGGTATATAAATATTATCATTGACCAGGATGCGACATCCCAATCAATGATCCAAGTTGGATAGAATCGTTTTTTAATGATAATTTATGTGCTTGAAGGGATATTTTTGTTATTAAGATTGATGGCTATAATTTGGCGCCTAAATATTTCAGTCATTTTACTGTTTCTAAATACCTTGGTGATGATATCAAAGTGCTTATACAACCTAGGCCAATATCTACAACTATTGACACTGTCAATCCTCCATCATCGGGTGTTCTTGAAATTGATGAAGAAATTGAAATGCGTGCAAAGATCAAAGATTGAGAATGACAGATGGCAGATGAAGCTTTTATGTCATTACTTGATAATTTCGTTACAGTGTCAACAAAGTCATCAGTAAGTCTTTTTTTTGTAGTTTGATTTTTAGTGATTTTGGAACTTTGAATTTGATTCGTGGATGTATCTTAACTGTGACAACCCGGACTTCTAAGGTTTGTGTCGTTTAACCCCGTAACCTTACTTGTTTTATGTTTCATGCTATTGCGATCATTTTCAACCTTAATCGCACATTCTGACCCCGTTATGCTTTATGTTTAATAATTGGGCCGCAAGTTTGATTGGGCCACATCCCTTTTAATTCTGGCCAGGTAGGATGAGTCCAAATCGCCACATCCCTTTCTGGCAGCCCAATGTAATGGGCTCAAGCCACAAGTCCGGTCAAGTGAGGCCCATCGCCTTAGATATTTTAATATGCAATTATGCGTATTATCTTTTATAACTTAAATAAAAAACTAAAACCCTACCTTCCTCCTTCATACGTACGACAGTGGCATACCCCCCCCCCCCCCCCCCCCATCGTGAAGATATCATCCTGTTAATTAAAGGTCTCGGTTAGTAAATCCCTATTATGTTAAGTATTATTCGACTGTTCTTTATGTATGCTTAGGATTATCTATTTTTTATTTTGATGGATGTCTTGTCGGTTAATATGATGATGATCTATTTAAATAATAGGGAATTTTGTTATGTGATGTTAAATGTTGATTGATTATATACGTATTTATATGATGATGCTATGTAATGATGAGTGATCACATGATATAAGATTGGTAGGTAGGAAAGTAGTATAGGTTGTAGGTTATATGTTGATAGTTGGTGGTGGATTGTTGTTTACCTTGAATGAATTACATATAATACATTTGAGATGCCTAGAATGTGTAGCCAAGTGGATAAGAATCACCTATGTTGTCAGCCATTATGTTCATATGTGCATGTGAATTGTTAGGGACGATGCAATTGTTAAAGTTTTGCATGAGTATTAGATGTGATATAGTCTGCCAATGTTTTCACATTAATCGATGGTGAATCTGAATAATATAAGGAATCGGCTGTGGTATACATTTATGAGACTTGACTTAATTAATTTGGTTGAATATTGATAATGATACATATAATCTTTAGATGATGATGTGTTTGCGGTAATTCAAAAAGAAGGAATAAGGGTTATGTGCCATATTAGGCCTCCGTTAGTCATTGGGCCGCATAACAGGCTTGGGACAGCCACACATCGAAGTGGGTTGGGTAAAACAACGAGCCACTTGCACATGTTAAATTAATTAGATGTATTGTGGGCCTGTTAAGGAATTGTGACCCACACGTGCATTTTGTGGGCACTTGTAAATAGGTCGGAAAGCAACTGGGCCGCAGCTGGGCCGGGTTTAATAATGGGTAACATGAGGGGGTTGGGATTACATGAAATATGGATCTAATGGATTGGTTTTATGGAACCAAAAATATGAAGGTTGGAGTGCACATTGGGCCGCATGTGTTACTTCAGGGTATGCGGTAATTGAAATAACTGATTGAGCATGATAGTTGTTTCAATTTAATTTAATATGTATGTGTGTTGAATTAAGTGAACAGATAATCAAAGTATTAGACTGTTATGTATATGTATGTTAAATCAATAATGATTTGATGAATTATTTGATGTAATACAAGTTGGTTGTGAGTCTATTGTCTCGAACATATGGTAAGGATAAATAACTGTGTGTTGTGTGTTACTGCCTGTCAAAAAAATATTACATTAGACATCAGATTGTTTGGACATTAAGGTATTGCAAAACCCTACTCGTGTACTCACTACTATGACATTATACCTTAGGTCGCGAGTAACGGACCTAAAAATTATTTAGCGTTAGAAGTACATTATCAAACCGAGCACCCTAAGGTGAGTTCACACTTTCTACAAGGCATGAGATTCCCAGGGGTTGGGAATGGGTAAAGGATTTGAAATGAAACTGCGTGATCTCCTGGTTTGGAACACGTACACACCCTCTTTATTGAAGGGTGACAACACGTACTAAGAACTTAATCGGTACCTACGTAATCTCCTGGTTTGGGGATTGCGTACACAACCTCTTTACTGAAGGGTGACAACACGGATACTAGACCAAAACTCTCTATCATGAAGTCCCTCCTTTTTATATCGACTTAATCGCCGGGCCAATGGTGAGCGGGTCATTAGTTAGATAGCGCTATTTAGGTTTGACAAGCATCACACCGTGCCGCAGAGGACGGGTGTGAACTAATGGATCTGGGCACTAGTCAATGATGATAGACATTGACATTGACATCAGGGCACCAACTTACTTTAGTCAGTGGTCGATACGGTAAACGGGTCTAGTGGTTCACATGGGGAAGCCCCCACTGGTTATGGATATGGTTTGGGAAACAAGAACTGATTAACTACTGGTTTTTGAAAGAACTTATGGTTTTTGGAACAACTATAAAATGGACCACCAACTGTGAACTCGCTCAACTTTGTTGTTGACTCGTTGTTACATGCCTTGCAGGCCTTTAGGTGCATATTATTGGAACTTGCTGTCTGGGATGCTGGAGTGGTCATGGGTCGAGATACATGGAAACGCGAGCCGAACTTAATGGCTTCCACACACTTGGTTTATGAATTTCTTAATTAATGTATTATGCTTCCGCTGAACGTTAAATAATGTTTTGTAACACTTCTATCAATAATAAATGAAAGTTTTATTTGGAATAATTGTTATGAGTTCAACATGATTGGTGGCTTGGATCCTGGTACGTCACACGCCTAACAGGGACATTTCCTAGGTGGTATTTTGGGGGTGTGACATTAACTTTGTAGTAGAGGTTTACTGTATGCTTTATTTTAAATTTACAGATTTGTTAGTTAGAATCTTATTAATCATTGGTATGACATGTTTAGGATATTGTTATAAACGAGTCATCTGTCAGCCTACTCAAAGTGTTGTAGAGGTAAATGATTTGTTTTATTTGTATTTAGGTGATTTTATCTTAGTAAGTTACTTCCTTTGATAAAAGTAACATGCTAGTTTTTTTCATTTAAGGTATTGTTGGTAATGAGCAAGAGGGTGTGCCTATGCAAGTGAAAGCACATGTATATGACCACTTTTTGATCCAATTTTAGTAAATTTTAAAGTTTTAAATGTGTCTATATCTTTCATTGAGGCTATTGTTAACAATGACTTACAGAGCGAGTCTACTGAATCTAATGTGGTGGGTAATTTTCCATCACAAATATTGCATACACAAGGTATATGTTTTATTTCAATTTTATGAATGTTGTTAATTGGAATTTGATTATTGATTCGTATATTACATTTAGCTTGCTGGACATAACAAGTCAGATGGCAACCTTTTTCAATCCGATTCAAATGTTACCCTTACCAAAGTTGAAGTAGAGGTAAATGATTTGTTTTGTTTGGATTTAGGTTATTTTGTTCTTTTGAATGTAATATAGGTTGGTATGTTATGGTCAGGATATCGTTAATGATAAGCAGCAAGAGGACAATTATAGGCAATAAAAGGAAGAAGTGAGTAAATGGTTTTCTTTTTATGTTATTAAGTTAGTTGTTTTTTTATAAAAGTATCTTGTTGGTTTGTTACATTTAGGCTATTATTGGTACTGAGAAAGAGGAGGAGTCTACAACCCAAGCCAAATAAAAGAGGTGAATGGTTTGTTCCCATATCATTTTAATGATTTAGATATTATAAAAGTGCTTCATATGTTCTATATGTTTCATGTGGGTTTTGTTCATAATGATCAGATTACTGAGTCTAGTGAATCTAAGATAGCAGTACAAGATGTTCACAACAATATGTCTAACTCAGCGGTTGGTGGTTGTTCATAGTTAAACAAAGTGGAGTGACTTACAAGAAGAGGCTTAGAAATAATGTAGAGAAGGCGAAACACGTTAAGAAGTAGTTCCTGTGTTTTTTAATTTAAATAAATATACTTAGTGTTTTTGTTTATATGTGGTTTTAATATTTATCTATGTTGAATACTATATTATATGAAACTGAAAAATTTGATTAGATGATACAAACAATTTACCTGTTATAAATTTAACGAAATTGATGGTGCAATTTTTTTTAAATATTTAAGGGTTGTTAATCCAGATTTATATCATTTGTATTAAAAATAATAAGTTAATAGCTTACTCAAACCATTTACCATCAAACATATATCTTTAGAAATACTATATTGTAACTGAAAAAAGAAATTGTCATATGTTATCTATTTTATTTAATAATAAAATTTTACATGTTTATAAAAAACCAAAAGTGTGTTGCATGTATACAATTTTTTTTTGTATACAATTGTATTTTTTCCATTATTTTTTTATATTATTGTTTTTAGTTGTTTATGTTTTATAGATTACATTTAATATTAACTATAGTTAGGGATGGCAATGGGTCAAGTTTGGGATGGGTTTAGACAATTCCAAACCTAAACCCGATTAGATAAGTTTGTTCCAAACCCGTCCCAAAACCTGTCGGGTTTCTAGCGGGTAAATACCTATTGGGTATCGGGTATACCCGCGGGTTTCGGGTAAACCCGCTAATTTAAAAAGATTACTCGTTGGGTATACTCATCTCAAAAGCCAATGAGCATCTATCGGGTAACTACTAACCGGTTACATTTTGGATTGTTATTATGAAAATATATATCAAATAACTACAATGTATACGGAATAGAATAACTATATGTGTATAAAATGGATGTATCATATATATACATATTAATAATATAAAAGAAACTATATCGGGTATACAATCGGGTAAACGAGTACACTTTATCGGGTAATTGGGTCGGGTAAACGGGTATATCACTAAATCCCAAACCCGTCCCAAACCCGCGAAAAAAATAAAAACTATTTCCGAACCCGTCCCAAACCTGATTAACCGATCCCAAACCCGTCTCAAATGTGTCGGATTTCGAATTTACCCATCAGGTTCGAGTTTGATTACCATCCCTAACTATAGTCTCTTTCTCTCTCTCAGTCTCAATCTATTATCATCAAAATTTTTAAAACTCCTCTCTTTTCTCTCTCTCTCAATCTATTATCCTTAAAATTTCTAAAACAACTCCTCTCTCTCTCCATCTCTCTATCAGTATATATATATAGGGTCAGGATTTAGAAATAACAGTAAAAGGTGTGAGAACGGTGAGAACGATTTTGGTGGTGACATGTGGTATTGATGTTAAATTACACTAAGGAGTAATATTGTCAAAAAAACTCACTCAAATGAACTGGGTGTTCAAATAAAACGCCATAAAAACACCCAATTTAGAAAAACGCGATGAAAATACCTAGCTAAAACGCCAACAAAAAAAAAACTATTTTTTCGAACTATAATTTACAACAGCTCAAAAAAAACCATTTTTTAGCCATATAGCTCAGCCATAACAAAAAAAAAAAACTATTTTTTGAGCTATAATTTACAAAAGCTCAAAAAAGCCATTTTTGAGCTATATAGCTCAAAAAACGCCATAAGCTCCCAGTTAAAACGCCACGCCAAAAAAAAACTATTTTTTAGCTATAATTTACAACAGCTCAAAAAACCATTTTTGAGCCATATAGCTCAAAAAAACCATTTTTTTTGCCTAACCGCCTAAATTAATATTTTTTGAGCTCAGAAAAATCATAATTTGTACTGTAAAAACGCTATAAAAAACCCAGTTCAGAAAAACGCCATGAAAAAACTCAGTTGAAAACGCCATAAAATACTAAATTCAGAAAAACGCCATGAAAATACCTAGTTAAAATGCCATAAAAACACATAGTTCAGAAAAAACGCCATGAAAATACCTAGTCTAAAACACCATAAAACACCCAGTTCAGAAAAACGCCATAAAACCCAGTTAATTTTTTTCGAAAAGTACATCAATAGTATACTCGTTGGAAAGATAAAAAAACACTGAGTTTTATGGTGTATTTTTTTTTGAAAAATAATCACGTATAAAAAAGTTATTGTCGTTTAAATATGATGGGGGAAAATTGCATGTGATTAGCATGTGCACCTTTGTTTGGATCTTCCTATTTTACCCATCCTGGTAGTTCCAAGACCCCTATTATTTACAAAAATGCCACCGCATTAATCTCTTTTTTTTGGGTAAATGGTTACCCCGGTGATTCTATTATAAACAACCGCAAATAAGTACAAGTAGTGAGGATGAGTTCCACACTAGTTCATATACAGGACATGCCCCATATATGTAAGCCAACAAACATAAAAGTACCTATGACATCACATCAACCTAGCCTACTATACATCATGAAAGATATCTAGCAGACAAAACAAATACATAACCAAAAACTTCATCCTCCATCATCAAATATGAAGTTGCCACAATACGGCAGACCCTTTAGACGAACCAAAACCAATCTATCCATTGGAGAACTTCGTGGAAGAGGTGCTTGCCCCTGTTCTTGAAGACGAAGGATATGTACCCGAAGTCATAGACTCATTGGTTTCATCATAGACAACTTCAACCTCCTCCTCATCTGACTCCTCATGAATCTGTCTACTCCCTATATTTCTCCCTTGAATTGAACCACCATGTCCCCCAACAGAATCAAGAGCAGAAAACGGATTATGAGTTTGAATTTTAGGGGAAGTAGTAACCTGCTGAGCTGCAACGACCTTTTTCTTCCTATCCACCGGTCTATACTCAAATTTGGGCTTCTAGTTATTAACTTGAAAGCCACTCTTCTTTGCACTCTTATTAACCTTAACTTCAGTGAAACCATCCTCATCTACTTTTGGCCTGTTAGTAGGAGGTTTGGATGTTGAGCCAATACGTTTAGGCCACCGCATTAATCTCAGCCACAAAGCACTAAGATCTTGTGGCTGAGAATCGTTCTCACCGTTCACACACTTTGAGGCGTTCTCTCCTGATCCTGTTCCTGTATATATATATATATATATATATATATATATATATATATATATATATATATATATATATATATATATATATATATATATATATAAAGGTCAGTTATTGTACAAATTGCCTTAAAGTACGTTGCGTACGTGATACAGTATCAACATGCGATTTTTTAACATGCGAAATTATTTTTTTAACATGCGATCATTGGTTATTTTCTACATGCGAGATTTCTTTTCTGGGATTATAACATGCGAACTTGCCATAGCCTATGCTTCGTACGTTAAGGCATTTTATACGATACACTTTTTCTATATATATATATATATATATATATATTCATCATTAGCAACTGTACCATATCTAAATGGTGAGGTATTTAATAACTACCTTCTACCTGTAGTTTATCACTTTTTAGTTATGTTTCTTAACTATTATCTAACTTTATTAACTTATAATTTTTTACATTTTTTTGGAAACCTAAAATGTGTTGTTTACAAATTTTTGTATAAAATTGTGTTATTACCATTGTATTTTTTGTAAGATTGTGTTATTGCGAGTGTTCATTTTAATGTTTGGTTATTTGTTTTGGAATGAGTATGTTTTTCATTTATTTTCTATTTCTCTTTATGACATCTTCGTTGTAATATCAATTCTTCATCTACCTTTTTTTGCAACTTATTTGAATATTGTTCGTTTAATTTAGTCATTGTTTGCATGATTATTTTGTTAGAGTACAGTTTGTGTTCTATCAAAAATGATATTCAATAACAAATATATAATACATCAAGTAGACATAATCATAAATCCATTAATCACGTTAAATACATAATCAAAATAACAATATAAAAAGTAAACATCATAGTTTCCCTATTATATATTCATTTGTTATACTATAATTTTTTTTTATTTTGTAAGTTTTAGAATGTCAAATGAGTTATTTATGTTTAGGATTCAAAAATGTTAGCGGATTTTTTGTTGATCAAACATAACAAATATACTAGGATTTATATTGCCATTATTAATAAGTATAATCTTTCTATACCACTAATTAAAACATTAATAATAATTTTATAGCTGTATATATAAACAAAACATTAATATATTAAAGGACAAAACATGCAAATGTATGTTCCATTAATAAAAAAATTAAGCATAATTTTATAATTGCATATATAAAACAAAACATTCATAAAAGATGTTCACATTTTCAACCATAATCAAACAAACCCAAAAGGTCAACACATGATATATCAAACCCATGCAGGCATTGACTTATTGTTGCTCATACTTCATGAATTCATACAGAACTGCCTTCTTTTCGTTACTGTCGTTAATGATGCTTTATGTAAGGTCCTTCAACTTGCAGGCTATTTCGTCGTTCAGTACCAACTGATTTCCAAGGTACTCTAGGGTTTTGCTTCGATTAGTAGACTCAGGGATGTCAACAACTTCCGATATGGTTTTGGTGTTTTTTATGTCCTCGATTGCACGAGATATTACCATTCCGCATGAGTTTCTTATAATGCCTTATTCAAAGGTTTCTTTTTTGAAAACCTTCATAATAATGTTCTGCGCTTCTTTATCGATCGCATTATAGTTGTTATTTGAAGAGGCCATGTTTGGCGGTATTTTGTTTTCTAAGAAAATATTTGGGTGGTTTATTGGTTCAAATGCATGGTAGTGACCTATATATGAGGATGGTGTGAACACGAACGAAGTGGGAATTGGTTTGGATACCAACTGGGTTGTTTCACTTGAATTCAAGAGACAAATCTTACATTTGTAAGTTGTAAGTAGGTAAATGTAATTTTACATCTACCTTTTTAAAAGGTTTTAAACCAGTGACTTCATGCAATTGAATGGTAGGTATAATTTATGAATATTTTTGTTATAAATATTTAGACTTCCGTTACTTTCAATAGTATTATCATATACTATATCTTTTTTTGTCTAATCTATTATTAATTTTCTCATAGGATGGCAACATCATCATCACTACCGCTAGACGACGATGTGAAGGCTGAATTAATTAAGTAGGTTCTTGTACAATACCAGAAGGATGTATTGTATAGTGATGTGTTGAACCAGAGTTATACACGTTTGTCAAAGTGTATTGACAAAAGGGACAAGTTAACTACAAAACTAAAGTCTTTACCACCATCTGCAATTCGTGACATTGCAGTGCTTTTAACCATCAATGAGAATAAGAAGGATCTAGAGAAGTTAGAAAATATTGCTGACATTTTAAATTCCCTTAAGTGTTCTATTGACTTGAAGTTGCAATTCTTATAATCTTTTTGTTTATGTTAACTGTTATTGTTATGTGTATGCTCTATGGTTTATGTATTGGTTGTTTATGTAGTCAACTTGGTATAAATCAACTATTGTTTTTTTTATTGTGATTTACTCATCCTATTTAAACTTCATTTAGTGATCATTAAAACAATTGATGCACTAGTCATAGTATTGATTGGTTGTTAGTGGTGGTTTACTCATAAGTTAATGTATTAAATGTGTTATTTTGTGTAAATAAAATAGTGGTTAGATATTCTGCAGTTAAGGAGGATTATAAACTTCCCACGTTGTTATATGTGCAGTTAAAGAATAGTGATCAGTGGTACAATCTTTTAGGAACAGTGTCATTGTGTGTTTTATGTATCATTGTGTTATTGTTGTCTTGTTATTATATTAGATTCTTTTTTCTGTTTGTTGTTGCTTGTGTCTTATATATAACATTGAATAATACAAACTATAGTGTCTTTTTTTCTTAATAAATTTCCTACTTTTGGTTTGTAGTTCTTATACGTTTTCAATACCACAATGTTTATACAAAATACAACGGTACTAAGACAATGTAATATATAAAACACAATACCACATAAAAAAGACGATGTATTTATTAACACAATACCATATAGTGTTCTTAACCTCTGTGGTGTCTCTTAAATATTAGTAAGATTTAGACATGGTTGTAGTTGATATGAACATAGAGGAGTTTGTAGTTAGTGTTAGAAGATGAGTTTTGTGTGATGGGTCAGTGTATTTTATAAGCGGTTAGTGTGTAGGGAATTAAGTAGGAGGTGATGAATTGATTGGATTACAACAGCCGTTTAGTTTTCCCATGATTCATGCATAATCATGCGTGTTCCTCTTAAGTTTCCCATGTGTAATGAAAGGGTTTGTGTATGTAGTAATGATCATATGTAACCGTGTGTCTCTTCAAATTTTTGCATCGCTAGCCTATGCACTTTGTACACTGTGTAACCTTTCTCGCCCTTTAACAATTTCCTGCTTATAACCAATTTTCCTTTATATATAGACAATAGATGTATCTCAAGTTTTTTTTTTTTTTTTTTTTGTTAATAATCGTATTTATTTTTTTTTTTTTGTTAAACATACATTGAATTAAAAAGTAATAGATTGTAACTTTTTAATAATGGCATCAACATCATTTAATGAAGGAGACTAACTCAAGCAACTCCTTTTGAACTAAGTTAGGGAAGAGTATGAAGTTGATAAAGTGACTGCTAGAGATTTAAGAAATGTTTTGATGACTTGGAGATTGGGATTGTCTTTCGAGACCATGTATCGAAGACGTTGCTGTTAATGCCTCCAACTGTTGTTCGTGACATGGCAGTTATGTATAACAATGAGAATGGGATGAAGGATGTGCAGTTAATTGCACGTCTCTAAAATTTACTCTTGCAAGTCAATGCTTCAATAGATTTAATAGATTTGAAGCATAGGTTTTTACTTTCACATGAGTAGTTGTGTTAGATTTAGTGTTTACTTTTTTGTCTATGTTTATTTTCTACGTATGTATTATGTATACATATGAAGCGTTAATGGTTTTAGTTTGGTGTTTTTGTTTATAAGTGGTTTTACTATCTATCTATTTTGAATATCATATTATATGAAACTAGAAAATTTGATTTGCTTATATAAAACAATTTACATATTATTTTAACCAAATAGATGGTGCAAAAAAATTTCTAACTACTTAAGGGTTTTTAATCTAGATTGATATTAACAGTTTTCGAACTGCCATCACAATCGGGGGGATATTGCTACTATCCTGTACCTTCGTTAAGTGGGTTACAAGGAGCGGTATACACCAAGACACCTACTTCACCGAATTTTTAGTCCCATTAATTGAGGTCTTTTCTTTTATTCATTTTAATGTTTGGCTATTTGTTTTGGAATAAGTATGTTTTTTTTTTATCTATTTTCTATTTCTCTCAATCACCTCTTTGTTGTATTATTAATATATCTCTTCATCTACCTTTTTTGGAACTGATTTGAATATTGTTCATTTAATTAGTCATTTTGTGTATGATTATTTTTCTAGAGTACTATTTGTGTTCAGCATCACTACCACCAGATGACATTGTGAAGGATAAATTGATTAGGTAGGTTCTTGTACAATACCAGAACAATGTATTGTATATTGATTTGTTGAAGCAGAGTTATACATGTTTGTCGATGTGTATTGACAAAAGAGACAGGTGACTACAAAACTGATGTCTTTGCTAGCATATGCAATTCGTGACATTGCCGTGCTTTTTATCGTTGATGAGAATAAACATTGCTGACATTTTGAATTCCCTTAAGTGTTCTATTAATTTGAAGTTGCAATTCTTAGAATCTTTTTAATTTTGTTAACTATTATTGTTATGTGTATGCTTTATTGTTTATGTATTGGTTCTTTATATAGTCAAGTATTGGTATAAATCAATTATTAGTTTTATGTTTGTGGTGGTTTACTCATCCTATTTTAAAGTAATTGGTTGTTTAGTCATAAAACAATGGATCCACCGGTCATAGTATTGATAGGTTGTTACTGGTGGTTTACTCGTAAAATAACGTATTGAATGTGTTATTTTCTGTAACTAAAATACTGGTTACATATTGTGCATTTAAGGAGAATTAAAAAATTTCCATGTTATTTTTGCGTTTAAGGAATAGTGATTAGTGTTACGAGTTTTTAGAAAAATTGCCATTGTGTTTTTTAGCATTGTGTTATTGCCGTTTTGTTTTTATATTAGATTTTTTGTGTAGTTTGTGTTTTATATATAATATTGCGTAAATCAAACTTAGTGTCTTTTTTGCTTAATAAATTTCCTACTTTTGGTTTGTGGTTCTCATTATTTTCAATAACACAATGTTTATACAAAAAAAACACAAACTTTATTAAAAAAGACAATGTAATATATAAAACACAATACCACATAAAGAAGACAATGTAATTATTAATACAATGGCAATAACACAATGTTATACAAAAAAAAAACAAGCTTTTTTGTAAAAGCAAAATTCATTATAGAAAACACAATACATGTGTAAGTGTATGTGTCTACCTCAAAATTAGAAGCGGGTTCTAATCTATATGGTTATCTATCTAATAACCATCTACTATCCATAGTATTTAATAGCCACCTACTACCTATAGTTTAAGGACTTTTTACTTACGTGTGTTAACTATGTATTGTGATAATTGTAAGGCCATAAAATTGAGTAGGTTTACGCTTGTCTTTATCAAACACATTTATATTAGGTTTTATTACTTTAATAGGTGATTGGGCCTTGTCTAAGGCCATGTAGGCCAGGCAGGCCCAAGGGGAGCCCATGTGAGGTTTGGGCTTTCCCAGGTATATATATTAGTTTGTTTCACAAACTAGGGATTGAGCCTCATTTGTTAAACAAGTTCTAGAGAGATAGAGAAGGAGGCGAATTTTTTGTGGTGTACTCATACCAGACGTTTTTGCTAGCGATAGTAATAGAAACGTGTGTGAGTTAAAAGTATTTTCGGTGTTCTTTTTTGTTTTTGTTTTTCTTGAATCTCACCAAGTTTGGATTCCGCCCATCCTTGGTGATTGTTTGATATCATTGTTAGATCCGTTTTTGGGACTTACAATTGGTATCAGAGCCTTTAGAACCTATTTCTAGGCTCGTTTTGATATCAAGGTTCAATTTTTTCGAAGAAATTTTTGAAAATCACCAAGAACATTCATCGTGTTCTTCGCGTTCTTCATCGTATTCGTATTCATCGGGTGTCTTAAAAATCTATTATATTTTGGTGGTTTTTGTTCCTTTGAAAGTTGTTATAATTTGAAGTGTTTTTTAATTTTGTTAAGATTGAAAAAGGATTTAAAAAAATCCCAAAATTTTCAAGATTCTGGTTGATAATCTTTTGAAAAAATCTTTATTTCCAAAATTTAAAAATAGTTTTTAAACTTTCCATCAACTGTTTTCGAGTCAACTGATATTGGTGGGAATTGTAATTTTAAAAGGATTTGGAGAAGTGTTAGTTTTCGAGTTGGAGTTCTCGAGTCAGCCATACAACATTTCGAGTCCATTCATTGTTCCGTGTCCAATGTTTTCGAGTCCCATATAGATTTCGAGTTCCCAGTCGCAATCACCCTCCACCGTACACCTCTGTCTCAATCCATCTCCGTCCACGTGATCAACATTCTCCATCTCCAATCTCCAACATCATCCCACCACTGTTAATCACCGTTTCACCAACGTAACATTCAACATCATTCACTTTGAGATCACACTGTTTCACAACTGGTTTCGAGTCGCAATCATCATCTCCTATTTAACATCATCTTCGTTTCCGAGTCACCGATTCGAGTCCATTTGAGATTTTTTTTTGAGTTTCAGGTTTCTCATTTCGAGTCGCAACCATTGATTAACACTGTAAGCTGCAAGATCACAGGTTCTGACTTGCAACCACATCCCAACTCGCAACCATCTTACCTGTAACAACATCCCGACTCGCAACCATCTCACCTGCAACAACATTCTGAGTCGCGGTCACCGGCACCATACACCACTCATTGCATCTCCTATCACCAACCAACTCCATCATCAACTAACTCCATCTGCCATTGCAGCCCCTCTCAGACCACCGGTTAACCATTCATCACACATACTCACGTCAACTTCATTCTTCTCCGTTGACCTCCGACACCCTCTGGTCCTCTGATCATCGTTCTTCATTTGCCATTAACCATCACACCACCATATACTGTTCACCACCTTCAAACACCACCCCGCACACCATCTCGCACCCCTGCAGCCTCATCTTCAACATCCGCACCTGAGATACAAGTAGCTCCGGATTACACCGACATTCTCAACACAGGAGGGGAAGCTACATATTCATCTGATGATGAAGACACGTTGAATAATCAAAATGACATGTTCTTCGATGACCCCATTCCAAACGAGTTTGTTGCAGATGATTCAGCGGATGAACCTGTTATTGATCAGACAGAACCGACAGAAATCGAGAACTTGACTAATCTGCCACCGACTAGAACTGCACCAGAAACTGCTATTTCTGTAAGTGTCCAACGTGATCATCCTATTGAGAATGTGATTGGACCTGTAGCAGCTGGGGCTTTGACCAGAAGTCAGACAGGAGTCATCAACACATGTCTTTTCTCATGTTTCATCTCTCAAATAGAGCCTAAGATAATCACTGTGGCTCTTCAAGAACCTAGCTGGGTAGACACAATGCAGGATGAATTGAATCAGTTTGAAAAGTTGCAACTTTGGAAGTTGGTTCGATTGCCTGCTGGGAAGAAATCACTCGGAACTCGATGGGTCTATTGAAACAAACGAGATGATAGTGGAGTGATTGTTATAAACAAAGCAAGATTGGTCGTTCCGGGGTTCAAACAAATTGAATGCCTTGACTACGATGAAGTGTACGCTCCCGTAGCCAGATTGGAAGCAATTCGGATCTTTCTGTCATATGCATCATTCATGGGATTCAAGGTCTATCAGATGGATGTCAAAACGACGTTTCTTTATGGCAAAGTGAAAGAAAAGATCTACGTGTCACAGCCGCCCGGTTTTGTTGATCCAAGGTATCCTGGTCATGTTTATAGCTTGACAAAAAGCCTTGTACGGGTTGCATCACGCTCTTTGTGCATGGTATGTTACTCTGACAGAGCATCTGCTCGCAAACGGATACACTAATGGAATTATAGATCAGACTCTTTTCATTTGCAAGGTAGGCGAAGATCAAATTTTAATGCAAATCTATGTGGACGACATCATCTTTGGATCCACTAGTTGTCACACCCTGACTTTTGCGGAAGCGTGATTATTGGTGTGACTTTCTTAATACCATAGCATTCAATCATAACAACGCTATATGATAAAACCATAAGATGTTAATTCATAAAATTTAGTTTGAAAATACCACAACATAATTGTTTAAAACATCGACACCAAATTCAAATTATAAACCACAACAAGTTTTAAAGAGTTCACCAAGACTCGACAAATGATCTTAAACAAACCCGAGTTTAGAACCATGTATCTCGTCCAGGAGTAGGATACATCTCCTAAACCCAAAAGAGTTGGATGACATCTTTTATTTATAACGCAGCTTGAAAACATGCAAACACCTGCCAGATCCACTTAGTTCCCTGAAATACACGTAAGTTGAAAACATCAACAAAAGTTAAGCGAGTTCATGTGTTTCGTATATGTATGTATAAACCTTTGTAAACAGTGTATGTATGTATGTATGTTTGTAAATCCCGATATGAAATCAAACAATGAAAAGATCACCAATGGTTTGCAAGGCCACTGATATGTGTGACGGTGTAGGAAGACTCAAACCTAGCAAATTTGTACCGGGCTTCCGGCTGGAAGACATAGTCACCCTATGGGCCACCCTGGTCCTCATTGTGTGGGCTCGCTACACCCAAATAGATCTATAACTCATGCCCCTCGGTCCTTAAACGAGGATTAATGGTCTCAAGTATCCGCCTACCCATTCACATGATCTATGGTACTTTCCTAGGCTAACCATACCAACTATATTTAGATGTAATCCTTTTGTAACATGTATTTCACCCCCGAAGTTAATAAACAAAACAGTTTAAAGAAAAGGGGGATATGAACTCACGGTTTCGCGTCTTCGGTACTCGTAACTCAAATCTCGTCAGCAAACACGACTACCTACAATGTACTAGGGTCTATTAGACGAACGGGCCATGCCTTGCCTTAGAATTAACGTTTCTGAGTTACGTACCTTGAATGTCTTCAATATTATTCCAGGTTATAATTACTTGTTAAAATAATAATTATTTTAACTTTAAAATTATATTTAATTTTGGAATAATTTGTTAAACAATATTTTGTACAAATACTTCTCAAGTATTTATATTCGTATTTCCTTCCCAAGGATGGGGGTATCTCATACATGTATATCCGTATTCTAGTATTTGTATATCTTGCCATGTATTGGCGTCGTATTCCGGTGTATTATTCCAAATAAAAATATGCCAATATATTTCCAATATATATTTCCAAAAAAAATATATTTTCAAGTCTTACTTAGAAAATATATATAAACTTATTTTGTCCAAAAATAATGTATTTCAAGAAAATATATATTTTTCTCAAAAATCATATATCTTCTAAAATTCCAAGAAAATATATTTTTACTTCCCAAAAATAATATATTTTCTCCATGTCAAAGTATGATAAACTTTATAACATTTACAAAAATCATATTTTCATTTCTTTCGTACCCAAAATAATATTTACCAAAAATATATTTATAACGGTATTTTCTGAAATATTTCGTAAGTCACATTCTATCGTTCGGTTCCACAATATTATGTGTGTAACTTATATATGTATTCCTTGTGATTTTTGGTATTATTTTGGATTGTAAATTCTTGGTATTTTGTTAAGTTATATTACTTTAAATCCTAAAATAATATAACTAATACACAAAGTATACAAATAATCACACACAATGTGTCTTTAATGTAAATATATATTCTAAATACATATTTATCCATTTTTATTTATAAAAACCAACCTCCAATACTTGTATTTTTGTAACAAAATCTATGGCAAAGTTTATATTGAAAACCATAGTTAAAACACACTTGTAAATATTCGTTTAGAAAATATTTTTCTAAGTGTTTATATTTTTAGAAAATTTTGCCATAGTTTCCCCTAAAAATGGAGGTGTCCATGCTATCAAAGCATATCATTTTCTTTTCAAAATCATCATAAACAATCAACAATCAATCTATACTTACCGAGTGCCAAAACAATGCTATCTACATAATAATCATGAACTTGAACTTTCATAAAAACTTGTACTAACTTGGTTGTGACACTCTAGGTTTTCCCGAGCAACCTTCTTGTATTAGCCTTTGGTGTACTTATATTATTAAATGAAAGTTCGTGAATTATCTTGACGAGTTATGTGATCCTTGTATTAAGTATGTGAATTATATATATATATATATGTATGTGTATAATAGCGAATCGAGACCACGAACCCAACTCGAGACCACTCTCGGTCTCGAGTAAACGGTAAACGGTTGGGCCGGTTGGGCTGCAACCTCCCTTAGCCCACTCGAAACCCTTGTAGGGTGCACCACCCAAACCGGGTATAAAACCCCTCATCCACCTTCTCCCTTACACTCTCACACACTCTCTCCCTCACCAAAACCCTAGAACTACAAGACATCCTCTCCTTTCTCTCGGATTCAACCGGCAACAACAAGGAATCTCGGTCAAGCTCATCATCATCACCCGGATACCTCATTTTCTCACCTTCTTCCTTGACTCGGTACCTTTTCATCAACCGGTTAGCATCTTTAACTTTCACTAGGTGTTTATGTGTATAATAATGCTATTTGCTTTGAATGATTGAAATGATGGATGATATGTGTGAGCTCTTGAGATTTGAATAATGAATGACTAATGGTGTAGGGTGTTTATGATCATCCGATTTATGTTGTTATTATAGGTCATAGTATTTAGAACAAATGCTACATGATTGTTGCTTGTGAAATGCATGTTTGGGTGTGTTAAACATTTATTGATTTGCTTCTATGTCCACGTGAATAAATCGGTGAATCATAGTGAATGTGTTGGTTGAATAATCAAGTTATGAAAAACCCTAAAATGATGAACATATGATGAATATGGTTGAATGTGTTTGAATATTGTTACAAATATTTGAAAAACTTGTTGTTTGATCCATTTTGGTTAAGTGTTAGACAAGGGAACATGTTTGTGAAACCTTATTGGATAGTACTTAATGGCATGAAATCAGAATTCTGTTGCATAGTACAATTCGGGCAGGCGCATCAGAATCAGCAGGTAAACGACTCGAGACCAACGGTTGCGACTCGAGACCATGGAGCTACAACTCGAGACCGCAACGGTTGCGACTCGAGACCTGGGCCAAGCAACTTCAAAACGGACTTCAGGGACTCGAGACCATCAAGGTCTCGACTCGAGACCACACCGTGACAACTCGAGACGGGACTCGAAACCTCTGAGGTTGCGAGTCATGCCTGCACCAATCGAGACCAACCATTACAAGTCGAGACCTCCTGGTTGTGACTCGAGACTGCATGTTCTCGAGTCGAGACCACCTTGTCTCAACTGGGCTGCTCACTTTAGTTATTGGGCCACAACGTGATTTGTTGGGCGGCTTGTTTAACTGAACTGTGTGTTAATTGTTACTGTTGACTGATCCAATAGTAGAGCAGGCCCAATAACTCAACATGTAACTGTATGCATTCTATGTGTTAGATTCTAGTAGGATATACGTGATTACTTGTACCCCCAAACCTGACCTATGCTGGTAACCATGCTAGGACGTGGTGACCAACAAGTTTGACCAAGTAAGCTAATCTGCCGAGCAACCCAAGGTGAGTTCACAACTTAAAGCATGTGTTCCCGGTGGATTGGGAAACGGAACTAGAACAACACTATCCCCTTGTGAGGGATACAAACTTACTTTTCTTCCGTTGTTTTTGGGAACTCTTAGTTAATTACTGTTTATACGGAATGCAACGAGCAACACTAAACGAAACTCTATCACTTAAGTCCCTACTACTTAATACCGATTAGTCGCCAGGGCCAGGCGAACGGGTTATTAGTTGATAGCGCTATTTAGGTCTTACCAGCCTCACACCGTGCCCGTGTATGGGATCGGGAGTGAACTAATAGACTCTGGCAAATCTGTCAATGATGATAGAACATTGACAAACGGGGCACTTTACGGAAACGTATGGTTACATGAAGTATTCGGTATTGGAAAAACATTTTAGTCGCTTACTTATGGGGTAGCTCCCCATGGCATGTATAAACGGGTAAATTAACTGGTGAAACAAGTTTTTGGTAATTAAAAACTGGACACCTCGTGAACTCGCCAACATTTTTGTTGACACTCTACTGCATGCTTTGCAGGTAACCAGTGACTCAGGAGCTTGCTACTTGGGGATGTGTAGTGGTCGTCTGTTGGGTTCCAAACAAACTTGAATTAAGATCTTGTTTCAAACTATTTTGTCTATGCTTCCGCTACTTATCTGAACTACTATTTAAACTTATAAACTTTTGAACTTTAACTATGATATTTACTAACCTTGTGGTTGGTGAGTATTACTTATGTTGCTCAGTATAATTGGTGGCTGGATCCTGGTCAGTCACGCCTCCAAGCGGTGGTGTTCCGCATGTGGATTTTGGGGGTGTGACAGATTGGTATCAGATCCATTGGTTATAGTGAATTTGGTTTTAAAAAGGGGAACTCTTTTTGAGAAAAACCAGACTATAACTCATGACTCATGACGACACTACACTCCAAGTGCAAGACTCAACCCATTAGACCTCATAGCTCGGACTAGTATCTACTTGCTTGCTTGCTTTATGCTTTCTGCTCTGCTATACGTTCTAGTGTGCCTAGTTAGATAGATACACCTCCCTCTTCCATCTCATTCTCGCTGTACTACGACATCACACTCATACTATGTTTTCTGGTTATGAAGACAATGAGTGGACGCGGAAGAGGAAACGTTAACATGACTCAGGCTCAGTTCACTAACCTGATCAACACAGTGGCTGCAGCTTTCGCAGCTCACCCTGGAGGTAAACTCGTTATCCTAGGATGTTTAGGTCCTACTGCCGCATCGTCTTTTCACCCTAAACCTATTCGCTTCGCTTCTCACCACAGGTCAGCATGCACCTGCGCAACCACACGTGTGTACTTTCAAAACCTTCATGGATTGCAAGCCTCTCCCTTTCAATGGCACTGAGGGCGCCATAGGCCTTCTGCACTAGATTGAGAAGGTCGAAGCAGTGTTTGCTGTCTGTGAATGTCCCCCTGCGAATTGGGTGAAGTTTGCTACTGGTACGCTTGAAGGAAACGCGCTTTCCTGGTGGAAGGCGCAAATTCAGATGTTTGGTTTGGAAACTGCTAATGCTACTGCGTGGGAGGATTTCAAGGACATGATTAAGGAGGAATATTGTCACAGGGATGACATCCACAAACTCGAGAACGAGTACTTTGAGCTTAAGATGGTTGGGTCAGAGATTGAGACCTACACCAAACTGTCCAACGACTATGCTGCTCTTTGCCCAAACATGTCTCGACCTATGTACCGAAGGGTAGAATTGTATATCAAGGGTTTGGCCCCAGAAATTCGAAGCCATGTGACCTCAGCCAACCTCACTACCATTCAGCCCATCGTCCGTCTTGCTCACAAACTCACTGATCAGGCTGTGGAACAGGTCAAGTTGCCCAAGAGGATCAGCGCCACTGATGGAACTTCTGGTGATAACAAGCGTAAGTGGGAAGGAAACCAAAGCAAGGATGCTAACCCCACTTAGGCCCCGACTCAGCAAAGGAAAACTGAAAACAACAAGGGCCCGCAGCAACAGAGTGGCTATCGAGGGAACCACCCCAAGTGTAACAAATGTAACCGACATCACAGCGGGCCATGTGGCAAAGGTCAGTGTCAACGATGCAACAAGATGGGGCATGAAGCCAAAGACTGTAGGAGTCAGTTCCCAGCCAGGCAGAATCAGCAACAACCACAACAACAACAGCAACAAGGAAATAACTGTGGGTGCTACAAATGTGGAGCAACGGGGCACATGCGAAGGGATTGCCCTGAACTAAACCAGAACCGCAACAACAATCAGGGAGCTGGAAACAACGATCAAAACAACAATGCTGGAAATGGTGCAAGGGGAAGGGCTTTTGTGATTGGAGCTGGAGAAGCGAGGAATGACCCCAACGTCGTGGCGGGTAAGTTCCTACTCGATGATCGTTATGTTTCTGTATTATTTGATTCTGGAGCTGATGCTAGTTATGTATCCCTACGCATTAGTAAGAAGCTTAAGCACCCGCCTTCGTTACTAAGTTCTAAACATATCGTCGAGCTAGCTTATGGTAGAAACATCGAGGCCTCACATGTTATCAACGACTGCAAACTAGTATTGTCTGGTCAGACCTACAACATCGATCTTTTCCCTATTGCTCTTGGAAGCTTCGACGTCGTTATCGGTATGGATTGGTTATCCAAACATCGCGCGGAAATCCTCTGTCAAGAGAAAACGGTTCGCATTCCCCGCCGTTCTGGCAAACCCCTCATCGTGCAAGGTGACAAAGGCGGAGAAGTCGCAGGCATCATCTCGTTCTTAAAAGCCCAGAAATGTTTACGAAAGGGGCACACCGCTATCTTAGCACTTGTCACCAACACACAGGAAAAGGAAAAGAGGATTGAAGATTTTCCTGTGGTACGCGACTACCCCGAGGTATTCCCTGAAGAACTACCTGGACTCCCTCCCCACCGTCAGGTCGAATTCCAAATCGAGCTGGCTCCCGAAGCAGCGCCTATAGCTCGTGCGCCTTATCGACTAGCCCCCGCGGAACTAAAGGAACTCTCTACGCAACTGCAGGAACTATTAGATAAAGGATTTATCCGTGCTAGTTCATCACCCTGGGGAGCGCCAGTACTCTTTGTTAAGAAGAAGGATGGCACATTCCGAATGTGCATCGACTATCGCGAACTGAACAAGGTTACCATCAAGAATCGCTACCCTCTCCCACGTATCGACGACCTATTCGATCAGTTGCAGGGATCGAGCTACTACTCTAAGATTGACCTACGATCGGGCTATCATCAGCTAAGAGTCCGTAATGAAGACATCTCCAAAACTGCATTCAGAACTCGTTATGGTCATTACGAATTCCTTGTCATGCCCTTTGGAATGACTAACGCGCCTGCGGTTTTCATGGACCTCATGAACCGAGTGTGCAAGCCTTACCTCGACAAATTCGTGATTGTGTTTATCGACGACATCCTAATCTACTCGAAAAGCCAAGAAGAGCATGAACAACACCTACGCCTTATCCTCGAACTCCTTCGCAATGAGCAACTGTACGCCAAGTTCTTGAAATGCGACTTCTGGCTTCGAGAAGTCCATTTCCTTGGGCACGTGGTCAATAAGGACGGAATTCACGTCGACCCAGCTAAGATCGACTCTATAAAGAATTGGCCTACGCCCAAAACCCCAACCGAAGTTCACCAATTCTTGGGGTTGGCAGGGTACTATCGTAGATTTATCAAGGGATTCTCGAAGATTGCTCAGCCTCTCACGACTCTCACTCAGAAGGGTATTGCTTACAAATGGGATGAAGCTTAGGAATCCGCATTTCAAAAGCTAAAGGATAACCTCTGTAGTGCTCCTATTCTCTCGTTACCTGAAGGTACCGACGATTTCGTGGTTTACTGCGATGCGTCTATCCATGGGCTTGGTTGCGTGCTGATGCAACGCGAGCAAGTTATTGCTTATGCTTCTCGACAACTTAAGACTCACGAAAGGAACTACACTACGCACGACTTGGAACTGGGAGCAGTGGTTTTGCTCTTAAGATATGGAGACATTACCTGTACGGTACCAAGTGCACTATTTACACCGATCACAGGAGTCTCGAGCATATCTTCAAGCAAAAGGAATTAAACATGCGACAACGTCGATGGGTCGAACTCTTGAATGATTATGAATGCGCAATCAAGTACCATCCGGGCAAGGCCAATATCGTGGCAGACGCCCTCAGCCGAAAAGACACTACGCCCAAGCGCGTGCGAGCGCTACAACTCACCATCCAGTCTAACCTCCCTACTCAGATTCGAAATGCTCAGGTTGAAGCTCTGAAACCGGAGAACATCAGGGCTGAGTCCCTGCGAGGATCGCGACAACGATTAGAACAAAAAGAAGATGGCGCTTACTATGTAACAGGGCGCATTTGGGTCCCACTCTATGGAGATCTACGTGAACTCGTGATGGACGAAGCCCATAAGTCCCGTTATTCAGTACATCCTGGTTCGGATAAGATGTACCACGACTTAAGGACTACATATTGGTGGCCTGGCATGAAAGCCCACATAGCGACATATGTCAGCAAATGTTTGACTTGCGCAAGAGCAAGACGGAGTACCAGAAACCAGCAGGCCTACTCCAACAACCAGAAATCCCGAAGTGGAAATGGGAGCAAATTTCCATGGATTTCGTCACTGGCCTACCTAGATCCCAACGCGGGAATGACACTATTTGGGTGATAGTAGATCGATTGACCAAGTCTGCACACTTTTTGGCCATTAAGGAAACAGACAAGTTTTCTACCTTGGCAGAAGTCTACCTAAAGGAAGTGGTTTCAAGGCACGGGGTGCCAACTTCCATTATTTCCGACCGAGACGCCTGTTTTACTTCGGAGTTGTGGCAAGCTATGCACGAATCCTTTGGCTCACGTTTGGACATGAGCACCGCTTATCACCCACAAACGGATGGGCAGTCTGAACGCACCATCCAAACCCTGGAAGACATGCTTAGAGCATGTGAGATCGATTTCGGCAAGAATTGGGAAAAGCATCTACCGCTAGTAGAATTCTCCTATAATAACAGCTACCACACCAGCATTTAGGCAACACCCTTCGAGGCATTTGACGTGATGTCATGGTCACAATCAAATTTAATCCAGTTACTACTAAATAGATAGTGGCAAGTGGGTATCTAACACAGGGAGTTTGTGGAATATGTGCTATTTCAATTGTTTATCTAAGTTAACTAAATTAAGCTAATTGCAATAAAATAAAGTTCAAGAGTTGGTTTGATTGATTGAGTTTTTAAAAAACTAAATTACTATTGTAATTGCAAAATGAAAGTGTTGGTTGTAAACAATTTAGAGACAAATGATCATCTTTAGTTTCCGGTTTGCTTTGACATTTATGCTATCATTCCACTAGAAAGAACTACATAGACATAGCTCATGTGTGATTACTTGTAGTGATGAAAGGGAACTAAGTACTCATATTCCTAGAACATGAGGTTGTTACCCGATGATCAATTAACCCTTACCCAAGTCTAATTTTACCTATGATATCTCGATTGCCAACGGCACCAAGAACGTATGATTTCAAACTAGATTAACATAAGAATCAACAATTTACAACAAAGCAATCACACACCATAACAAACAAATCATAAAGATAAAGATTGTTATTCTAGAAATTAGGAAATCAAAGCATAAAGTCTTACAAACCTTCAACTAAAGACAATCATAATAAGTTTAGCCACTCATGGCTTTAACAAACATCATAACAAAGTCTTGATCTTCCAAATAAGTTAGAAACATAAGAACAATGATTAAAGATGTCTTCAAGCTCCCAAGCACAACCAAAAATCGTCCCTAATTGTTGTGTAACCGAATGGGATTGATTAGAGGTGAAAGGGCATCATAAATCCGCATTAAAAGGTGGAAGTTACACATTTACGTAGGTCAGCGCCGTAAGCTATGGTGGCCACCGTAGCTTACGGTGGCTTGGAATGGCTTACGGTGTCTTTAAACTGTCATACGGTGACAAAAAGTGCCAGTCGGCGCCGTAAGCTACGGCCCTTGGCGTAGCTTACGGCAGGCTTCAGCATGAAAACTTGTTTTCAGCATAACTTTTTCGTTTCAACTCCATTTTCTTCACCGTTTTCGCCTACGTTCTCGTAATTTCGCCCTCTATCATGCTATCCTCTTAATTCTTCAATTCCAAAAATTGATTTTTTCATTGATGCTCTAAATCACTTCCCTTTTAAGCTCTATTTGCACCTGCACGTCCAAACAACTAGTAGTTACCAAGTTCAAACAATTAAACGTGTAAAGCATGGGATTTTAATCTTTTTAAGGCACTTAAGGGTTGTCCTACGGACCACCCGTCACATCCCCACACTTACCCGTTGCTTGTCCCAAGCAACTCGTTCACTAACCAATTCAAAACCACAAGCGATCAACATGCAAACCAAGCTAAAATGTACCGTCCTTTTACTAACTTTCTATCATACCACAAGACACACCCCTCACAACAACTCTCGGTGACAAGTAATATTAGCAACATTATGCTAACACGCTCAATGCAAGTGTGTGATTGTGCGACAATAAGCTTGTATACAAATCAAGTTTCCTCCTATCAAATACCTAGCATGCTTATGAATCAAAAGGACTTACGGGTTATAACGGGGCTATGTGTAAAGGTAGGAAAATGGTAGGATATATATGCAAGAGCTAATTGATTTGACCCGGCTTTTATTTCTACTACTAAACAAAGCAAACATCAACTATATACACAACTTCTTCAACATTCTCAACTACTATTGCAACTAAATACTTCTTTTTTTTTGTATTTTTCTCATATTTTTCTCTTTCTTTTTTTTCTTTTCTTTCTTCTTTTTTTTTTCATTTTCTTCATAACATATAAAACTCAACAATATATACAAGAACATCAACAATCACAAACTAAATTCCTAAACCGGGTCGTTTCAATAGGTAAAGCTTTTTTTTTTTTTGTAAGAAGTAGGTTTGGGTCACAACCGAATAGTATAAGGCTCAAACATGGCTTTCTAAAGACCAAACCCCCACCCCTCACAATACCAAGCTCATATATGTAACGTATGAGGTCCAACCCCCAATTCCCACACTCTCACACATTCGGACGAGGCTACCTAAAAATCCCTATCATTTTCACAAGCATGCTAATCCTAGGCTTCAACAAGAATTCGTACACAAGTTCTATTAACACAATACAAACACCGCCACTCAAAACAAAGAAATATTCTCTAATAATCATATGTGGCTCAAACACTCACCAAGAAATGACTAGAAAGGGGTGTCGGTGTGTCAAATGGAACAATATCAAGTTTTCAAATTTTTGACACTTTTACTTGGTTTCACAAAAAATATTAACTTCTCAAAAATTTCCCCCCATTTGTCAGTATATTTGGCATGTTAAAGCTGCTCCTACGGGCTTTGCTAGTCCACTTCATGACATATACCTTAATGTCTGGTAGTTTCACCCTTCTCATCTTATTCCTCGAACCCTCTTCCCCACACTTGTTAATTTGAATCATTGATATGGGAAGAGGTTCGGTACACATATCCATCCCATCAGCCTGCTCTACCTCATAATCTGCACACATCATCTGATCTACAAGTGACTCTTCATCAGATAAAGGACTCATTGGTGTGGTATTATCCTCCACAACCTCCTCCTTCATGTGAGAATAATCTCTAATATCGTCAGGTAATGGTGAGAGGCGTTCTTCTATCTCTATCTTTAATTTTAAAGTATGACACTTAGAAACTAAGCAGCTGATTCGGTCTTCATCAGACAGGTTGGGTGTTGCTAAATATTGCTCGAGTTTGGACAAAGTTACTTCCAATACAGCAAGCTATGGTTTTGAGGGAAAGATCGCTTTCAACAAAAACACCAACATTTGCTTTACATCTCGAACCCCAAATTTCTTTTTTTTTTATTTTTTATGTTATCAACTAATACCAATATTTTAATACTAAAGAACATAACAAGACTAAGGAAAGAGTACATTGACCTAGTGAAGTTTGACACAACAAATGTTGTAGATAATCCGACTTCCTATCATCACCTTCACACAACTCTCCGCACATCTTCCCCACACTTATCTAAAAACACCTTGGGTTGCCTCCCAAGCAGCGCTAAAGTTTAGGTCTTCAGCCCGACCGTACCTGATATGTCTCAAGGTGGTCTCAATGCATATTTACCTTTTTCGTTGCTGATGTAAGCACGGTGTTTGATTCTTCTATTGTGTGTGTGCTTTGTCACGTCCCATCTTTCTTTGCAAAATTCTTTAAATCAACATTTTCCTACCGAATTTCCAACAAATGCTCGGTAGTTTACTCTACACTTCACTACTTCGTTTTTTGTGCCCAACAAATCCAAACTCTCCCATAAACATAACTTATGAATGAAATCTC
This sequence comes from Helianthus annuus, assembly GCF_002127325.2. NCBI lineage: Eukaryota > Viridiplantae > Streptophyta > Magnoliopsida > Asterales > Asteraceae > Helianthus > Helianthus annuus. Next base: position 138,861,033 of record NC_035445.2, read on the forward strand.
CCACATCATGAAGTGCCACCTTCCTAGTTTCTAAACATGCATCCTTAACACTCTTGGTTTCCATAACCACCACAGCCGGAGAGTTGTAATCAACTTTGATTGGTTCATCAAGTAAAAGGCCCTCAACTTTGCTCTCCATAGGTGGTTCCTCCACAATAATTTCAATTGTATATTCCTCATTTGGCCCTAATAATTCAGTTTCAAGTTCGGGAGGACTCACAACCTTTTCTTCTACATCACCCATAGGTGTCATTTGTTCAATCTGCACATATATCCAGTGTTGTTTTGCTTGACGTTTTTCCAATATCGACGTCCCTGGTCTCATCTCTTTCACCTCTTTTGGTAACAAATCATATTTCCATTCCAAAAGTTCTACTCGTTCTTCCATTGACAAATGAGGTTTTATTAATTCTTTTTCAACATGAACCATGTGTCTCTTTCTCATCATCTCGTCAAGACTTTCAGATTTATGTGACTGATAGTGCAAAGTAGGTTGTTGGGTTACCCATTCATAACCATACTGATCAAATGTATACTGAGCATGATAATAGTCTTGATCGTACATCTGAGGGCCTTCATATGAAAGTTGGGAATATTCATAATAATCACCGTAATCGTACTTCTCTTGGTAACTCATTTTTTTTAATCCCCTTAATGTTCGCTCAATTTCCGGATCAAACGCCAGTGGTGAAAGCTTGTGAGAGCTTCTAGTACGCATGCACCTGTAAATACCTGCACACTAAACACACCTCGCGTAAACCAGAAAAATAACAAACTCAAAGCAAGAACAAAAATAACACACGTTGCGCACTACTCCCCGGCAAAGGCGCCAAAATTTGACGTGATGTCGTGGTCACAATCAAATTTAATCCAGTTACTACTAAATAGATAGTGGCAAGTGGGTATCGAACACAGGGAGTTTGTGGAATATGTGCTATTTCAATTGTTTATCTAAATTAACTAAATTAAGCTAATTGCAATAAAATAAAGTTCAAGAGTTGGTTTGATTGATTGAGTTTTTAAAAAACTAAATTACTATTGTAATTGCAAAATGAAAGTGTTGGTTGTAAACAATTTAGAGACAAATGATCATCTTTAGTTTCCGGTTTGCTTTGACATTTATGCTATCATTCCACTAGAAAGAACTACATAGACATAGCTCATGTGTGATTACTTGTAGTGATGAAAGGGAACTAAGTACTCATATTCCTAGAACGTGAGGTTGTTACCCGATGATCAATTAACCCTTACCCAAGTCTAATTTTACCCATGATATCTCGATTGCCAACGGCACCAAGAACGTATGATTTCAAACTAGCTTAACATAAGAATCAACAATTTACAACAAAGCAATCACACACCATAACAAACAAATCATAAAGATAAAGATTGTTATTCTAGAAATTAGGAAATCAAAGCATAAAGTCTTACAAACCTTCAACTAAAGACAATCATAACAAGTTTAGCCACTCATGGCTTTAACAAACATCATAACAAAGTCTTGATCTTCCAAATAAGTTAGAAACATAAGAACAATGATTAAAGATGTCTTCAAGCTCCCAAGCACAACCAAAAATCGTCCCTAATTGTTGTGTAACCGAATGGGATTGATTAGAGGTGAAAGGGCATCATAAATCCGCATTAAAAGGTGGAAGTTACACATTTACGTAGGTCAGCGCCGTAAGCTACGGTGGCCACCGTAGCTTACGGTGGCTTGGAATGGCTTACGGTGGCTTTAAACTGTCATACGGTGACAAAAAGTGCCAGTCGGCGCCGTAAGCTACGGCCCTTGGCGTAGCTTACGGCAGGCTTCAGCATGAAAACTTGTTTTCAGCATAACTTTTTCATTTCAACTCCATTTTCTTCACCGTTTTCGCCTACGTTCTCGTAATTTCGCCCTCTATCATGCTATCCTCTTAATTCTTCAATTCCAAAAATTGATTTTTTCATTGATGCTCTAAATCACTTCCCTTTTAAGCTCTATTTGCACCTTCACGTCCAAACAACTAGTAGTTACCAAGTTCAAACAATTAAACGTGTAAAGCATGGGATTTTAATCTTTTTAAGGCACTTAACGGTTGTCCTACGCACCACCCGTCAGCATTGTACGGTCGTAAATGCCGATCACCTCTTTGCTGGGCGGAAGTGGGTGACAGCCAGGTCACAGGCCCAGAACTGGTGGTAGACACGACGGAGAAGATTGCCCAGATCAGACAACGCATGGCGGCAGCTCGTGACCGTCAGAAAAGCTACGCTGACAAGCGTAGGAAACCGCTAGAATTCCAGGTCGGGGACCGGGTTCTACTTAAAGTCTCACCCTGGAAGGGTGTGGTTCGTTTCGGTAAACGGGGCAAGCTTAATCCGCGATATGTTGGACCATTCGAAATTACTGAGAAAATCGGTAAGGTTGCTTATAGATTGAATCTGCCTGAGTGCGGTGCACAATGTCTTTCACGTGTCTAATCTAAAGAAGTGTCTGTCAGATGAAACACTCATAATCCCCTTCAAGGAACTCACTATTGACGAACAGCTACACTTTACCGAGTAACCAATTGAGATCACGGATCGCGAGATCAAAACCCTCAAACGTAGCCATATACCTCTCGTGCGAGTTCGTTGGAACTCGCGACGTGGCCCAGAGTTTACCTGGGAGCGGGAAGACCAGATGAAGTGCAAGTATCCCCAGTTATTCCCAAACGAAACCCCCAGCACTGAAGCTACAACCGAATTTCGGGACGAAATTCCAAACTAACGGGGGGATGATGTGATACCCCGTTGAAACACTCTCACACGTACTAGCTTGTCAGTGGCTGCCTTAACTTTCGGGACGAAAGTTCTTAAAACTTGGGGATAATGTGACACTCTAGGTTTTCCCGAGCAACCTTCTTGTATTAGCCTTTGGTGTACTTATATTATTAAATGAAAGTTCGTGAATTATCTTGACGAGTTATGTGATCCTTGTATTAAGTATGTGAATTATATATATATATGTATGTGTATAATAGCGAATCGAGACCACGAACCCGACTCGAGACCACTCTCGGTCTCGAGTAAACAGTAAACGGTTGGGCCGGTTGGGCCGCAACCTCCCTTAGCCCACTCGAAACCCTTATAGGGTGCACCACCCAAACCGGGTATAAAACCCCTCATCCACCTTCTCCCTTACACTCTCACACACTCTCTCCCTCACCAAAACCCTAGAACTACAAGACATCCTCTCCTTTATCTCGGATTCAACCGGCAACAACAAGGAATCTCGGTCAAGCTCATCATCATCACCCGGATACCTCATTTTCTCACCTTCTTCCTTGACTCAGTACCTTTTCATCAACCGGTTAGCATCTTTGACTTTCACTAGGTGTTTATGTGTATAATAATGCTATTTGCTTTGAATGATTGAAATGATGGATGATATGTGTGAGCTCTTGAGATTTGAATAATGAATGACTAATGGTGTAGGGTGTTTATGATCATCCGATTTATGTTGTTATTATAGGTCATAGTGTTTAGAACAAATGCTACATGATTGTTGCTTGTGAAATGCATGTTTGGGTGTGTTAAAGGTTTATTGATTTGCTTCTATGTCCACGTGAATAAATCGGTGAATCATAGTGAATGTGTTGGTTGAATAATCAAGTTATGAAAAACCCTAAAATGATGAATATATGAAGAATATAGTTGAATGTGTTTGAATATTGTTACAAATATTTGAAAAACTTGTTGTTTGATCCATTTTGGTTAAGTGTTAGACAAGGGAACATGTTTGTGAAACCTTATTGGATAGTACTTAATGGCATGAAATCAGAATTCTGTTGCATAGTACAATTCGGGCAGGCGCATCAGAATCAGCAGGTAAACGACTCGAGACCAACGGTTGCGACTCGAGACCATGGAGCTACAACTCGAGACCGCAACGGTTGTGACTCGAGACCTGGGCCAAGCAACTTCAAAACGGACTTCAGGGACTTGAGACCATCAAGGTCTCGACTCGAGACCACACCGTGACAACTCGAGACGGGACTCGAAACCTCTGAGGTTGCGAGTCATGCCTGCACCACTCGAGACCAACCATTACAAGCCGAGACCTCCTGGTTGCGACTCGAGACCGCATGTTCTCGAGTCGAGACCACCTTGTCTCGACTGGGCTGCTCACTTTAGTTTTTGGGCCACAACGTGATTTGTTGGGCTGCTTGTTTAACTGAACTGTGTGTTAATTGTTACTGTTGACTGATCCAATAGTAGAGCAGGCCCAATAACTCAACATGTAACTGTATGCATTCTATGTGTTAGATTCTAGTAGGATATACGTGATTACTTGTACCCCCAAACCTGACCTATGCTGGTAACCATGCTAAGACGTGGTGACCAACAAGTTTGACCAAGTAAGCTAATCTGCCGAGTAACCCAAGGTGAGTTCACAACTTAAAGCATGCGTTCCCGGTAGATTGGGAAACGGAACTAGAACAACACTATCCCCTTGTGAGGGATACAAACTTACTTTTCTTCCCTTGTTTTTGGGAACTCTTAGTTAATTACTGTTTATACGGAATGCAACGAGCAACACTAAACGAAACTCTATCACTTAAGTCCCTACTACTTAATACCGATTAGTCGCTGGGGCCAGGCGAACGGGTTATTAGTTGATAGCGCTATTTAGGTCTTTCCAGCCTCACACCGTGCCCGTGTATGGGATCAGGAGTGAACTAATAGACTCTGGAAAATCCGTTAATGATGATAGAACATTGACAAACGGGGCACTTTACGGAAACGTACGGTTACATGAAGTATTCGGTATTGGAAAAACAGTTTAGTCGCTTACTTATGGGGTAGCTCCCCATGGCATGTATAAACGGGTAAATTAACTGGTGAAACAAGTTTTTGGTAATTAAAAACTGGACACCTCGTGAACTCGCCAACATTTTTGTTGACACTCTACTGCATGCTTTGCAGGTAACCAGTGACTCAGGAGCTTGCTACTTGGGGATGTGTAGCGGTCGTCTAACCCGTGTGTTGGGTTCCAAACAAACTTGAATTAAGATCTTGTTTCAAACTATTTTGTCTATGCTTCCGCTACTTATCTGAACTACTATTTAAACTTATAAACTTTTGAACTTTAACTATGATATTTACTAACCTTGTGGTTGGTGAGTATTACTTATGTTGCTCAGTATAATTGGTGGCTGGATCCTTGTCAGTCACGCCTCCAAGCGGTGGTGTTCCGCATGTGGATTTTGGGGGTGTGACATTGGTAGTGTGTTTAGTAGGTTTAGTTACCCTTTAAAGTGTGTTTACTTCTTTAAAAATCTCATTCTTGGAAGATTTAGGTGTTTACAACTTGTAAACATGTTTTACAAAAACATTTCTTTATGACATCTTCTTGTTTCACAAGTGTTTATATACTTGTTTTATCACCAAAAATAGTGTAAGTTTAAGTAAGAACCAAATCTATGTAAATCTTGTCATTTAACTTGGTCTCTTTGGAAAACTATTTTTGAAATCATCCAAGTTTATGTCTAGTAATCATGTTATATGCATCATTATTCATGAAATCATTTTCATACTTCAAGTTCATGAAAACATAAAGCATGATGATCTTGGTTTTTCACAAGATCACCACCTTAACTTACAAGATCATGTGTTTAATCACAATCTAGTAGGTTTCTTATGATGTCTAACATCACTAACACAAATAATCAATCATCAAGAAGCAAATCAACACAAATCGACATGTATTCATATGTTAATAAGCTTATGTTAAAGATTCATGATTATGTTCTTTAGTGTTCATCAAGATTAACAACATATATGATCTTTTAACCATCAAAATATGAAGTAAAAACAAGTTACAAGGAGCTTACTACTAGCACAAGGGCTAGGGAAGAACACTAGAAGATGATGATGGCAAATGTGATGGATAAAAGCAATTGGGAGAGGTCCTTCAAGATCCAAGACCACCAAGCTTGCTTGTAGACCTTCTTACACCTTGAAATGAACTTGGAATGGATGGAAGTGAGTTGAAGATGGTGGTGGTGTTGATGGGTGTTCACGGCCGAGAGGGAGAGCAAGGGAGGGAGAAAGATGGTGAGTGTTTAGTGTGTGTGAGATAATGAGCTTTAGTCCTTCTTATAACCATCTTAAGCTTTTAACCAATAGGTCTTGTGTTCCATAAGTACATGGCATAATCTCTAACAAATCTTAGTGAATCAAGCAAGATCATGAGGTGGGGGCCACATGGTGACCGTCCCAACAAGGGGGTGGGGGTATAGGTTGGTGTTTAATGGTAAGTTAAGCATAATGGTTGAAATCTAAGTGATTTAGTTAGTGTTTATGGATATTATGTGTTATATAGTGTGTTAGGGTGTTCGGGGATCATAACTAGCTCAAAAATATTAAAACAATGCTTCTAGTATAATTTTGGTGTCTCGGGTAGTGTCCGTTGTTCGGTTAGATACCGGTTCGTTAAAGTGTCAAACTATTCCGTTTAGTGATCTTTAAGTACCCTTTTGTGACACTTTTAATTCCCAACACTTAGGAAAGCATTCAGGACCATTTAGTCATATTTTTACATGTTACTAACTTGTTAAAATGCTGAATTTTGCTGAAATATGCTAAATTCAGCACTTTAAGTGGGTTTTAGATACTTTCCGACACTTAAACTATCACCTAAGGAAGCAGTTTGTTGGTGCATAAATGTCTGTTAACTTTGTCTTTATCGAATCTTGTATATAGATAGGATAACCAGTGCTCAGTATACGGGAAATTAGGTTTTGTATGTGAAAGAGTCATTTCGCATGAAATGGCAACGACCATTTCGTACGAAATGGATCAAACCCATTTCGCACGAAATGAGCTTTGCTTGTTTCGTACGAAATGCCACATCTATAAATAACCTGAGTTGGTTGTCATTTGTAATGATCCGGATTTCAGAGCCGAGGTGCTGCCGAACTGTCAACTGATCTGTAAAGTTGTGAAATCAGTAAAAACAAGATAATTAGGGAGAATCAAGCTGTAATCAAGTTCGTATCATTGATTCCGCCTTTGATATAGATTAAAACTCTTCTGAACGACTCGTTTAGGTCGCCCAACGATCCAACAAGTGGTATCAGAGCTCAGGAGGAAGAGTTCATACTGATTCAGCTTGTTTTCACCGGAATTTCTCACTTCTACTCATTCTTCTTCACAATTTTCAAAATTAATCAGGATTTAACGGTGAAAATGGCTTGAATTTGACATATATCACGTAAAACACAGTTTTAATGAATCCTTGAAAGAATTGGACCTAAAATTGACCTAAAACCAGATCAATTTTTGACAAAATTGTGACCGATATGATGATGTCAGCATCATTTTGTACGGATTGATATACTTCATTTCGCATGGAATCAACTATGTGAAACTTCATTTCACACAGAATCAACATCTTGATCGTCATTTCGCACGGAATCAAATATTGATCTTCATTTCGCACGAAATCAACCTTGTGGATTTCATTTCGTACGAAATAGACCCCCATTTCGCATCAAAGGATCATTTCGCTTGAGAACAACCATTTCGTGTGAAAGTTTATTTCGCGTGAAGTTCATTTCGCTTGAAGATTGTTCATTTCGCTTGGAATCCATTTCGCTTGGAATCCATTTCGTTTGAGTTGTGTTTTAAAATTCACAAAAATTTGTTTAAATGTTTGTTGATTATTTCAGGTACTTGAAGATGGATGATTTTCTGAATCTGTTTAGTGATGGTTTTGCTTACATGGAAGCACAGGAGATGGCACAACAAACAACACAAATGAAAATGCACCAAAACCGAGTCCGAAGAAAACCATTGCTGCTTCCTTGAGTGTTGATAATGCCTACGGCACCTACAACAAATCGCCCAAGCTGATGGCCATAATGGACTACAACAGATGGGCTAGCAGATTTGAGGAATGGCTACAGGCATTTGCATATCAAAGTTGGAAGAGTATGAAAAATGGTTTCAACATCGGAAGAATTGACTATGAAAATTTAATTGATACTCCACAAGAGAATTTCATTGCAGAACATAAATGCATCGCTTTACTTCACCAATCAGTGAGAGAGATGATAATATATCATTGAATGAATACAAAGATTCCAGAGATCTATGGGAGAAATTAAAGATGAAATGTGTGGGTGGTGCAGAGATTGTTAAAAATAAGAAAAAATTGTTGAAAAAAGAATTCGATCTATTTGGGTGTTTGAAAAATGAGTCTGTGTCAAAGATGATAGAGAGATTCGGGTACTTAAAGTTGGAACTTGCAAGACATGAAATTGTGTATTCTCAGGAAGAATTGGTTGATAAGTTGTTTGACTTACTGCCTGATGAGAAAGACTGGCAGTACTTTGCTTTAATGTCGCGACCCCCGACCCACCCTGGACGGAGTCGGGGTCCGCGCGCAGTTCCAGTGGTACCCGTGGTATTTATGTGACAGCGGAAGTCTTTTTACAACAGGATCTTTTCACCGGAAAATGCTCGTTTAATATATTACACAAAGTTTTAAGGGATAAATCCCATAATTTACAATAAATTGATTTCACACAGAAATCTTTATTTTTCAAAACACGTTTTATTGGTTTATTTACACTGAGCCACTTCTTGAGCTTGATAGTGCTTTACTGCACTTTTCCTGGATCACACAGATCACGTGAAACATGTTTGAAAAAGGTTTTGTCAGCGGGAAAATACTGAGTGAATCATTCCATTTTCTAAAATGACCCGTTAGTTATAAATTTACAGTATTAAGAGCGATTACAATGTTTCTATCAACCAATTATCAAGAATGGGTATTTGTCACTCGACCGGATCTGTGACTGTGGTCATACCACTATTGGGTCCCGTCGCCCTAATAGTGACGGTTTACTCACACAGAGTAATAATCACTCACATAGAGTAATACTCACTCAAATAGAGTGATAAAAATAGTAATGTGCACAATACCCCACATACCAGCTGTAATTTGGTGATTACAAAGACTTAATCCCTGTAATTATAACCTTTGAAAATAACTTGGAGTTTTGTAATACTTACTCACAAACTGTGAGAAAACAGTTAAAAAGAAGAATGACTCACATTGCAGATTAACGAGCAATAGATATAAGCCTACTGATTAGCCTTGATTACACCTAGTTTAACACAATGCACACACAGACAGGTTAGTAACTAATACAGCAGTTACGACAATTCACGAGATTAAACCTTCACAACGATTAATCAGTGCAATACTCGATAATTCAATCGGATTCACAACGAATAACAGAGCATAGTCCGAATTTGAACAGCACTCTAATATTCAAGTCGAAATCAAGACGAATAATCAAAGTACAAGCTCAATTGAGCAGCACCTGGACTATCGTTGGATAGTTATAATCGATCGGACGTTGAATCGTAATAGCGATCGAGTTATTACCCTGATTGCGGCAGCACTTCGTGATCGATGTGTGTTTTGTGTGAACGATATTCGCTATAACTCAGAGCACAATTAGAATTTGAACGTCGAAGTAAAGCACAGAACTAAGTCCCACTGCCCTCTATTTATAGCTGGAAATTGTCCTCCCTCGCGCCACGCGAAGAAGACATGCATACCCGTCGCGTGGCGCGACGGGTCTATTTCTTAGCCTAGGTTGTTTCGTGTCCCAATTAGCCTTGGTGAGTAAGTTACACGAATAAATTTCGTTTCTACAACAAATTTAGAAGATAAACATCACTAGGGTTTAACCCCCCCTGAGTTTTAGGGGCCCTGATCCTGATTCCGATTGTTATGAAAATTTTAGGGTTTATGCGGAATCACTTGGGTTTCTCAATTAGGGTTTCCTTAATAGCTAATTGCCATCCTAATTATAGATTTTAGTGGCAGTTGTTACATCCTCCCCACCTTGAGAAAAATCTCGTCCTTGAGATTTATTGGAATAAATGAGGATATTTGCGCTTCATTTCTGATTCTAGCTCCCAAGTGTATTCTGGTCCTCTCTTTGAATTCCATTTGACTTTGACCAATACCAGTCTTTTGTGTTTGAGAAACTTGACTTGTCTATCTTCGATCTGTAGTGGTTTTTCTATAAACTTCAACTTTTCGTTCACCTCTACATCTTGAAGAGGTACTACCAGGGACTCATCTGATAGACATTTCTTGAAATTGGATACATGAAATACATCATGTACTCCAGATAATTCTTCTGGTAGTTGTAAACGATAAGCAACTGGTCCTATTCGTTGGCTTATTGGAAATGGTCCTACGTATCTGGGACTCAGCTTTCCTTTCTTACCGAATCGTACTACTCCTTTCCAAGGAGAAACTTTTAAAAGTACTTTATCTCCGACTTGAAATTCTAAAGGCTTGCGACGATTGTCAGCATAGCTTTTCTGACGATCTCGAGCTGTTTTCAATCTTTCCTTGATTTGAGTTATTTTGTCAGTAGTTTCTTGTACAATTTTAGGACCTGATAATTGACTTTCTCCTATTTCTGCCCAACATACTGGGGTTCTGCACTTGCGTCCATACAGTGCTTCGAATGGTGCAGCTTCGATGCTTGAATGATAACTATTGTTATAGGAGAATTCAATTAATGGCAAATGGCTATCCCAATTACCACCAAAGTCAATTACACATGCTCGGAGCATGTCTTCTAGAGTTTGTATTGTCCTTTCACTTTGTCCGTCTGTTTGTGGATTATAAGCAGTACTTAGATTTAGTCGAGTTCCCATTGCTTTCTGAAAACTTGTCCAGAAATGAGATGTAAAACGACTATCTCTATCCGAAACAATGGAGAGTGGGACTCCATGTAGAGATACTACTTCGTCCACGTACAGTTGTGCTAACCTTTCTATGCTAAAGGTTTCTTTCATTGGTAAGAAATGAGCTGATTTGGTTAATCGGTCTACAATTACCCAAATTGCATCATTACCTCTTTTGGTTCTGGGTAACTTAGTAACAAAATCCATTGTTATGAGTTCCCATTTCCATACAGGCATTTCTAATTGTTGAAGTAATCCTGAAGGTTTCTGGTGTTCTGCCTTAACTTGTGAACAAGTTAAACACTTGGATACGTATTCAGCTATATCCTTTTTCATTCCTATCCACCAAAAATTATTTCTTAAATCTTGGTACATCTTATTATTTCCTGGGTGCATGGTATACCTAGATTTATGAGCTTCTTCTAAAATCTTTTTTCTTAACTCTCCTTGCTTAGGTACCCAAATTCGTTTCTTATGGAATTTCCAAATTCCATCATTTCCTTGTTCTAGTTCTTTTAGGTAACCTTTCATTCCTTCAGCATCATCTTGGATTGCTGTTTTCTGAACTTCTTGGATTTGTGCTATTAAATCTACTTGTAGATTTATCCTTAGAGCACGGACTCGTTTCTGTTTCTCATGGCACTTACGACTTAAGGCATCTGCAACTACATTTGCCTTTCCTTCGTGATATTGGATATCACAGTCGTAATCGCTTAACATCTCCATCCATCTTCTTTGTCTCATGTTTAACTCTTTTTGCCCAAATATATATCTTAAACTCTTATGATCTGTATAGACAGTAAACTTACTTCCATACAGATAATGTCTCCAGATTTTAAGGGCAAAAATTATGGCTCCTAGTTCTAGATCATGAGTCGTATAATTCTCCTCGTGCTGTTTCAATTGTCTAGAAGCATACGCAATTACCTTCTTGCGTTGCATTAACACACATCCATAGCCTAATTTTGAAGCATCACAATATACTTCAAAGTCTTCTGTTCCTTCAGGTAAAGCTAAGATTGGTGCATTTGTCAATTTATGTTTTAAAATCTTAAAGGCTTCTTCTTGTCTAGGTCCCCATTCAAACTTAGCAGCTTTACAGGTTAACTTAGTTAAAGGTACGGCTATCTTAGAAAAATCTCTGATAAATCGTCTATAGTATCCAGCTAAGCCTAGAAAACTTCTGATCTCCATAGCTGTTTGTGGAACTTTCCATTTCGTAATGGCTTCTATCTTAGCAGGATCTACATGGATACCTTCATGATTTACCACATGACCTAAGAATTGTACTTCTTGCAGCCAAAATTCACACTTTGAGAGTTTGGCATAAAGCCTTTTTTTTCTTAACAGAGTTAAGAGAACGTGTAAATGCTCACAATGTTCCTTTTGGCTTTTGGAGTAAATAAGTATATCGTCGATGAAAACGATTACAAATTTGTCCAAGTATGGTTTACAGATTCGATTCATCATGTCCATGAATGCTGCTGGGGCATTCGTTAATCCAAAGGGCATGACTGTAAACTCATAATGACCATACCTAGTTCTGAAGGTAGTTTTAGGTATGTCCTCTTCTTGTACTTTCAACTGATGATATCCAGATCTTAAATCTATCTTAGAGAAATACCTAGCTCCTTGCAATTGATCAAAAAGATCATCAATCCTAGGTAGTGGGTATCGATTCTTAATCGTAACCTTATTCAATTCTCTATAATCGATACACATTCTCATCGATCCATCTTTCTTTTTCACAAACAGTATTGGTGCACCCCAAGGGGATGAACTCGGTTGTATGAATCCTTTGCTTAATAATTCATCTAACTGCTTTTTCAATTCTAGCATTTCGGTAGGTGCTAATCTATATGGTGCTTTGGCTATGGGTGCAGTACCTGGAATTAAATGAATTCTAAACTCTACTTCTCTATCAGGTGGTAATCCAGGTAATTCTTCTGGAAAAACGTCTGGGTATTCTGACACTACCGGGATGTCCTGAAGTTCCTTATCCTTAGTGTTACTGATTACTGAAATCATATACACCATTTCCTGTTTTCTCGAATAACTAGCCAATTTCATGACTGAGATGAATTTTAGTGGTTTTCGAGATCTATCTCCAGTAATTAAAATTACTTCTCCTGAAGGGGTTTGAATTTCTACGGCATTCTTATCACATAGGATTCGAGCATGATTGGCTATTAACCAATCCATTCCTAATACTACATCGAATCCTGCTAAATTCATTGGTAACAAATTTGCAGAAAACTTATGGCCTAATAATTCTATTTTTCCTCCTTGCCAGATTTTATCTATGTTTACAGAATTTCCTTCTGCGGTTTCTACTGTAAAGGTTTGCCTAAGAGGGGTTAAAGGTAAATTAAGATCTTGGCAAAATAAAGTATTTATAAAACTTTGGTTCGCACCAGAGTCAAATAATACTTTTGCAAATACGTTGTGAACTAAGAACGTACCAGCTATCACATCTGGAATGAGTTCGGCCTCTTGAGTGGTTAGCTGGAATGCTCGCGCATTTCTCTTGGTTGCTCCTTCAGCTGGTTTGGCTTGGTTAACTACAGGTTTAACTATCTTAGGACATTCAAATTGAAAATGTCCCCTTTCTCTGCAATTATAACAAACTCTTGTTTTCTTCCTGCAGTCTTCTTCCCGATGTCCTTTCATTTTGCAAAAATTGCAAACCATGTTGCATTGTCCATAATGCTTCTTTTTGCAAATTTTGCAGAACGGAGATGATGAGGGTTGCCCCGTTCCTCTTTTCTTGGTATTACCCACACGAAATCCTTGGGTAATCTTTTGAGCTAATTCCTTCTTGCGATCTTCCTCTCTTGTGCGTACCAATTCATCGGTTAGGGTATTAGCTAATTCTACAGCATCGTCAATAGTACGAGGTCTCGCAGCTTTAACGATGTTTCGGATTTCACTAATTAAACCCCAGATGTAACGAGAAATAAGTACCGGTTCTGGCGAAGCCAGTGATGGCACTACCCTTGCGTATTCAAAGAATGTCGAAGTATAGCCCCGACAATCTATACCTAGCATACGATGACTTAGGAACTTGTTTGCCATTTGTTCCTTCTCGTATTCGGGACAGAATTTTCTTTTTACAAGATTCTTAAATTCTTCCCAACTCATGGCATAGGCTATCCTTCTTCCTTTTGCCTGGAGGACCGTGTTCCACCATTCTAATGCTCCTTCTTTGAACAGATTTGATGCATACATCACCTGGTCTCCTTCGGCACATTTGCTTATTGCAATTACTGCTTCGGTTTTCTCTAACCAACGCAGTGTTGCAGTTGCCCCTTCGTTACCTGCAAATTCCGCGGGTTTGCAAGCAAGAAATTCTTTGTAAGTGCAACCAGGCGTTGCAGCTTTCATTCTCTTAGGGAGTGGGGCCTGCTGCGGATCATAATCGTCATGATTGCCGCCTCCATTTATGCTGTTACTGCCGTTATCGTCTGGAATACGTTTACTAGGAATTAATTGTGGTTCGGCAGGTTTCTGAACAGCAGCTACAATTTCTGGAATAGCATGAGCTATCCCTTGGGCGATAAAGTGCTCGATATCTTGTCGACTTATATATTGATCTTCCGGTTCTTGCTCAGATTGATTTACTTCATTAATTGGTTCATTGTTAGCGTTTTCCATCTGCTAATTGGTAAAATTATTAGTGTTTATCTTATCAATGACAAAATTCACATAGAGAAGCACATAGATTATCACAATATACAAGTATAACCAAAATTGTCGATTTCTCGACTTTTACTTTGTTATGGTAGATTGTATATGCATCCATACACATCGTATTTTACAGAGTTTTATTGCCCATTTTACAGAATTTTAAGTTGCTATTATACAATACGGCTTTTTGTGGTTTAATTGACTGTTCTCGTAACGATGCTCCTTCTCATCGTACTTCCAAGTTAGATGCTCCCCCATTTCACTGATCCTATTACCTGTACCTATCAGTTCTTCACCGAACTGACGGAGTTCAGCTAGGTTTTCATTACTCATGGGAGGATTTGGGAGTGGTTCTGGGTCAAATTGTGGAAGAAGGCTATAAGGACTGTTGACTATGTTTTGGAATTGCCAGTCATTTGTCCACCATTCCTCCATTTGGCCTAATGGTCTGGTATGAACTAGTGGGTCTGGAATAGCTGGTCCTAGATTTAGTGGGAATTGAACTGTAGCCGGGTAGGAGAAGAGATTATCGTTAATAGGCTCTAAAACATCACAATTTTCCAGTAGGCGATCTATTTCGTCCTGGAATGTGATTTCTTCAGACTGTTTAGAGCTTTCGCCAATTTCTATTCCCTTTTGTTTCAGATCTATTCCTATTTCCTTTTCGGGTGGTTTTGAACTTTCTCCAGTTTCTATTTCTTTTCCCTTGTTCATGCTCACAGGATTTTCTATTTTAGGAAGTCTCCTAGTGGTTGGTTTCCTACGGCGTACTTTCCTCCACCCTACGTATCTTCTTTTCTTTTTAGGTTTGGCTTTTTCCAGCGGTGGAGCTTTGAATTCCACAGGTTCTTCTATGTCAGCAATGTAACCCGTAAAGTCGTGAGAGACTTCGATAGGCACTGGATATAAGTTGGGATTCTAGAATGCTTCCGACATCTCATTCATGCTGCATAGCATATATGCAAAATGTAATGTTAAAACTTTGGAACAAAGTTTAACAAACAAACACTGAAGTTTTATTGCATACCAATTTATACAAAGGACAACAGAAATAAACACACTAGGACTTTATTTATTTACTGGATTGTGATTTCTCTTACTAGACCCAACTTATCGGATATTTAGAGATTAGCATTTTCTGCTACAGTAGCTAGCATATAGAGATTTGCCCATTTCTCGTCTATTTTATCTTCCCAAGGTGCACTATTACCCAATTCTTGAACTTCTGGGTTAAACCTAACTCTCTTGCTTCGGGGTTTCTTTTTCTCCTGACTCTTTTTAAGTATCGAATCCCTTTTCTCTGGAGAAAGAGGATTCTCATAGTTTGCTTTGCGGACAAAATTCCTTCTTCTAAGTTTAATGGGTTTTTAGAAGAAGATGCCACATCTAGTTTGTGGTAGATAGCAGACAGCTTTTGCTTACCCATACTGTAACTAAAATAACCAGTTAATAAAACATATAATCACCGAATAACAATTTGTAAAATTAAGAATTTGGACAAAATACTTAATTTAGGCTTAATCAGTGGCTCGATAAGTGGCTCAATTTAACTATTAGCTCTGATACCACCTTCTGTCGCGACCCCCGACCCACCCTGGACGGAGTCGGGGTCCGCGCGCAGTTCCAGTGATACCCGTGGTATTTATGTGACAGCGGAAGTCTTTTTACAACAGGATCTTTTCACCGGAAAATGCTCGTTTAATATATTACACAAAGTTTTAAGGGATAAATCCCATAATTTACAATAAATTGATTTCACACAGAAATCTTTATTTTTCAAAACACGTTTTATTGGTTTATTTACACTGAGCCACTTCTTGAGCTTGATAGTGCTTTACTGCACTTTTCCTGGATCACACAGATCACCTGAAACATGTTTGAAAAAGGTTTTGTCAGCGGGGAAATACTGAGTGAATCATTCCATTTTCTAAAATGACCCGTTAGTTATAAATTTACAGTATTAAGAGCGATTACAATATTTCTATCAACCAATTATCAAGAATGGGTATTTGTCACTCGACGGGATCTGTGACTGTGGTCATACCACTATTGGGTCCCGTCGCCCTAATAGTGACGGTTTACTCACACAGAGTAATAATCACTCACATAGAGTAATACTCACTCACATAGAGTGATAAAAATAGTAATGTGCACAATACCCCACATACCAGCTGTAATTTGGTGATTACAAAGACTTAATCCCTGTAATTATAACCTTTGAAAATAACTTGGAGTTTTGTAATACTTACTCACAAACTGTGAGAAAACAGTTAAAAAGAAGAATGACTCACATTGCAGATTAACGAGCAATAGATATAAGCCTACTGATTAGCCTTGATTACACCTAGTTTAACACAATGCACACACAGACAGGTTAGTAACTAATACAGCAGTTACGACAATTCACGAGATTAAACCTTCACAACGATTAATCAGTGCAATACTCGATAATTCAATCGGATTCACAACGAATAACAGAGCATAGTCCGAATTTGAACAGCACTCTAATATTCAAGTCGAAATCACGACGAATAATCAAAGTACAAGCTCAATTGAGCAGCACCTGGACTATCGTTGGATAGTTATAATCGATCGGACGTTGAATCGTAATAGCGATCGAGTTATTACCCTGATTGCGGCAGCACTTCGTGATCGATGTGTGTTTTGTGTGAACGATATTCGCTATAACTCAGAGCACAATTAGAATTTGAACGTCGAAGTAAAGCACAGAACTAAGTCCCACTGCCCTCTATTTATAGCTGGAAATTGTCCTCCCTCGCGCCACGCGAAGAAGACATGCATACCCGTCGCGTGGCGCGACGGGTCTATTTCTTAGCCTAGGTTGTTTCGTGTCCCAATTAGCCTTGGTGAGTAAGTTACACGAATAAATTTCATTTCTACAACAAATTTAGAAGATAAACATCACTAGGGTTTAACCCCCCCTGAGTTTTAGGGGCCCTGATCCTGATTCCGATTGTTATGAAAATTTTAGGGTTTATGCGGAATCACTTGGGTTTCTCAATTAGGGTTTCCTTAATAGCTAATTACCATCCTAATTATAGATTTTAGTGGCAGTTGTTACATTTAATGCTGAAAAAGACAGTGAAGTCAACTGATCTAACAGTTGATTTACTAATCGAAAGGTTGGAGAGTCATGAATTCGAGATCAGGAAAACAAACAAAGTCAACAACTCCTCGTATCAGCAAAATTTTGATTTATATTATCGACGAAGTATGATTCCTAAAACTATGTCCCCGAAGACTGCCTTCTCAGCAGAAAATTCAAACATGTCGAATCAAGAAAGTCCAAGCAGTGGTTATTATGGAGGATCATCTTCAACAGCTTCAAAACAACAACAACAATCAGTTCCGAAAAAACCTTTTCCAGTGCAATATTGCTATAGACCTAAAAAATGCACAAAACTTCGGTGAAGAAGCAGCTAAGCAGCAAATGGTTTTTTTGGCATCCATCTTGGAATCCTATGAGAGCCTTGTTGCTGGAAATATTGGAAATACTAACCTCACCAAGGAAGACTATGATCAAATCGACCCTGAAGAGATGGAGTTAATTGACATCAGGTGGTGTATGGCTAGTGAAGTCAGAAGGGCTCAAAGATTCATGGAGATAACAGGCAGACATTCAATTGGTGGACCTTCAACAAAGCTAGGTTTTGATAAATCGAAGGTTACATGCTTTAAATGCAAGCAAAAGGGGCATTTTAAACGTGAATGTTGAAATGCAGCTGCTGATGAAACGACAAACCCTTTCCGTGAGGATTATTACAAAAGAGCCATCTATCATCAAAACAAATCGGAACCTCCACGAATGAAACAGATAGAAGAAAATCCCAAAGAAAAGTCGAGAGCATTAGTTGTTATCCATGACGATGAGGGATACGATTGGAGTGATGTGCTGCCAGAAGAAGATGCAGTGGGTTATGCCTTTATGGCAAAGATCGTTCCTTTCAAGGATACACGGACAGAGGAAGAAAAATATGTCAGCAGAAAGAGTTTAGCCCTAACCATGAAAGACAGACATTTTCGTGCATGGAAAGAAGCTAAAAGCGCGAAGAGATGGGACGCTGACAGAGAATGTTATTTGGATCCTAAGGGAAATATACTTGTGGAACCATCAACACTTCTAGTCGAGACTCTGATCGAGCAAATAGCAGAAGAGGAAGAAGCAAATCAAAGATTGTGTTGGGGAAGTGATGAAGAAGAAGAAAAAGAAAAAGAGTTACAGTCGAAAAAGATTGATGATGGGATAATCGACACGACGAAAGAATTCACAGCAGAAAATCTGAAGAAAATGGCTGACAAAGTTCTTGCAGCGAAAGAGTTAGAGGTAGAGTCTAAGTCCAGAACTGAGTCAAAGAGCAAGGTCAGTTCTAATGATTCAACCAATGAGTCAGGTAAGACTGATGAAGCTAAAAGTGAAAGTGACTGCAAAAATTGCATGAAAAACTGCAAGGTTTGTAGCACACTTGCTTACCTCAGTGGTAAAAAGACTGAAGAGCTGACAGAAAGAGTCAGAGAAGTTGAAAAGCAGATCTTAAGTCGTGATAAGTTGGTAAAGGCTTCAAATGACAGATTAAAAGAATTAACTGATACACTTGAAAAAGATAAAATTGACGTAGAACGAATCAAGAAAGAAAATGAAAAATTAGTTCATGAAAATCGTCAACTTTCAGAAAATTATGAGAAGCTAAAAAGAACAACAAAAGATTCTGATGAAAGAAATGATAAAACAGTCAAAGAAAATTTTCAACTAACAGGAGTACTTCAGTCAAAAGAAAAGCAAATCAACCAACAGTTGGATGAGATTGCTAATCTGAAGCTTCAGTTTCAGGAAGCTAAGATTGAGAATGAATGCATCAATGTGAAACTCAATAGTTACAACTCCGCAAGTTTTGTTCTTCAACATATCGTTCCTAAACCAATTGGGAAGAACAAAGCAGGCGAAAATGTTTACTCGGATGGAACTGGGTTTGGGTATCATCAGGTTCCACCACCAGTGTTAAATAATTTTTCAAAGAAAAAGTCCGGGTTAGTTAATGATGAAGAAACAAATGAAATTAAACTTCCAGAAACAATTGATGTCACGTTCACTTCATCATCCGATGAAGACAGTTTCCAGTCAGAAATTGTTAAAAGTATCGCTGAAAATGTTTTGAAATCTGAAAGTGATTCAACTGAGGATGAAGAATGTTTTTTGGACAAATATATTCCGAAATCAACATCTAAAAACAACTTAAGCGAAGAACCTAATCTTGTGATGTACAAGATGTTGGGATCAGATAAGTTGTATTCGGATCTTGAATTTCCCTTGGAGAATGTGAATGTTGATAAATTGAAAAATGTGTTCAAGTTGGTCGAAATTGATGTGTCTGAGATTGAAGGTTTGAAACGTTCCAAGAGGCAGTTAAATTTTGAAAAAGATAAAGCTTACTATAAAAAACTTGTTGTACCACCACGTTTTTCTTACAACAACCAAAACAAATGGTCGGGTGGTTATCAGGGTGGTAAGAGAAATCAAAGAAGGAATTTTCAAAATAAGAAGTTCGTTGAGAAAAAGGTGTTTGTAAAAAGCTCGAGTTCACTTTCTGAGCAAGAATCTGAAATTTTCTCAAAATCAAATGAAGAGTTCTTTGAAAAAAAAATCTCACAGCCTCAGACTGAAGGAACAAGTCGGGTAGTGGACACCCGAACATGCTTCAAATGCAATCAAGTTGGACACATTGCACGAAAGTGCACCAACTTAAAGCCTAAGTTTGAAGTTGTTGAAAGTCAGAAAAGGAAACTTGATGCTAAAGGCAAAGCTCCAATGGTTGTTGAGAAGAAAATTTTGAAAAATGAAAATACAAAATCCAAAACTAAACCCGTAAAGAATGTGGTAACTAAAACTGACAAACTTTACAAACGGGTTGCATCATCTCAACAAGTTCTCCAAAACCAAAGGTTTCAGAGTTTGCAAAACAATCATCTTCTACCACACCGGTAAGGATGAATGTTCCTTTGGACTACTATGTGAAACTTGAAGAACAAATGTCCAGTTCTGAGAAGAAGACCGTTCCAATGAAAGACCAATCATCTGGTCAACCTCCTAAAAATGATTTCTTTTTATACAAAGAGGTTGAGATTGGGTCTGAAGAGAGCTTAAAGATGAATGACAAAAATTTTGCACCATTGTACACAAAGACCACACACATCAAGCTACCTGAGTCGAAAGAGGCTTGGGAGGCATCAAAATCTAAGTGTTTGTGATATGTGCAGGAGCTTCCAAGATCCATCTCACGTTGGATTATGGATAGTGGAGCTTCTCGGCACATGACGGGGAAGAAAACCCTACTGTACGATGTTCGAGGGTTTAATGGAGGATATGTGGGATTTGCAGGCAATCAAGGTGGTCGAATAATTGGTGAAGGAACTCTATCTAATGGTATTGTCACGTTTGAAAGAGTAAACTACATCGCCAAGCTTGAAAACAATCTTCTGAGCATATCTCAGATCTGTGATCGCATGTATACAACGCACTTCACAGATAAGGAATGTTTGATATTGAAACCAGGATTTGTTGTTCCCGATGAATGGGTTATCATGAGAGCACCAAGAGTCAATGATCTGTACGTGTTGGACATGAGTGTAGCCACTACTACCATGGGTCAGGCTCATTGTTTTATGTCAAGAGCAACGGAAAAAGAATCACAATTGTGGCATCGAAAGATGGGCCACATTCACCTTCGAAAAATGAACTACTTGGTACACAATGACTTAGTAAACGGTGTTCATTTGAAAGGTTTTCATTTGGAAGGGGAGTGCATTAGTTGCATCAACGGCAAGCAAAAGAAGAAATCACACCCTCAAAAGAAAGTTAATTCAGTTTCGAGACCGTTAGAGAGACTTCATATGAATCTGTTTGGTCCAGTGAACGTTAAAAGCATAACTGGTGATCTCGACTGTCTTGTAGTAACTGACGACTACTCCAGATTTTCGTGGGTATCATTTCTGAAAACAAAGGATGAGACATTCGAAAGTTTGATGGCGTTGTTCAGAAAAATTGAAAACTTGTACCAAACTCGAATCAGAAGAATCAAGAGTGACAACGGTACAGAGTTTAAGCACAACAAAATGGAAGAGTATTGTGATGAGAGAGGTATATTGCAAGAATTTAGTGCTCCTTACACTCCACAGCAAAATGGAGTAGCAGAACGAAAGAACAGGACGCTAATTGAAATGGCCAGGACGATGCTTGCTGATTCGAAATTACCTGTCAATTTTTGGGCAGAAGCAGTGTCAGCCGCTTGCTATACACTCAACCGAGTTCTTACAGTGAAGAAATTCAACAAGACGTGTTTCGAGCTGATCAACAACCGCAAACCGAACCTGAAGTATCTGGAACCGTTTGGATCTTCCTGCACAGTTGACGTGTGCGCGACTACACATATTTTTACAATGAAATTACACACGATTTGGTTTAAATTTATAAAAGTGATTATTACTTTTACATCAAAACACACATGAAAGAGGCAAGTGTACCCCGTCATATATGTAGTAAAGTATCGGTAAGAACCAAGTATTGATCCAAGGAAATGGGCGGAGAAATAATACTAGACCTTTGTCACTAAACTACCGGTAAAAACATAACTTGTTTGATTTTTAATAAACTAAAGTAAGCATAAACAGATACTTATAAAACATAGTAGATTTCAAATACTAAAATAGATAAATAGCCTTGCTTAATACACAACCAAAGCATGTCAACTAAGTCGATTTTGGCACTAGAAGCATTCGGTCAATTCTCCAATTTTGAGACAATCAGTATCCATTTCGGGAATCCTAACATGACAATCATTCGGAAAGTTAAAACAATAAACACACTTTAACCACCTAAAATTGTTCTTTAACGTGCAATTGATAAATGTCTATAAAAATCTCCTAAAAATAAGTTAGTCATCCGTTAGGAGTTTTCTAACCTCACTTAATCAAGGAAAGCGACACCGATAAACACAATGCAACCACCGAGACAAGCATAAACTAGATTAAATCACAACCGAGTTCATTTACAAATCTAGAATATAAATCCACCAAGCAAGCAATTTTGGCCGAAACTACTAACTAAGTTAACAACTTATATTAAGAATTCATAACGACACCATTTAACCCGTTAAGGTCCTTACGTGACGGCAAGCTTTCTTGGTTAACAATAATTACATTTTATTAAACCACTAACCATTTCTAGTATCATGGTGCCCACATTTTAACCAAGCTAAACTAGTTAACCAAGTTTAAAGTTTACTAATACATGATTAATTAAGCTTCATTTTTCAACTATCTCAACTAACCAAGTACCAATCATCCAACACAATTACTTATAATCAAGAAATCAATATCAATAACAAGGTTGCAAACTAATCATCAAAGATTAACATAGAAAATACTTCCAAATGTCATTACAAACAAAGATTAACATACTAATGGCTATAATCAAGCAAGGGATTGTTGTGTTTTTGCCCAAAGGCTACAATAATACATAATAATCAATCTCAATGCTTGAAACATAACAAAAATATGGAAAGACTTAAGAATTCAAACCATAAACAAGCATAAGAATGAGAATCCGGATAGAAACGGAGCTTATCGGCACAATGTGGCTTGAACCCGGGTCAAAAGCATAGCCTCCGGAGCCTGTGAAATCGCCTGATGAGCTCCCAAAAACCCAGAATTACGAACAGAATGTTTCTGTTTGTTTTTTATATATTTTCGATGTCGCACGGTCGTGCACCGATCGCACGACCATTCACTTTTTGCATTATTGGAGTTACTGTTCATGACATCAGCAGAGTTGACTGGTCTTCGGTCTCGCACGACCGTTCTTCATATGGCATGACCGTGCATTTCCGGGATCTTGTTGCACGGACTGATGCACTGGTCGTTCATCACCGGGATATGGCTGAACATCGGATCCGCACGGGGTGCAATGTATGGCACGTCCGTGCGTCACCGGGATTGCCTTGCACGCCGTGTTGCACTGGTCGTTCATCACCGGGATGGTCTTGATAATCGGAGATGCACGGTCGTTCCTCAGACTGCACGACTGTTCCTCTTGCCCAGGTCAGTTTTCTAACAGAATGTTCGCAGCTTCGTCGTTTTGTTTGGAAAGTCCTCATTTTCACTATCATCTTGTCCGGTATGCTGTTTTAGGCCTGTAAACAAAAGTATACATAATTAAGTATCCGAATGACGATTTTACGGCCGAAAACGCATAAAATGGGGGACTAAAATATGTGTAAATTAGTGAATATCAAATCTCCCCACACTTGAACCTTGCTTGTCCTCAAGCAAGCTAAACTAAAATGCAATAAAAGATAGAATCAAACAAGAACGATAATTTACACACTATTTTATTGAAAACAACTATAAACGGTTAGCCGGTTTTTCGAAAGACAACATCAAAAGACTCAAACCCAACAAGCATATGCAAATATATAGCGACAACCAAAAAGCCGTGACTTCACATTTAATTGAATCAACATGTTAATCTTCACACAACTCACAATGTTCACACACACTCGGTTTTATTTATGAACCATACATAAAATGTGTACATGCAAACACTCAATGCCTCGTCAATGAAATGTGTAATATCATAAGCTTGTCATAAGATCTCGTCTCCACCAACTAACATGCGAAAAAGTGTAAATCAAGAGGTCTTTATAGGTTGTAACGTTAGGCTTGGGCGAAGGGTATGGAAATGGAAATTTAAAGTGGCGAAATGGTTAAAACTCGGTTTTAGCGTTTAACTAGCGACAAACAATGTAACTTTACATACAAACGCCTTAAAAAGGCGACTATTGCGCAATCGAGCTCATCAATGAAATTTTAACATTTAAGCATTCAAAATTGCTCGATTTTTGTCAACTTCACCCTATTTTAGGGTGTTTTATTTTCTGTTTTTTTTTTGTTTTTTTACAAACTAATTATACAATAAACTAAAATAAACGCTAGTTAAACGATTATTTTGACCGAGTTTCAACACAAAAGGGGTTTAAAACATAAAAAGACTAAATTTGGCTAAGTGGGCGATTATGTTGGGTAAACAAAAATAAACGGGAAGGCTCGACATGGTTTATCCTAAAGGGTAACGTAGGGTTTACGGGAAAACATAACACAAAGAACAAGGCTAACAACAAAGGGGTAATCTAAGTGCCTCTATCACTTCTACACAATTCCGCAAGTTCATGGTCTTAACAAGCATGCTAGTGACAAGTTCTAAATTACATATGACATCTGGCTCACTCCTACTCCGATATGAACAAATATATAACAATTTCAAGGCTCAAATATGCTCACGTAACGGAAGGAATGGGTAAAAGGGTGAAAACTGTCATGCAAGTCTTTCTTTGTTTGTCACGCTTTCTGGTTTCCTTTTTCAAAATTTATTTTGCTTGTCGAATTTTTATCATGTCCGAAGCTTTCTAAAACACAACTAACCGGTTTATTTACTAAAATATATACAGAATACAGATATTTTTGAATGATTTTTTTTAAGAGGACAAACAAAGTTAACAAAGTTAACCCCCTCCCCACACTTCAACTTCGCATTGTCCCCAATGCGAAACCCGAAATATAGAGATAAAGGAGAATAATACTCCCCGGAAGATGATTTTTATGCAACGAGACTTCCAAGCTGTATTTGTGATGTGCTTCCGGTCCAAGACTTGATAGCCGAAATCTGCAAGTATGTCACAAGGTGCAGCAAAACAGAACAGAAACAAATAAACCAAATAAACCATAATACATAAATGGAAGTACTAATATCCAAACAAAGATGATGTGTGTTGGTGTGTATATAATTTAGATATATAATTAAGCCCTTTTTACACCTTTAGCCAAGTTTTAAATTTATAAAACACGATATTCACTAACACTAAACACACATATGGGCAAGTGCACCCATCGTGGACGTAGTATAGTGTTGGTAAGATACCGAGGTCGTCCAAGGACACAAGAGCTTTTAATACCGGTTTATCCTCAACGTCTAATCAAATCAAAAAGTGAGAAAAATGTTTTTAAACTAAGAAAATAAAAACTAACTAAATGCTGAAAAATAAAATAAAAATAAAAACAGATAGACAAGATGAATCACTTGGATCCGACTCGTGTATTAGTATAACCTTTGATTATTTTCGCACTTTTGCACTTGTTTAAGAGATTATCTTAGTTATTGTAGTAGGCCCCTCTTTTGAAGGCGACGTTACCCTCAACCCAGTAGTTTGAGTCAGCAAGGATACAATCCTAAAGGGTCGGATTATTGGAAGATAATGGATTAAGTTATTAATGCAAATTATGGTAGGCCCCGCTTTTGGCGGTGACGTTACCCTCGACTAAGTAGTCTGAGTCAGCAGGGATACAGTCCTAAATAGCCGAGTTATAGTATTAATAGTAGTTAACTTATGAGGGGGTCAAAGAGTTTGGATCCCCGCCATCCAATACCTATGGGCATTGAAGGAGATCCTACTAAATTTGACCCAGGTCCCTTGCAGGACCTCTAAACGCTGAACAACGGCAAGACCCTTACCAAACCATTCCCTTAACCCCCGACCAGGTAGCCAACATACCTCCATATAGACCGTGGAGATATGAATGGTGAAAATCTTTTATTTTATATAGACAGTAAAATAATGCCAAGACACCACGGACAAACGATAAGGAAAGATCACCTTCAACATAAGCAACTAGTTATTAAAGTCATTAATACAAAACCAAATAAAAAGTGCAAAAGATTAAAAATAAAAAGTATTATACTAAACACTTGTCTTCACCAAATGATGTAAGAGAATTCGGCAAACATGGCCTTGATTGTCAAGAACTCTTACGATCAATCTTGGATCCCGAGACGACTCATACACTCTACGATGGACAATGGATGATGGTGGTGGATGATGGTGTTATGGTGGTGGTGGGTGGTGGATGAAGTGTGAGAGAGGTGGTGTGCCAAGGGATGAGATGGAATGAAACCAAGCACCCCTATTTATAGGCTGAACAGAAGGCTGGGCACGGCCCCGTGTCCGCTGGACACGCCCCCGTGCCCGTCTGACAGTCTCTCTCCTCATTAATTGTAATTCGCAATTACAATTAATGCGCCTGCTGCACTTTCACCACGCCCCCGTGCTCACTGGACACGGCCCCGTGGTGGGCAATGGAAGCTTCTACCAGTTTGTCTTTTATGCTGCTTCTTGGGCACGGCCCCGTGCTGGCTGAGCACGAGGCGTGTTCAGGCTTCTGTTTTCTCTTCTTTGCTTTGGAGGATGCCGTTGAGGGTCCGGGCAGTCTTCTTTTATTCCTTTCCTTGTATTTATGCTAGAATTAGTTGTCTTTTTGCTTCTTTTGTGAATTTGAGCTCATTTCATCCTGAAAATACAAAAGAAAGACAAAAACACTCTTTTTCCAACATTAGTACTTAAAAAGGGTTAGTTTTATGCCTTAATTGATGTGATTTATATGTTGCATTTTACACACATCAAATACCCCCACACTTGAATTTTTGCTTGTCCTCAAGCAAAACTCTTTAAATGTGGCTTACACTCCCAAATGGAATAGGTAGAAGAGAATGTTTTTGGTTTGTCATAGAGTGTCGGGAATCCAAAGATCTTTTTAGGTTTTATTTTTATTTATTCACAATCCTATTCGTTATGATTTATTGAGAACGTCTCATAGGATAAATTACTTATTTGGGCATAACATGCCTTTTTTAAAATTTTATTTATATACAAGTTCACATACCTCACGGGATAAATCACTCAACATTCGGCCGTAGGTGTATTTTTAGTGAATCACTCGAGAGCGGCATGGAACTCACGCCTTCCATAGGCTTGCCAAGCAATCAATCCTCTTCCTTTTTAACTTTATACCTTTGTAAATATCAAGAGGACTTTTTGGGTGAAGGGTTAGGCTTGGGCTAAAGGTGGGTGGTTGGGTTAGTGGTTAGAAAAAGGGCGAAAAGCGTAAAAAGCGTCGGTTTTCGAAAAAAAAATTTTAGTGACTTTTTATTTTGAAGTATTTCTTCAAACAAGCTTTTGTTTGTATAGCTTTGTTTGTTTTTAACTTCATCCTCATATATATATATATATATATATATATATACTTAGTCACATAAAAGAACGAGCTTGCGAAAAACCGAGCTTTGTTACTAAAATAAGGGGTGAAAAATAAAAAGGTTTTTGGTGGGTAGAAAGGTTTTTAGGGTAATGAAATGAAAGGTTTAGGCTCAAAGGGGTTAACTAGGGGGATTTTGGGTAGGTGGTAAAAAAAAATTGAAAAATAATGGTGTAGAAAGAAAAATGGTTAGTCCTAATGCCTCCATCATTTGCTTACTTGGGTTTAAGTTGGTAAGGACCGGGAATGAATCGTCGTGGCAAGTTCTAGAGTTGTAAGAACCAAGCGGCTATTCACACAAGAAACGAAAAATGAGCATTTAGTCTAAAGATGTAAATTTGTATGCTCAATAAAGGCTTAAAACTCACTTTTGTGGGAATGGGTTTTTAATGTGATCAAGTATATATAATTAAATTTTAACTAGACTTGTTATGCCGTTTCATAATTTTCTTATGTTGGTTCTTGTTATCACGACGCTTTCGGTTGTAAATTTTTTAAAAATATAACCTTATTAATCTTGTGATTCCTAACTTAAACTTTAGACAAGTAAAAATGAAAGGATTTTTGAAAAAATTTGGGGTGTTTAGCGGTTCCAATAGAGTTTTGTGTAAGGCTTGTTGTTAGGACTTGCAAAATTTCAAAGTGTTAGCTTCCCCCCACACTTAAATTACACATTGTCCTCAGTGTGTCCCAAAAATAAATTTTTAGGTTGATTGGATGTGTGGTGTGGTGTTAAAAAGCAAAGATTTATGTTACTGGCAGCCTGGACACGGCCCCGTGGTGACCGGGCACGGCCCCGTGGTCAGGTGCCAGTAACAGAAATTAAAGAAATGAGACAGAAGCCTGGACACGGGGGCGTGTCTGGTGAACACGGCCCGTGTCCAGTTACCTGAACTGGGCGTTTTTCTGCAGGTGGTTCAGCACGGGGCCGTGTTGGTTGGGCACAGCCCGTGTTGAGCCTTCTGTGATGGAGATTTGTGTCGGGTTGCTCTGTTCTTTGTGCATGGGGCCATTTTTCTCGTTCCCTTTTTCATCCATTACCACCATGAGTGTGTTTTATTCATCAATAACCATCAATCTTAGAAACCATCATATCATTGCAAACATAGAGAATTACATATAGTTAATCTAAATAACTAGGGGGATACATGAGGTTATCATAAAGGTTCTACTTATTTAGAAAAATTTCGGGAATAGCTTCCCGATGTAGGAAGACCCTTTAGCCGATGGCTCCTCGGTTATTGTTCAAAGCCACTCTTCTATCTCCCTTGGGAGGAAGAAAGCAGCTTCATTCTCTTCAGTGGCTTGAGGAGGAACATTCACCGGGACTCCTTGCACCACCCTTTGCTGAGGCCCTTGGTGCATGGCATACCATTCGGCCGGGATGATGACCTCGGGTACTACATTCCACGCTCTTTGGGTTATTACGGGAACCAAAGGCGGGGAGGCGAGAAGGTTTAACCTCTGGTGCAGGAGGTTCACTTCTCGCAGACAGCCTTCCAACCCCACTGTCAGATGATTAATATGGTCCACTAGCGCTTCTTCTACTCCCGTCATCTCGTCTATCGCTTCCCTTAAGGCGTAAACGTAGTTTACTAGGGAGTCTTCTGCTGTGGACGACCTTCTCCCATTTCGGTTATTTCTTGAAGATGATCCGCTAGTTCTGCTGGCCATTTTCTGTGGAAGAAACCTAAAATAACTGAATTTTTTGCAAAACAGCACCTCGAACAGAAAATAACTGAATTTTTTGCAAAACAGCACCTCGAACACGGCCCCGTGTTCACTGAACACGGCCCGTGTTCAGTTGTCTGCAGGATTTTTTTGGCTAAGGATTCTTGGGTTTTAAATTATTTTCACATCTTTTAACTGTGGTTTAAGCTTAGATAATTCAAAACAAAGTTATAAAATCAACTTTAAACGAGAATCCATAGCAAATAATCTTACAAACTTTTCATAGAAGGTTGGAATCATGGGGTTTCCAAGCTTCCATGGAGGAGATGTTTGAAAAATTTTGAAAGAAGGAGAAATGAACAAAAGTGGAAAGGACAAGATGGTCCTTGGGAACCTTCTTTTAGCACTTACCTAGGATGGTATATGTGAAGATCCCAGGAATCTCTGTCTAGTGAAGTGGTCAAAAATGAGCAGGATTCAGGCTGCATTTAAAGAAAACGACAGCACGTTGGACACGGCCCCGTGTCCGCTGGGCACGGCCCCGTGTGCAGAGAAAATCCTGACACATTTTGTCCGTATTCTGACAAAATCAGCAGAGAATCTTCTGGGTGGGCACGGGGTCGTGTTTACCGGACACGGCCCCGTGTCGGGAGGCTGTTTTATGGAGTTTTGTTGCTCCTAAAGATTTTATTTATATCGGGTGGTTCTTGATTGGTTGGGACAACCCCAAAGTGCCTAAGATACCTTAATTGTCCTATACTAAGGCGAGAACGCAAGAGGTTATCGGTGAGGGTAATTCCTATTTTCATTCTAGGTGGACAAGTCCAACCCTTTCCCGGGCTCTCGTTAAAGAAGGTGTATGCCGAATCGCTCAGGTCTATGTATGCACCGAACGAAGTCGATGGAGAGTCCTTCACGGCACAATCGGCACAGGGACGACTATCGTCCAAGTCTTTTCTAGGTATGAAGGTATTTTCGGGAGCAACGAGGTTGTCGGAATGCGGTTCCAACATTTCCTCATGGTCATCGTCTTGGGGCGGATCAATAAAATCCTTCCTAAGTTCCTTTGACCAATTTAGAATTAGTTCTTCTAGTTGAAATAACTCGTCAAGGAGCATTTCCCCTAGAATATCTGGCTGGGCGCATTCGAGGGAGAGATAGTGCTTATTTTCACTTTCGCCCCTCTTAAGGTTATAAGGAATCGGTGGGTCTATATAGTGGGGCCTATAATTTAGAAAATAACATTTTAATTCTTTATGTTCGCCTCCACATAATCGACACCACGTACCATAAGAGTTCCGAAAGTAAAAAGAATTACTATCACTCATGTTTGTGTCAGAAATTACCAACCGCCGGGATCTAACGGTTATGTTTTCAGTAAGAGAATCTTGGGCACGGGGGCGTGTTGAGTGGACACGGCCTCGTGTTCAGCTTACTGTCTGACTTAAAACAGGATTGCCAGTTCTAATGATTGAGCACGGGGGCGTGTTCAGCGGGCACGGCCCGTGCTGAGCTCTGCAGAAGCTGAAAAACTAAGAAAAATCCTAAAAATTAAAAAGAAAAATAAAAATATGATTAGGCCGTTGATTCCTAACTTTCTTAAAATCCTTGTGTCCCCGGCAGCGGCGCCAAAAACTTGATGTGTGTTGGTGTGTATATAATTTAGATATATAATTAAGCCCTTTTTACACCTTTAGCCAAGTTTTAAATTTATAAAACACGATATTCACTAACACTAAACACACATATAGGCAAGTGCACCCATCGTGGACGTAGTATAGTGTTGGTAAGATACCGAGGTCGTCCAAGGACACAAGAGCTTTTAATACCGGTTTATCCTCAACGTCTAATCAAATCAAAAAGTGAGAAAAATGTTTTTAAACTAAGAAAATAAAAACTAACTAAATGCTGAAAAATAAAATAAAAATAAAAACAGATAGACAAGATGAATCACTTGGATCCGACTCGTGTATTAGTATAACCTTTGATTATTTTCGCACTTTTGCACTTGTTTAAGAGATTATCTTAGTTATTGTAGTAGGCCCCTCTTTTGAAGGCGACGTTACCCTCAACCCAGTAGTTTGAGTCAGCAAGGATACAATCCTAAAGGGTCGGATTATTGGAAGATAATGAATTAAGTTATTAATGCAAATTATGGTAGGCCCCGCTTTTGGCGGTGACGTTACCCTCGACTAAGCAGTCTGAGTCAGCAGGGATACAGTCCTAAATAGCCGGGTTATAGTATTAATAGTAGTTAACTTATGAGGGGGTCAAAGAGTTTGGGTCCCCGCCATCCAATACCTATGGGCATTGAAGGAGATCCTACTAAATTTGACCCAGGTCCCTTGCAGGACCTCTAAACGCTGAACAAGGGCAAGACCCTTACCAAACCGTTCCCTTAACCCCCGACCAGGTAGCCAACATACCTCCATATAGATCATGGAGATATGAATGGTGAAAATCTTTTATTTTATATAGACAGTAAAATAATGCCAAGACACCACGGACAAACGATAAGGAAAGATCACCTTCAACATAAGCAACTAGTTATTAAAGTCATTAATACAAAACCAAATAAAAAGTGCAAAAGATTAAAAATAAAAAGTATTATACTAAACACTTGTCTTCACCAAGTGATGTAAGAGACTTAGGCAAACATGGCCTTGATTGTCAGGAACTCTTACGATCAATCTTGGATCCCGAGACGACTCACACACTCTATGATGGACAATGGATGATGGTGGTGGATGATGGTGTTATGGTGGTGGTGGGTGGTGGATGAAGTGTGAGAGAGGTGGTGTGCCAAGGGATGAGATGGAATGAAACCAAGCACCCCTATTTGTAGGCTGAACAGAAGGCTGGGCACGGCCCCGTGTCCGCTGGACACGCCCCCGTGCCCGTCTGACAGTCTCTCTCCTCATTAATTGTAATTCGCAATTACAATTAATGCGCCTGCTGTACTTTCACCACGCCCCCATGCTCGCTGGACACGGCCCCGTGGTGGGCAATGGAAGCTTCTACCAGTTTGTCTTTTATGCTGCTTCTTGGGCACGGCCCCGTGCTAGCTGAGCACGGGGCGTGTTCAGGCTTCTGTTTTCTCTTCTTTGCTTTGGAGGATGCCGTTGAGGGTCCGGACAGTCTTCTTTTATTCCTTTCCTTGTATTTATGCTAGAATTAGTTGTCTTTTTGCTTCTTTTGTGAATTTGAGCTCATTTCATCCTGAAAATACAAAAGGAAGACAAAAACACTCTTTTTCCAACATTAGTACTTAAAAAGGGTTAGTTTTATGCCTTAATTGATGTGATTTATTTGTTGCATTTTACACACATCAAAAGACAAGACATAAAAGCTAAATTGTCTGAAAATAAAGAGTACATAACCAGGGGTGTTGAAATAACAACCAAAATGAACACCCGAAATATAAAGTACTGAAATGCTACTACCACCACCAGCTACTCATCATCACCGTCAGCACCACCTCCTGGTTGACTCGCAGCTGCTCCTGGTTCAGCTGCATTTGTTGAAATTGGTGGTACAAATCAGGATAAGATGGGATGCCGGGTGCCTAGTCTTGGTGCTGCTGGAACTGCTGGTGTGGTGGTGTGGGTGGTGGTACACACAGTTATGAAGATTCTGTCAAACTGATCTGGGTGTTTCGCACGGGCGTGCGAATGGACGCATGGTCATGCGTCACAGAGATCAGTGGTGGTGCGGTCTTGATTATCGGAACATGACGGGATTGCAAGGACGTGCGACATGTCGCATCACCGTGCATATCCGGCACCACAGTTAAAAATCATGAACGACCAGCATACGCACGACCGTTCCATGTACAGAACGACCGTCCGATCCCGTTTTCTGCAGATTCTTAACCCCGAATCAGAACTGTCAAATCTTTTCAAAATTTTTCAAGTTTCTAGTGACAGGGGGTTAGGAAATCAGCCGGGTGTTCATGATTTGTGAAGTTCTTGCAAGGGCTAGGGTTTCGATTTGTTTATGAAGGGAACCCTAAAAAGCCTTGAAGAAATCGGAGAATCTAACCATAGAAAGCGATAAAAACAGGAAATCGACAAGAAAAAAAAAACAAACCGTGCGAGAAGATCTGAGAAACCGTGCGAAAAATGGTGCGATTTTGGGGAAAAAATCGGCCAGGAACGAGAGTGCAGTAGGGTTTCGCGAATGTGAGAAGTGGATGCAGATGAGGGCTTTTATTTGGAACAATGACAAAATGCCCCTGACCATGCGCAAGGTCATGCCAAATCGCACGTTCGTGCGATCCATGGCACGGCCATGCCAAATCTGCAGATGTGTCTGTTTGCTGCAGAAACCAGTTTCAGCACTCTTTTTGGCCGTTTTTCACCATTTTTGCAACACGCTAACTGTTTTAACATTTGTCTAACATAGAACCTTAGCTCGGTATGATTAAAAACTGTACACGACTACGGAAACTACCAAACATACCAAAATTACGTAAAGACGGCAAAAACACAAATATAGACAATTTTTCCCCTAAAGCGACAAAGACGCTCTTGCTACATTTTTGGTCCTCGAGTCAGTAGCATAGACTCATGCAAAATTTTTATCGGCGAGTCGATAGCAAGACTCATGCTAAATTTTTTTGTCGGCGAGTCGATAGCAAGACTCATGCTAAATTTATGTCGACGAGTCGATAGCAAGACTCATGCTAAATTTTTGTCGGCGAGTCGATAGCAAGACTCATGCTAAATTTTTGTCGGCGAGTCGATAGCAAGACTCATGTCTCCACACTCGTTACATGTGCGGGTCATTACCACACCCCTATTTATTATTATTATTATTATTATTATTTTTTTCTTTTTTTTTTTTGCTGAATAGAAACAGAATATTAAAATAAATGAGCAGAAAATTTTATAACAATTCATAAATGGGCCCGAATTTTTATAAAAATCATAATGAATTAAATAATCGAATCGACTAGTAAAAAATAATTTTTCGGAGCCGAAACTCAAAGAATAAATGAATAAATAAATCCGGATTCGAACAAATAAATGGAACAAAAATTTACAAGTGTGCAAAATAATCACGAAAACGAATAAAATGAATTAAAATCAAGAAATATTAACAAATAAATAAACAAATAAATAATCAAGAAAATATTCACAAATATTAACAAGTATATATGCCGATAAAATAATAACTTGGGTCGTTCCTAAAGCTCGCCATTTCCCCAGCAACGCCGTCAAAAACTTGACGTGTGCGCGACTACACATATTTTTACAATGAAATTACACACGATTTGGTTTTAAATTTATAAAAGTGATTATTACTTTTACATCAAAACACACACGAAAGAGGCAAGTGTACCCCATCATATATGTAGTAAAGTATCTGTAAGAACCAAGTATCGATCCAAGGAAATGGGCGGAGAAATAATACTAGACGTTTGTCACTAAACTACCCGTAAAAACATAACTTGTTTGATTTATAATAAACTAAAGTAAGCATAAACAAATACTTATAAAACATAGTTGATTTCAAATACTAAAATAGATAAATAGACTTGCTTAATACACAACCAAAGCATGTAAACTAAGTCGGTTTTGGCACTAGAAGCACTCGGTCAATTCTCCAATTTTGAGACAATTAGTATCCCTTTCGGCAATCCTAACATGATAATCATTTGGAAAGTTAAAACGATAAACACACTTTAACCACCTAAAATTGTTCTTTAACGTGCAATTGATAAATGTCTATAAAAATCTCCTAAAAATAAATTAGTCATCCGTTAGGAGTTTTCTAACCTCACTTAATCAAGGAAAGCGACACCGATAAACACAATGCAACCACCGAGACAAGCATAAACCAGATTAAATCACAACCGAGTTCATTTACAAATCTAGAATATAAATCCACCAAGCAAGCAATTTTGGCCGAAACTACTAACTAAGTTAACAATTTATATTAAGAATTCATAACGACACCATTTAACCCGTTAAGGTCCTTACGTGACGGCAAGCTTTCTTGGTTAACAATAATTACATTTTATTAAACCACTAACCATTTCTAGTATCATGGTGCCCACATTTTAACCAAGGTAAACTAGTTAACCAAGTTTAAAGTTTACTAATACATAATTAATTAAGCTTCATTTTTCAACTATCTCAACTAACCAAGTACCAATCATCCAACACAATTACCTATAATCAAGAAATCAATATCAATAACAAGGTTGCAAACTAATCATCAAAGATTAACATAGAAAATACTTCCAAATGTCATTACAAACAAAGATTAACATACTAATGGCTATAATCAAGAGGGATTGTTGTGTTTTTGCCCAAAGGCTACAATAATACAAAATAATCAATCTTAATGCTTGAAACATAACAAAAATATGGAAAGACTTAAGAATTAAACCATAAACAAGCATAAGAATGAGAATCCGGATAGAAACGGAGCTTATCGGCACAATGTGGCTTGAATCTGGGTCAAAAGCATAGCCTCCGGAGCCTGTGAAATCGCCTGATGAGCTCCCAAAAACCCAGAATTACGAACAGAATGTTTCTGTTCGTTTTTTATATATTTTCGATGTCGCACGGTCGTGCACCGATCGCACGACCGTTCACTTTTTGCATTATTGGAGTTACTGTTCATGACATCAGCAGAGTTGACTGGTCTTCGGCCTCGCACGACCGTTCTTCATATGGCATGACCGTGCGTTTCCCGGATCTTGTTGCACGGACTGATGCACTGGTCGTTCATCACCGGGATTTGGCTGAACATCGGATCCGCACGGGGTGCAATGTATGGCACGTCCGTGCGTCACCGAGAATGCCTTGCACGCCGTGTTACACTGGTCGTTCATCACCGGGATGGTCTTGATAATCGGAGATGCACGGTCGTTCCTCAGACCGCACGACCGTTCCTCTTGCCCAGGTCAGTTTTCTAACAGAATGTTCGCAGCTTCGTCGTTTTGTCCGGAAAGTCCTCATTTTCACTATCATCTTGTCCGGTGTGCTGTTTTAGACATGTAAACAAAAGTATACGTAATTAAGTATCCGAATGACGATTTTACAGCCGAAAACGCATAAAATGGGGATAAAATGGGGGACTAAAATATGTGTAAATTAGCGAATATCAAATCCCCCCACACTTGAACCTTGCTTGTCCTCAAGCAAGCTAAACTAAAATGCAATAAAAGATAGAATAAAACAAGAACGATAATTTACACACTATTTTATTGAAAACAACTATAAACGGTTAGCCGGTTTTTCGAAAGACAACATCAAAAGACTCAAACCCAACAAGCATATGCAAATATATAGCGACAACCAAAAAGCCGTGACTTCACATTTAATTGACTCAACATGTTAATCTTCACACAACTCACAATGTTCACACACACTCGGTTTTATTTATGAACCATACATAAAATGTGTACATGCAAACACTCAATGCCTCGTCATTGAAATGTGTAATATCATAAGCTTGTCATAAGATCTCGTCTACACCAACTAACATGCGAAAAAGTGTAAATCAAGAGGTCTTTACGGGTTGTAACGTTAGGCTTGGGCGAAGGGTATGGAAATGGAAATTTAAAGTGGCGAAATGGTTAAAATTCGGTTTTAGCGTTTAACTAGCGACAAACAATGTAACTTTACATACAAACACCTTAAAAAGGCGACTATTGCGCAATCGAGTTCATCAATGAAATTTTAACATTTAAGCATTCAAAATTGTTCGATTTTTCTCAACTTCACCCTATTTTAGGGTGTTTTATTTTCTGTTTTTTTTTTTGTTTTTTTTATAAACTAATTATACAATAAACTAAAATAAATGCTAGTTAAACGATTATTTTGACCGAGTTTCAACACAAAAGGGGTTTAAAACATAAAAAGGCTAAATTTGGCTAAGTGGGCGATTATGTTGGGTAAACAAAAATAAACGGGAAGGCTCGACATGGTTTATCCTAAAGGGTAACGTAGGGTTTACGGGAAAACACAACACAAAGAACAAGGCTAACAACAAAGGGGTAATCTAAGTGCCTCTATCACTTCTACACAATTCCGCAAGTTCATGGTCTTAACAAGCATGCTAGTGACAAGTTCTAAATTACATATGACATCCGGCTCACTCCTACTCCGAAATGAACAAATATATAACAATTTCAAGGTTCAAATATGCTGACGTAACGGAAGGAATGGGTAAACGTATGAAAACTGTCATGCAAGTCTTTCTTTGTTTGTCATGCTTTCTAGTTTCCTTTTTCAAAATTTATTTTGCTTGTCGAATTTTTATCAGGTCCGAAGCTTTCTAAAACACAACTAACCGGTTTATTTACTAAAATATATACAAAATACAGATATTTTTGAATGATTTTTTTAAGAGGACAAACAAAGTTAACAAAGTTAACCGCCTCCCCACACTTGAACTTCGCATTGTCCCCAATGCAAAACCCGAAATATAAAGATAAAGGAGAATAATACTCCCCTGAAGATGATTTTTATGCAACGAGACTTCCAAGCTGTATTTGTGATGTGCTTCCGGTCCAAGACTTGATAGCCGAAATCTGCAAGTATGTCACAAGGTGCAGCAAAACAGAACAGAAACAAATAAACCAAATAAACCATAATACATAAATAGAAGTACTAAAATCCAAACAAAGACAAGACATAAAAGCTAAATTGTCTAAAAATAAAGAGTACATAACCGGGGGTGTTGAAATAACAACCAAAATGAACACCCGAAATATAAAGTACTGAAATGCTACTACCACCACCAGCTACTCATCATCACTGTCAGCACCACCTCCTGGTTGACTCGCAGCTGCTCCTGGTTCAGCTGCATTTGTTGAAATTGGTGGTACAAATCCAGATAAGATGGGATGCCGGGTGGCTAGTCTTGGTGCTGCTGGAACTGCTGGTGTGGTGGTGTGGGTGGTGGCTGATTCTGCTCCTCCTCTTCATGCTCGGCCGAACACACAGTTATGAAGATTCTGTCAAACTGATCTGGGTCTTTCGCACGGGCGTGCGAATTGACGCATGGTCATGCGTCACCGAGATCAGTGGTGGTGCGGTCTTGATTATCGGAACATGACGGGATTGCACGGACGTGCGACTGGTCGCATCACCGTGCATATCCGGCACCACAGTTAAAAATAATGAACGACCCGCATACGCACGACCGTTCCATATATAGAACGACCGTCTGATCCCGTTTTCTGCAGATTCTTAACCCCGAATCAGAACTGTCAAACCTTTTCAAAATTTTTCAAGTTTCTAGTGAAAGGGGGTTAGGAAATCAGCCGGGTGTTCATGATTTGTGAAGTTCTTGCAAGGGCTAGGGTTTTGATTTGTTTATGAAGGGAACCCTAAAAAGCCTTGAAGAAATCGGAGAATCTAACCCTAGAAAGCGATAAAAACAGGAAATCGACAAGAAAAAAAACAAACCTGCGAGAAGATCTGAGAAACCGTGCGAAAAATGGTGCGATTTTGGGGAAAAAATCGGCCAGGAACGAGAGTGCAGTAGGGTTTTGCGAATGTGAGAAGTGGATGCAGATGAGGGCTTTTGTATGGAACAATGACAAAATGCCCCTTACCATGCGCACGGTCATGCGGATTTTCGCACGGGCGTGCGGATCCGATGTTGACCCATTCTTGCACGTTGACCTCGGTAATGCACGGGGGTGGGACTCGAGGTGCAGGCCAGCCCGAAATCGCACGGGCGTGCGACCCATGGCACGGCCATGCCAAATCTGCAGATGTGTCTGTTTGCTGCAGAAACCAGTTTCAGCACACTTTTTGGCCGTTTTTCACCATTTTTGCAACACGCTAACTGTTTTAACATTTGTCTAACATAGAACCTTCGCTCGGTATGATTAAAAACTGTACACGACTACGGAAACTACCAAACATACCAAAATTACGTAAAGACGGCAAAAACACAAATATAGACAATTTTTCCCCTAAAGCGACAAAGACGCTCTTGCTACATTTTTGGTCCTCGAGTCAGTAGCGTAGACTCATGCTAAATTTTTATCGGCGAGTCGATAGCAAGACTCATGCTAAATTTTTTTGTCGGCGAGTCGATAGCAAGACTCATGCTAAATTTTTGTCGGCGAGTCGATAGCAAGACTCATGCTAAATTTTTGTCGGCGAGTCGATAGCAAGACTCATGCTAAATTTTTGTCGGCGAGTCGATAGCAAGACTCATGTCCCCACACTTGTTACATGTGCGGGTCATTACCACACCCCTATTTATTATTATTATTATTATTTCTTTTTTTTTGCTGAATAGAAATAGAATATTAAAAAAATGAGCTAAAAATTTTATAACAATTCATAAATGGGCCCGAAATTTTATAAAATTCATAATGAATTAAATAATCGAATCGGCTAGTATAGAAATAATTTTTCGGAGCCGAAACTCAAAGAATAAATGAATAAATAAATCCGGATTCGAACAAATAAATGGAACAAAAATTTACAAGTGTGCAAAATAATCACGAAAACGAATAAAATGAATTAAAAGTACCAATTGATGTATTTTAAGAAATAAGCCGATAAATGAATGCTTCAAGACGCTCCCCAAAAAGGGAATTGATCATCAAGAAATATTAACAAATAAATAAACAAATAAATAATCAAGAAAATATTCACAAATATTAACAAGTATATACGCCGATAAAATAATAACTTGGGTCGTTCTAGCTCGCCATTTCCCCGGCAACGGCGCCAAAAACTTAACGTGTGCGTGACTACACATATTTTTACAATGAAATTACACACGATTTGGTTTTAAATTTATAAAAGTGATTATTACTTTTACATCAAAACACACACGAAAGAGGCAAGTATACCCCGTCATATATGTTGTAAAGTATCAGTAAGAACCAATTATCGATCCAAGAAAATGGGCGGAGAAATAATACTAGACCTTTGTCACTAAACTACCGGTAAAAACATAACTTGTTTGATTTTTAATAAACTAAAGTAAGCATAAACAAATACTTATAAAACATAGTAGATTTCAAATACTAAAATAGATAAATAGCCTTGCTTAATACACAACCAAAGCATGTCAACTAAGTCGGTTTTGGCACTAGAAGCATTCGGTCAATTCTCCAATTTTGAGACAATTAGTATCCCTTTCGGGAATCCTAACATGACAATCATTCAGAAAGTTAAAACGATAAACACACTTTAACCACCTAAAATTGTTCTTTAACGTGCAATTGATAAATGTCTATAAAAATCTCCTAAAAATAAGTTAGTCATCCGTTACGAGTTTTCTAACCTCACTTAATCAAGGAAAGCGACACCGATAAACACAATGCAACCACCGAGACAAGCATAAACTAGATTAAATCACAACCGAGTTCATTTTACAAATCTAGAATATAA
The DNA here is from genome assembly GCF_002127325.2 of Helianthus annuus. Classification (NCBI taxonomy): domain Eukaryota; kingdom Viridiplantae; phylum Streptophyta; class Magnoliopsida; order Asterales; family Asteraceae; genus Helianthus; species Helianthus annuus. Next base: position 138,901,676 of record NC_035445.2, read on the forward strand.
ATCCACCAAGCAAGCAATTTTGGCCGAAACTACTAACTAAGTTAACAATTTGTATTAAGAATTCATAACGACACCATTTAACCCGTTAAGGTCCTTACGTGACGGCAAGCTTTCTTGATTAACCATAATTACATTTTATTAAACCACTAACCATTTCTAGTATCATGGTGCCCACATTTTAACCAAGGTAAACTAGTTAACCAAGTTTAAAGTTTACTAATACATGATTAATTAAGCTTCATTTTTCAACTATCTCAACTAACCAAGTACCAATCATCCAACACAATTACTTATAATCAAGAAATCAATATTAATAACAAGGTTGCAAACTAATCATCAAAGATTAACATAGAAAATACTTCCAAATGTCATTACAAACAAAGACTAACATACTAATGGCTATAATCAAGCAAGGGATTGTTGTGTTTTTGCCCAAAGGCTACAATAATACATAATAATTAATCTTAATGCTTGAAACATAACAAAAATATGGTAAGACTTAAGAATTCAAAGCATAAACAAGCATAAGAATGAGAATTCGGATAGAAACGGAGCTTATCGGCACAATGTGGCTTGAATCCGGGTCAAAAGCATAGCCTCCGGAGCCTGTGAAATCGCCTGATGAGCTCCCGAAAACCCAGAATTACGAACAGAATGTTTCTGTTTGTTTTTTATATATTTTCGATGTCGCACGGTCGTGCACCGATCGCACGACCGTTCACTTTTTGCATTATTGGAGTTACTGTTCATGACATCAGCAGAGTTGACTGGTATTCGGTCTCGCACGACCGTTCTTCATATGGCATGACCGTGCGTTTCCGGGATCTTGTTGTACGGACTGATGCACTTGTCGTTCATCACCGGGATTTGGCTGAACATCGGATCCGCACGGGGTGCAATGTATGGCATGTCCGTGCGTCACCGGGATTGCCTTGCACGCCGTGTTGCACTGGTCCTTCATCACCGGGATGGTCTTGATAATCGGAGATGCACGGTCGTTCCTCAGACTGCACGACCGTTCCTCTTGGCCAGGTCAGTTTTCTAAAGAATGTTCGCAGCTTCGTCGTTTTGTCCGGAAAGTCCTCATTTTCACTATCATCTTGTCCGGTATGCAGTTTTAGGCCTGTAAACAAAAGTATACATAATTAAGTATCCGAATGACAATTTTACGGCCGAAAACGCATAAAATGGGGATAAAATGGGGGACTAAAATATGTGTAAATTAGTGAATATCAACAGTTCTAGAGCCTTTTGGAAAATTTGGTCCAAAGAGCATCGAAGGAATATTTGTGGGTTATTCAAGTCCACTAAAACGAGTCTTTGTTCCAAGCATGAAGCGGATCATCGAAGCACATAATGTTGAATGTCAAGGTTATACAATGTCAGCTCAGAATCCCGGTGACTCATGGCGATTCAACTATGACACTCTGTGGGATTCGTTTGTCATGGAGGAAGAACTAGAGTTTTTTTATGAGTTAGATATTCTAAGAGAGTATGAATCATCACAGGAAAGGTTTCCAGCTGAGTCTTCAAGGCGTCAATGGCAAACTTCAAATGATAATGAAGCCGGTCCAAGCAATGCTAGAGAACATGATGATATTCAGCAATCTTCAGAACGTGAACATGCTCCTGATAATTAGACGACAGTCAACCATAATCTAGAATCTGATGATAGACCAATATTTGATCATGGTGATTCAGATTCTGAGGGGGAGCAAATCCATATTTCAAGTCAAATAATTCCAGTCAGTGAACAAGGTGCAAATCAAAACGTCACAAATTTGGAAGGCGAGGTAGATGTTCCAGGCGTGGTGATGCAAAGAACTCTTTCGTACCATCCAGAGGAGTTAATTATTGGAGAATTACAATCAGGCGTCCACACAAGACGACAAATTGACCAAGGCCTTACTTGTTTTTATTCTATAATTGCTCCTTTACAAACAGAGTTTTCACTAAATTGTTTTATTTCGCAGATTGAACCAAGAACATATAAGGAAGCACTAACCGAAGATTCTTGGGTCAACGTGATGCAGGAGGAGCTAAGTCAATTTGAAAAGTTGGGAGTGTGGAAATTGGTAGACCTACCTGATGGTCACAGGAACATTAGCACCAACTGGGTGTTTAAGTGCAAAAGAGACAATCGAGGGGTTATTATTCGCAACAAAGCTCGACTCGTAGTCCAGGCTTTCAGTCAGTAGGAGGGTATAGATTTCACCGAAGTGTATGCTCCCGTGGCTAGACTTGAAGCGATTAGAATCTTCCTAGCATTTGCATCGTGGAAAGGATTTAAAGTATATCAGTTAGATGTTAAATCGTCTTTTCTCTGCGGGAAGGTAAAAGAGGAGGTATATGTCGGACAGCCACCGGGTTTCACCGACCCAATCCACAAAGACAAGGTTTATTTACTGGATAAAGCGTTGTATGGTTTACACCAGGCCCCGAGAGCTTGGTACGAGACATTGTCTCAACACCTGCTTGCCAACAGCTTCATCCGTGGAAAAGTGGATGCCACTCTCTTCACCAAAGAAGTCGACGGTCATCTTCTGATAGTTCAGATATACGTGGACGACATCATATTTGGGTCAACAAATGAAAATTTGTGCAAAGATTTTGAAAAAGTTATGAAACAAAAATTTGAAATGTCATCGATGGGTGAGATGAAATTCTTTTTGGGGCTTCAGGTTGATCAACTACCCAAAGGAATATTCATACATCAGACGAAGTATGTTCATGATATCTTAGAGAAATTTGGGATGTGAGGATCTACTCTAGCTTCCACCCCATTAGCAACGAACCATGGGATAAATCCTGATCTCACCGGAGAGAAGGTAGATGAAACGATGTATCGTTCCATGATCGGATTGCTGATGTATTTGACAGCTTCAAGACCTGATATCATGTATCCAACCTGCCTCGTAGCAAGATTTCAATCAAACCCGAGAGCCTCGCATATGGTGATTGTGAAACGGATATTGCGCTACCTGAAAGGAACTCCATCATTGGGGTTGTGTTATCCAAAAGAAGGCGACTTTACGCTCGAAGGGTATTCCGATTCCGACTTCGGATGCTGCAAAGTTAACGCTAAATCAACAACTACGGGATGTCAGTTTTTCGGACCACGATTGGTCACCTGGCAATGTAAGAAGCATACCTCTGTAGTTTTATCCACATGTGAAGCTGAATATGTATCTGCTAGCAGTTGCTGTTCTCAGATCTTGTGGATCCAGCAACAGATGCGCGACTACGGTTTGCAATTCCTTACTACCCCTATATTTGTTGATAATGAGGCAGCGATAAACATAACAAAAAATCCTGTTCATCACGCTAAAATGAAACACATTGAAATTCGTCATCACTTCATCCGAGATTGTTTCGAGAAGGAGTTGATACGAATTGAGAAAATCCACACTGACGAACAAAAAGTTGATTTACATACCAAAGCGTTTGATAAAACTCGTTTTAAATATCTTTTAAAACTGAACGGTATGAAGCTTTTATCGGTGTCGGAAGGGATTATTGGCGTAGATGAAGGTACCGCTGTAGATGATGTTGAAAAGCAGTCTGCAATGGTTTGTCGATTTTTTTACTTGTTTTGGTATTTAGGGGGAGTTAGTATTTTCAGAAAATACAAAAACAGTAAAAATTCAAAAACCCAAAAACATGAGATATTTCAAAATCCAAAAACAATAGAAAACTGAAAAAGAGCTTGTGTAAAAAGGGAAAATGAGAGTACATCAGCCAGACAGTTACTGTATGCTGAAGAAATGTAAAGTTTAAAATGTGTTAAGCAGTCTCGCTGATGATGTGCCGATAGGTTTTTACACATTTAGTAGGTTTTTTTCGGGATATAAACCTAAATCATCACTTGCTTATTTCGTGGGGAACATCTCCAGGATATATAGGTAACCCCTGAAATCCTGTTTGAAAGGCTCTATTTCTGACATACTAGGTCTTTGTACGTGATGATATCTGGGGTATTATACCAGGACTTCTGATTTTGCGGAAGGAATAGCCTAGTCCTCGTATAATGTTTTGCACAGCTTTGTTCTTAAAAGCTCACCCTCAGCATAAAAAATGATGAAACATTGAAAAATGCTAATCATGTGCTGTTGAAAGAAAAGATTCCCAAAGGGAACCCCACCTAAAGTCGAGCCATCATCTCTCTGTATGAACGGAAGTTCTAGCCTGAGCTCTCATGGTCTCGCATTTACCCCTTTACAGATATCATTAGTGTGCACTCACCTGTAAGACTGAATATAGTGGTCTGGATACAGGAGTATATCCTGAGATGGTACACTCGTATAAGTCAAGATCTTAAAACACTAAATTCGTATCATGAACAGATTGAAATTTGTGTGAAAATTTAAAGAGGATCAGTATATCGACAATCTAAGCGAATTGTTTAATTCTGAGTATGAAATCAAAGCTTAACGGTACTCGTAGCTTGTCAGTTGCTGATATGATTCCCTAACACGCTCACCAAAATATGTTTGTAAATAGTTTACGTTTATTGCATTTCATTTCAGTTTAGCATTCAAAACTCAAAAAGATTTTATAGCTTTCTAGTTTAGAAACTTTATTCATAATCCAAAAAGATTTTACATTTCTGCTTTATTTTTTTTGACAAACCAAAGTGGAAAGCTGATCTTCAGATTCACAGTCTGAAGCAGATGCAGGAAGTTTCTGAGCTGGAAGATGGGTTGTGAGCTTATCATGTTTAGATCTGAAAAATAAAAAGTCAAATCAAATTCATTAATTTGAAACTTGTAATTTTCAGAAAATGTTTGAAAAGTGTTAAACAAAAGTCAGTTTTTGTTTTTGTCTAGAGTCATCCAAGGTCATTAAGTTGGACTTGGTAGACAAATTAAGTACCCATGGTCATTAACTTGGATCTGGATACTTAAGTGGATTTCTAAAAACTGATAAAAGCAACAAATATAGTTAAAAAGTGAAATAGATTATAATGTCAGATTTCTAAGAAGCAGGTAACAGTTTTGAACGTGTGAAAGCAGCAAAGCGAGATCCCCATGGCTAAGTATGAACAAAGTTTGAGCCAGAATACTATTCAAGACTGCGATCCCAGCTGATTGAAAGGGGGAGTCTGAAGACGTAAAAGTCAGATACATATTTTGGATCAACGTTCAAGGGGAAGTGTTAGCTGCTGATGCTGTTAATCTTAAGGAATCAAGAGATCTGATCAAGAAAATTACTAGAGTCGGGTTGCGATTCAAAGAGAGAATTAGAAGGTAAAAAGATTGAGGATGCTTACAGTGTCAAAACAGTTTGGAAAGAGTAAAAAGACTGATCAAGATTGAAGACTCGATGCCAAAGACTTCGTCAACATCCAAGGGGGAGTCTGTTGGTGCATAAATGTCTGTTAACTTTGTCTTTATCGAGTCTTGTATCTAGATAGGATAAACCAGTGCTCAGTATACGGGAAATTAGATTTTGTATGTGAAAGAGTCATTTCGCACGAAATGGTAAGGACCATTTCGTACGAAATGGATCAAACCCATTTTGCACGAAATGAGCTTTGCTTGTTTCGTACGAAATGCCACATCTATAAATAGCCTGAGTTGGTTGTCATTTGTAACGATCCGGATTTCAGAGCCGAGGTGCTGCCGAACTGTCAACTGATCTGTAAAGCTGTGAAATCAATAAAAAGAAGATAATTAGGGAGAATCAAGCTGTAATCAAGTTCGTATCATTGATTCCGCCTTTGATATGGATTAAAACTCTTCTGAACGACTCGTTTAGGTCGCACAACGATCCAACATAGTTTTGTGATCCTCACTTTCCTACACACTATACTAGTATAGTACCTTGTCTTTGGCCCATACGGGATCCCAAAACACTGTTTGTCTATGTACTGAACATCGTCAGCATTTTTCTGAGTTATCCGCTAACTGTGCTAAGCGTGCTTTGTGCATCGTTTATGTCATAAAAGGTGTATGTAAAAATGATGCGACAGTATGAAATGTGATGCACATGTAAGTATGATGCAGAAATCAGAAAGCAGTCATTTGTAATTCAGCACAGTCATTAAGCACTAATCATGGTTAATTAAATTGTACGGATACATGGATTTTTTATGGTTGTCACATTCTCCCCCTGTTAAGAAAATTTCGTCCCGAAATTTTAGTTCTGCTACTAGCTGCAGGGGTGTTGGGGAACAAATGTGGGTATTTCGCTTTCATGCGATCCTCACATTCCCAAGTGAATTCTGGGCCGTGACGCGCATTCCAACACACCTTGACAAGTTTAACACTACTCCTTTTCGTCTTGTTAACCTTCCAATCAGTAAGCTCAACAGGTTCTTCAGTAAAGTGGAGTGTGTCGTCAATGTGGACTTCATCGGCAGGAATGACAACTTGTTCTTGAGTTGGACTCTTTTTCAGATTAGATACATGAAATGTATCATGAACTCCATTCAGTTCTGCAGGTAGGTACAAGGCCAATCCTCTCTAGGATTTTGAATGGTCTAATGTATCTTTGGTTCAACTTCCCACGCTTCCTAAAGCATGCTACACCCTTCCAGGGTGAGACCTTTAATAAAACCATATCTCCAACTTGAAACTCGAAAGGTTTCCTCCTTTGGTCCGCATAGCTCTTTTGTCGATCACGAGCCGCCTTGATGCGCTCTCGGATCTGTATAATCTTGTCTATCGTCTCTTGAACCAATTTGGGACCAACAAGCTGTCTATCACCCGCATCTGCCTAGCATAACGGTGATCGACATTTGCGTCCGTAGAGAGCTTCAAATGGTGCAGCTTGAATGCTTACATGGTAACTGTTGTTATACGAGAATTCTACCAAAGGTAGGTGAGTGTCCCAACTGCCACCCAAATCCATTACGCAAGCTCGCAACATATCTTCTAGCGTTTGAATCGTTTGTTCGCTCTGGCCGTCTGTCTGTGGGTGAAAAGCAGTACTCAGAAATAACTGAGAACCAAAGGCTTCTTGGAAGGATTGCCAAATCCTTGATACAAATCTTTCATCTCTATTAGAGATAATCGAGAGAGGCACTCCATGTCGTGCGACTATCTCTCTGAGGTACAGCTCGGCAAGCTTACTAGTGTTGTCTTTCTCCTTGATTGGCAAAAAGTGTGCAGATTTCGTCAGGCGGTCTACGATTACCCAAATCGTGTCATGACCCCTGGGTGTCTTTGGTAACTTTGTTATAAAATCCATTGAAATCTGCTCCCATTTCCACATGGTTATTTCAGGTTGTTGCAGGAGACCTGAAGGCTTCTGATATTCGGCCTTACCTTGGCGCAAGTCAAACATTTACCAACATACGTTGCAACATCGCCTTTTAATCTCGACCACCAGTAGAAATCCTTTAAATCTTGGTACATCTTATCCGATCCTGGATGGATCGAGTACCGTGACTTGTGAGCTTCATCGAAAATTACTTCTCTAAGACCATCAAAGAGAGGAACCCAAATTCTTCCCATGAAACACAACGTTCCTTCCTCATTGGGTACTAACTGTTTCTCCATCCCATGGAGATATTCATCTTCAAGATTCTTTTCCTTAAGAGCTTCTCTCTCTGTGGCACGAATGCGCAATGAGAGGTCTGTCTGAATGATCATTTCCAAAGCCCTAACCCTTATGGGCTTAATCCTTTCTTTCCGACTCAAGGCGTCTGCTACGACATTCGCCTTCCCTGGGTGATACTTGATTTCACAATCATAATCGTTCAACAGCTCCACCCATCGGTGCTGTCTCATATTAAGCTCTTTCTGATCGAATATATGCTGTAAACTCTTGTGATCTGTAAAGATCGTGCATCGGGTGCCATACAAATAATGTCGTTAGATCTTTAATGCAAACACCACCGCGCCTAATTCCAAATCATGCGTGGTGTAGTTCTTCTCATGGATCTTCAACTGGCGCGAAGCATAGGCTATAACCTTCTGTCGCTGCATCAGCACGCAGCCTAAACCTTGACGCGAGGCGTCGCAATATACCACGAAGTCGTCGGTGCCTTTGGGTAGGGACAAAATCGGTGCATCGCAAAGCTTGTTCTTTAACAACTGAAAAGCTTCTTCTTGTTTATCTCCCCATTCGTACTTCTTGTCCTTTTGAGTGAGGGAGGTCAAAGGTTGAGTGATTTTCGAAACATCCTCAATAAATCTGCGATAATACCCTGCCAAACCTAGGAACTGACGGATCTCGGTGGGCGTCTTAGGAGTCTCCCAATTCTTGATCGCCTCGATCTTTGTGGGATCCACATGAATTCCATCTCTGTTTACCACGTGACCAAGGAACTGAACTTCACGCAACCAGAACTCACACTTCGAGAACTTTGCGTATAATTTCTCTTTCTTAAGCAGCTCTGAAATAACTCTTAGGTGTTGCTCATGTTCTTCCTTTATCTTTGAATAAATCAAAATATCATCGATAAACACAATCACAAATTTATCGACATACGGCTTGCAGACTCTGTTCATCAAATCCATAAACACTACTGGGGCGTTTGTCAAACCAAACGGCATAACCAGGAACTCGTAATGTCCATACCGAGTCCTAAAGGCAGTCTTTGGAATACTCTCCTCTTGAATTCTCAACTGGTGATAACCTGATCGAAGATCGATCTTGGAGTAAAAACTCGAACCTTGTAGTTGATCGAACAGGTCATCAATCCTTGGCAAAGGATACCGATTCTTAACGGTCAACTTGTTCAGCTCGCGGTAGTCGATACACATGCGGAAACTACCGTCCTTCTTCTTAACAAACAAAACTGGAGCTCCCCAAGGCGAGAAGCTTGGTCTGATAAATCCCTTGTCCAAAAGCTCCTGAAGTTGTGTCGATAACTCCTGCATTTCTGACGGTGCAAGTCGATAGGGTGACTTAGCTACAGGCGCGGCGCCTGGAACTAAGTCAATATGGAATTCGACTTGTCACTGCGGCGGCAATCCTGGCAAGTCTTCGGGGAAGACTTCAGGATATTCCTTCACAATTGGGATATCTTCTAACTTTCGCTCAGCGGCTTCCTTTTCCACAACTTGTGCCAGGAAGGCAACACATCCTTTCTGCAAACACTTTCGAGCCTTCAAACAACTGATGATCCTTAGGGGCGTATCGTGCTTATCTCCATGCACTACAATCGTCTCTTCATTCGCCATCGGAATGCCAATGATCTTCTCGTTACAAACGATCTCCGCTCGGTTACTTGACAACCAATCCATTCCAACTACCATGTCAAAGCTTCCCAACTCGACTGGCAGAAGATCAAGCGTAAACTCGTGCTCTCCCAGTTCTATCACGCAACCTCTAATGACTTCATTCGCTTCTACTAGCTTTCCATTAGCTAGTTCTATCGAGTACGGAATATCTAGCTTACTAGCTACCAACCCAAGTATATTCTTAAATTCTAGGGATACAAAGCTATAATCGGCACCAGTATCAAACAGTACAGATGCAAAGCGTTGGTTGATAGGGAACGTACCAGTAACTACGTTCGGATCTTGGCGAGCTTCCCTCGCTCCGATGTTGAAAACCCTTCCTTGAGTTTGGTTGATCTTTGGGCATTCTCGCTTGAAATGCCCCACATCTCCACAGTTAAAACAACCTAGTCCCCGACCATTACCATTTCCGTTACCACCTTGATTGTTGTTTGCTCCACGGTTTCCACTACCAGCTTGATTCCCAAAATTACCACAATTACCATTACCGCCATTTCTTCCTTGAGGGCGGTTTCGATACCCATTTCCACCACGGTTATTGTTTCCATTACCATAACCTCTCTGGCCACCACGACCAGTACCAACCCAGCACGTTTTCGAATGACCAACCTTTCCACAAGACTCGCATTTTCCAGCTCGGCATCGTCCATTGTGATGCAACTGACACGCATCGCATTTGGGCAAGGTGCCCATATACCCTTTTCCTTTGTTTTCAGCACTAGTTTTGACCTTGGCTGGTGCGTTTGCCTCTTCTTTCTTGTTAGCACTGCTGGTACCCTTCTTAAAATTTGAGAACTTCCTTTTGTTCTCACCGGATGACTCAACGTGAGTCTCCTTCTTCTTTTGGTCAGAGATCGAAAACTTGTTCAACCTGATTGCCTCTTCAGTTAGTGCTACACTCAGATCAATAGCCTCAGTGATTGTGGCAGGCTTCGACGTTGTCACCATGCTCATGTTTTGAGGTGCTAACCCCCAAATAAAACGCTCAATGCGCTTGAATTCCGGATCAACCATGTAAGGAACAACGCGAGACAAGTCGTGAAATCTCTGCACATATTTAGCAATCTTCGGACCCTCCATCTTGAGGTTCCAGAACTTCCAACTTTTGAATCTCAGCCCTTGAACAGTACTTCTTATGCATGAGTTCCTTCATTTCATCCCATGACATGGCATATGCAGCCTCTGCTCCCAAGGTCTGGACTTCGAGATTCCACCAGGATAACGCTCCATCTAAGAACACTCCAGAGATGTAGGTGGCCTGGTGCTCCGGCGCACATTTGCTCATTCTTAGCACAGAATCAGTTTTCTCCGTCCATCTGACAAAAGCTACAGCACCCCCGGTGCCGTCGAAATTCAGTGGCTTACAGTCTAAGAACAGCTTATAGGTACAGCCTGTACAAGTAACATCATTCACAGCAAGCATTAGCGAATCACACATGGAATATCCAAATGTAACATAATGTGTCTTTTAGTGCCTTAAACATTACCATGAGGTGGGTTGTTTCCAGAGGTACCCCCGCTATGTTCAGAGCGCAGGGCCTCGTGATGTGCTATCGCTTATGAAATCCGTTCTTGTAACTCAGCCTCTGTTGTGGGCAATCGAGTTTCTCTTCATGGAGGCATCTTCTATAAGTAGATCGCATCGGTCAGGTCATAATAAGTATAGTAAGTACATGGCATGCACACGTAATAATATCTATCAACGCAAGTAAACACATAACATCCCAATCATAACGTAAACAAGTATGTAATGAGAATGTTGCGATTGAGCTTTCATATATCAATGACCACAAATACAGTTTTACATGTTCTACAATGTACCATACATCAAAAGGGACTACAGGGTCACATCACCCTTGTCCAAATCGTCTATCAAACTACAACAGTCAAAAGTCAAAAAGTGGTCTTTAAAAGGCTGTGCAATCTGGGCTCAATAGCGACACTCTCACCAAAAGTATGCTACCTGCATAAAACCAAAAACCTGCTATGCTGATGGTAGACGAGGAGGAGGTGGAGGAACGAAAAGCAGACTGCACACATGCGCTAACTCCCCCTCAAGAGCATGAACGATACGCAACAGATACCTAATCTGCTGCTCCATAGTAAGAAAATGAACATCAAAATCTGGGTATGGCAGAAGAAGAGCGGGTGGAGTCACGAATGGTGACTGACATGTACAAGGTGGAGGACGTGGAATCCTCTCAAGATCCATGACTCTACGACACAACATCTCCTGCTGGAGCTGTAACGACAAAAGCAGATCATCCCTCGTGTAACCAGTGTAATGTGAAGGATGGTATGGATCAGAACAGGCATAGTGTTGGGCGGAAACCAAATGAGTGGCTCGCCTGATGGTGCAGAAGTGAAAGGAGCAGTATGTGCAAACTGTGGCATGAAAGGAAAGGCTGCTGACACAGGTGGAACATGGCCAGACGGCTGGCTAGACGGTCCTTCCCCTGGACGGGGTGGAGGGATATCCTGTAAGAATGTGACCGGCAAATCAGTGCGGTGTATATCAGACACATATGGATGAAACATGGCGATATCAACAGGTGCATGTGTAGGTGCAGGTGCAGGTGGGGGAGTAACAGGCTCAATAAAAGGAGGCAAGTCATCATCATCCTCTATCCACCCATTGCGGGTGAATGCGTAACGGGGATGTATCTGATCAGCAAAAGGAGCATGGTCGGCGGCTGCAGGGCTCAGATTGAGTAAAGGTGCAACAACTGGTATGCCAACAGGTACAGGGTCATGCTCAGGCAGAGGATAGTGAGCAAGTATAGGCTCGGGTGCAAGCATAAGCTTAGGGTCAGCTGGTGCCAGCTCAAGATCAGCGGGTACATCAAAAAGCTGATTGTCAGGAATGAAGTCAATCTCATGCTCAGGATCAATGTTAGGATCAAACTCATCATCAAACTCAAAGTCCTGTAGAGGAACAGGTGCGGCAGACATAGCTGTGTCAGAATCAGAGTCAGTGGGATAACGCTGCAATCCCAGTGCGTGCAAAGTAGAAGATGACACAGACTCGAACGAATCAGGACCAGAATGGTCAGATGAATTCTCAATGATCGGAATCTCAATAAGCGGAACAGCAATGTCATCGTCGACTGGAGCTCCATCATCTTGGGCCTCCTCAGGGGGACCCTCAATGAAAAGATCGATATCATCGTCAGGCATGGCATCAAAAGGTAGATCCTCGAGAGGAAATGCAGCAAGAGGAAGAGGGGCGAGGATCGGAACCACGGCCTGCTCATCGTCGGGATGTCCAAGGATGATAAGATCCTGTTCAGGAATAGGAATGAAAAATGGATCATCGTCAGTTAGACCATCAGCTAGCGGTATATCATCGCCAAAATCCGGCAAAGCAAAAGGCTGAAAGTCATGATCATCGCTACTCTCAGTGTCAGAGGTGAAAACCTCAGGGTCCGGGACAATCTCATCGTCCAAAACTATGGCCATAGGGTCTACGGAATCTGACAGCTCACTCTCAGATGAGGACATGGTGTCTGTAACAAAACAATCACAACATATGCACATATATCAACAATCATCAAATAAGCATGTAAGTAGTAACAATGTAAGCACGTATTCATCCTAGTCTTCCCAGACTATCCCACCCAGCCTCTCAGACTGAACTACCTAGCCTCTCAGACTAAACCTCCCCAGTTTCCTAAACTGAACTTCCCAGTCTCTCAGACTAACTCCCCAATTTCTCAAACTGAACTACCCAGTCTCTCAGACTAACTTCCCAGTTTCTCAAACTGAACAATAACTTTTGAAATATGATTTGTGCCTTTTGTTTGTAAAAATGTTTGTTCCCTGGATCTGGACGTTTGTGTATGCAATGTATTTGAAAACATTTTTGTGAGAGCCCTAATGATCGTAGTCTAGACTCGAGAAAGAATCCTAGTTCGCTACAATCGAAGCTCTGATACCAAGCTGTCACACCCTGACTTTTGCGGAAGCGTGATTATTGGTGTGACTTTCTTAATACATTTAATCATAACAACGCTGTATGATAAAACCATAAGATGTTCATCCATAAAATTTAGTTTGAAAATACCACAACATATTGTTTGAGACATCGACACCAAATTTAAATTACAAACCACAACAAGTTTTAAAGAGTTCACTAAGACTCAACAAAAGATCTTAAACAAACCCGAGTTTAGAACCATGTATCTCGTCCAGGAGTAAGATACATCTCCTAAACCCAAAAGACTTGGATGACATCTTTTATTTATAACGCAGCTTGAAAACATGCAAACACTTGCCAGATCCACTTAGTTCCCTGAAATACATGTAAGTTGAAAACATCAACAAAAGTTGAGCGAGGTCATGTGTTTCGTATATGTATGTATAAACCTTTGTAAACAGTGTATGTATGTATGTTTGTAAATCCCGGTATGAAAGCAAACAAGGAAAAGATCACCAATGGTTTGCAAGGCCACTGATATGTGTGACGGTGTAGGAAGACTCAAACATAGCAAATTTGTACCGGGCTCCCGGCTGGAAGACATAGTCACCCTATGGGCCACCCTGGTCCTCATGGGTGTCGGCTCGCTACACCCAAATAGATCTATCACTCATGCCCCTCGGTCCTTAAACGAGGATTAATGGTCTCAAGTATCCGCCTACCCATTCACATGATCTATGGTACTTTCCTAGGCTAACCATACCAATTGTATTTGGATGTAATCCTTTTGTAACATGTATTTCACCCCCGAAGTTAATAAACAAAACAGTTTAAAGAAAAGGGGGACATGAACTCACAGTTTTGCGTCTTCGGTACTCGTAACTCAAATCTCGTCAGCAAACACGACTACCTACAATGTACTAGGGTCTATTAGACGAACGGGCCATGCCTTGCCTTAGAATTAACGTTTCTGAGTTACGTTCCTTGAATGTCTTCAATATTATTCCAGGTTATAATTACTTGTTAAAATAATAATTATTTTAACTTTAAAATTATATTTAATTTTGGAATAATTTGTTAAACAATATTTTGTACTAATACTTCTCAAGTATTTATATTCGTATTTCCTTCCCAAGGATGGGGGTATCTCATACATGTATATCCGTATTCTACTATATGTATATCTTGCCATGTATTGGCGTCGTATTCCGGTGTATTATTCCAAATAAAAATATGCCAATATATTTCCAATATATATTTCCAAAACAATATATTTTCATGTCTTACTTAGAAAATATATATAAACTTATTTTATCCAAAAATAATGTATTTCAAGAAAATATATATTTTTCTCAAAAATCAGATATCTTCTAAAATTCCAAGAAAATATATTTTTACTTCCCAAAAATAATATATTTTCTCCTTGTCAAAGTATGATATAACTTTGTAATATTTACAAAAATCATATTTTCATTTCTTTCGTACCCAAAATAATATTTACCAAAAATATATTTATAACGGTATTTTCCAGAATATTTCGTAAGTTACATTCTATCGTTCGGTTCCACAATATTATGTGTGTAACTTATATATGTATTCCTTGTGATTTTTGGTATTATTTTGGATTGTAAACTCTTGGTATTTTGTTAAGTTATATTACTTTAAATCCTAAAATAATATAACTAATACACAAAGTATACAAATAATCACACACAATGTGTCTTTAATGTAAATATATATTTTAAATACATATTTATCCATTTTTATTTATAAAAACCAACCTCTAATACTTGTATTTTTGTAACAAAATCTATGGCAAAGTTTATATTGAAAACCATAGTTAAAACACACTTGTAAATATTTGTTTAGAAAATATTTTTCTAAGTGTTTATATTTTTAGAAAATTTTGCCATAGTTTCCCCTAAAAATGGAGGTGTCCATGCTATCAAAGCATATCATTTTCTTTTCAAAATCATCACAAACAATCAACAATCAATCTATACTTACCGAGTGCCAAAACAATGCTTTCTACATAATAATCATGAACTTGAACTTTCATAAAAACTTGTAGTAACTTGGTAGTGTGTTTAGTAGGTTTAGTTACCCTTTAAAGTGTGTTTACTTCTTTAAAAATCTCATTCTTGGAAGATTTAGGTGTTTACAACTTGTAAACATGTTTTACAAAAACATTTCTTTATGACATCTTCTTGTTTCACAAGTGTTTATATAGTTGTTTTATCACCAAAAATAGTGTATGTTTAAGTAAGAACCAAATCTATGTAAATCTTGTCATTTAACTTGGTCTCTTTGGAAAACTATTTTTGAAATCATCCAAGTTTATGTCTAGTAATCATGTTATATGCATCATTATTCATGAAATCATTTTCATACTTCAAGTTCATGAAAACATAAAGCATGATGATCTTGGTTTTTCACAAGATCACCACCTTAACATACTAGATCATGTGTTTAATCACAATCTAGTTGGTTTCTTATGATGTCTAACATCACTAACACAAATAATCAATCCTCAAGAAGCAAATCAACACAAATCAACATGTATTCATATGTTAATAAACTTATGTTAAAGATTCATGATTATGTTCTTTAGTGTTCATCAAGATTAACAACATATATGATCTTTTAACCATCAAAATATGAAGTAAAAACAAGTTACAAGGAGCTTACTACTAGCACAAGGGCTAGGGAACAACACTAGAAGATGATGAAGGCAAATGTGTTGGATAAACGCAATTGGGAGAGGTCCTTCAAGATCCAAGACCACCAAGATTGCTTGTAGACCTTCTTACACCTTGAAATGAACTTGGAATGGATGGAAGTGAGTTGAAGATGGTGGTGGTGTTGGTGGGTGTTCACGGCCGAGAGGGAAAGCAAGGGAGGGAGAAAGATAGTGAGTGTTTAGTGTGTGAGATATAATGAGCTTTAGTCCTTCTTATAACCATCTTAAGCTTTTAATCAATGGGTCTTGTGTTCCATAAGTACATGGCATAATCTCTAACAAATCTTAGTGAATCAAGCAAGATCATGAGGTGGGGGCCACATGGTGATCGTCCCAACAAGGGGGGGTATAGGTTGGTGTTTAATGGTAAGTTAAGCATAATGGTTGAAATCTAAGTGATTTAGTTAGTGTTTATGCATATTATGTGTTATATAGTGTGTCAGGGTGTTCGGGGATCATAACTAGCTCAGAAACATTAAAACAATGCTTCTAGTATAATTTTGGTGTTTCGTGTAGTGTCCGGTTGTTCGGTTAGATACCGGTTCGTTAAAGTGTCAAACTATTTTGTTTAGTGATCTTTAAGTACCCTTTTGTGACACTTTTAATTCCTGACACTTAGGAAAGCATTCAAGACCATTTAGTCATGTTTTTACATGTTACTAACTTGTTAAAATGCTGAATTTTGCTGAAATATGCTGAATTCAGCACTTTAAGTGGGTTTTAGGCACTTTCCGACACTTAAACTATCACCAAGTGAAGCAGTTTTGTGATCCTCACTTTCCTACACACTATACTAGTGTAGTACCTTGTCTTTGGCCCATACGGGGTCTCAAAAACACTGTATTTCTACGTACTGAACATCGTCAACATTTTTCTGAGTTATCCGTTAACTGTGCTAACCGTGATTTGTGCATCGTTTATGTCACAAAAGTTGGTATGTAAAAATGATGTGACAGTATGAAATGTGATGCACATGTAAGTATGATGCAGAAATCAGAAAGCAGTCATTTGTAGTTCAGCACAGTCATTAAGCACTAATTATTGTAAATTAAATTGTTCGGATACCTGGATTTTTGACGGTTGTCACACTAGTGAAGCACTGCGCAAGGAGTTCGAAGAAGTAATGAAGAAACAGTTCGAAATGAGTGCACTGGGAGAAATGAACTTCTTTCTGGGTTTGCAAGTTCGTCAAGACTCCAAGGGAATTCCAATTCGTCAAGGAAAGTATGTTGACGACATCATTGCAAAGTTCAAACTTCCGGACGCAAAACCTGCAAATACTCCTATGGTAAAAAGACAAGTGATGACTGAAGATCTGGAGGGAGAAGCTGTTGATGAGACATTGCACCGGTCAATGATTGGCTCGTTGACGTACTTGACGGCCAGTAGACCAGACATTATGTTTGATGTGTGTCAATGTGCACGTTATCAGGTTGCTCCTAAACTTTCTCATTTACATGTTGTTAAGAGAATCTTTCGATATCTTAAGGGCAGGCCTCGGCTTGGACTTTTGTATCGAAGGGAATCTCCATTTGACTTGTGTGTTGACAACAATTTTGGGGGTACAAGTAGAGATATTGTGACAACTCGAATTTCCAAGATTTCTATTTCGCATTTATTGCACGTTCTTGTATTGCTTAGTTGATTGATTGCACAATTAATTGCTAAGGAATTGTATGCGTTTTAAATACAATGAAGTGTATTGTGTGAGTATCCATGGTTATGTATTACTTGTGAATGATTTGACAAATACTTAAAGGTGGTGGTGAAACTGTAAATTGTATATCTTGTGCATGAAATATGTGATAGATAATTCCTTAGGGTGTTTTGTGCGAATAGTGAAACTTTAACAACTTAAAACCCTAATCCCTTTCACTAATCATTCCCTAATCATCACAAGAAACCAAAGCACGTACTTCACATTCTCTAGCAATCATCACCATCATCATTGGCAAGACATTCATCGCTTTCGATTTCCACATCTCTCTAGAATCAATACAAGGTAATTGTTAATGATTGTTTATTGGTTGATGGATTGTTAACAATGCATGATTCTTGTAATTCTTGAAAATCCTAGGTTATAATATGAGGGTTATACGTTTTCAATTGATGTTGATAATTGTGATTATGATGATGATTAGTTGCCTACTCGGTAGATTATTCTTGTGACAATTGTTGTTGTTGATTAGCATTTGATGATTTGTTATGTTCTGCCGTCAACGCATATGAAGTTAGGGTTTTAGAATGATGAAACATTGAAAACGTAACTGCTATAATCCCTACGATCATAGGATTAATGTACTCAGAGTTTTGTGATATATGTGTCTGAGTTTTGTGATAAATTGTGATCCGAGGTTTATAATGGACTGTTTGTCTGAGTTTTTGCAAAGAAAGCATATAAGGCCCGACCTTTTATGATGAATTCAATGGCCCGAGTTTCATACTCATATCATAGCCCGAGTTTCTTGAATGTTGAATGTCCGAGGTTCCTTGTCAAAGTGATGTCCGAATTTGGTGAGCCTTCCTTGGTCCGAATTTTTATAAGCACAACACCAAGGTCCGAGTTTATACATATGGCAAGTGTCCGAACTTCTTATCAAGTGAAGAAGGTCCGAGTTTGGATCCTCATGTGGTCCGAGTTTCATCCTATGAAGCATCTTGGTCCGAGTTTCATCAAAGAAACTCTGGGCCGAAGTGGGTTTCTTAGATTGGTCCGAGATTTTTGACATCATGACCCTTTTGGTCCGACCTTGTTAACCCCCCCCCCCACACACACACACTGATGTCCGAGTTTACCCAAGGACATTAAGTCCGAGTTTAATTAAGATGAAGATGTCCGACCTTTTTAACTATGTGGGGTGACCGACTTCATGTTTAAGTATTGGACTTTGAATGTTATTGTATGTAATAATCCAGCTATTACTTGTTATATACATGATTCGACTCCTGATCAAGTTAGTAACCCTGTTAACTCGATTAGTTAATAAACTGTGTCGAATGGTAAAACCAGTTAAACATATTAATTCCGTTATGACTGGAAAGAAGTTAATTCAGGTAGACATGTAACATTTCTAGTGTGTGTATCTTGTTCAGCGTGATAACTTGATGAAGCATTTTAACCGCATGTTCTTCCGTGAATCGTATGAAGATGATTAATTGGTTGTAGTACTTAATGTTAACAGTTATACACACTATGTGACGAACTTGCATGCGAAACCCTACAAACATGAACTGACTGTGTGAAAATGCATTACCATAGGCCTTGACTGATTGATCGATTGTTTACGAGCACGTAGATAGCATACCGAGCAAACCAAGGTGAGTTCACACTCTTACTAAGGCATGGGATTCCCAGGGCACGGGAATTGGGATTGAAGGATTGTGATTGAATAGAACTGTACTTACACTATTATTAGACTACCATACCATCGTCCTCGGTTGTGCAGGACACATACGTGCAATCCACGTACACATATACTTGCTACTATCCTCGGTTGTGAAGGATACATATGCATACTACTATCCTCGGTTGTGAAGGATACCTATACATATTACTATCCTCGGTTGTGAAGGATACCTATACATATTACTATCCTCGGTTGTGAAGGATACTTATACATATTACTATCCTCGGATGTGAAGGATACTTATACATATTACTATCCTCGGTTGTGAAGGATACTTATACTTAATTACTATCCTCGGATGTGAAGGATACTCACGTAAGACCTACGTGAACTTATACTTACTACTGTTCTCGGATTGTGAAGAACACATATGATTACGAATAGTCTAGTGGTTATACAACATGGGAAGCCCCCACTAATATAACGTACTAACGGCCCAGTAGAGCCACCTGTTACATACGAACTTACTATTACGCATTTACTTTCTGTGAACTCGCTCAACTAGTTGTTGATCCTCTGTTACATGCCTTGCAGGTCGTTAGGTATATGGAGTTTGCACAGGGAGGAGCAGGTCGTTGTGGGCTTGGATTGTGATTATCCTGTTAAACACTTTTGATATTTGATACTTGTTACGATGGGTTTTATATATACGCTTCCGCTAAACAAAGATAACTTTCTTATGATTTGGAACACCTTTCATATGGATTTGGTTTGGTTTAAATGACAATTACTTTTATTATATGTATTGTTCTGTATGATTGGTGGCTTGATCCTGGTCAGTCACGCTCCCAAGCGGTGATACTCCGCGGGTGGATTTTGGGGGTGTGACAGATATGAAGTCCACATCAGCTGGATGCCAGTTTCTGGGGTTTGCCTCATCTCCTGGTAATGCAAGAAGCAGCAAACTGTCTCTATATCGCCTGTAGAAGCTGAATATGTAGCCGCTTCAGCCTGTTGCTCCCAAGTTATATGGATCCAACATCAGCCGGTGGATTACGGTTTGAATTTCTCCCAAAGTCCCATTTATTGTGACAATGATGCAGCTATCCAAATAGTGAAAAATCTGGTATATTTTTCAAAAACCAAGCACATTGCCATGAAAATTTATTTTGATACGTGCCTCTTTCAACCAGGGACTCATTACCATGGAACAAATACATGTTGACGACAATGTCGCATATATTTTTACATAACCGGTTGATAAAGCACGTTTCACTGCTCTTCTTGAACTGTTAAAAATGGTCGATTTCGAGGATAGAACTTGGTCACACAAAAATATTTTTCTTCGTTTATGTAAATTTATTTCTTAAATTTGTTTTTCTTTTATTCTTTTTGTTTTCAATTTTAAGCAGAAATTTAGGGGGATGTAGTCTCTCAGAAAAATACAAAAACATTAAAAATCAGAAAAATACAAAAACATTAAAAAAATCACAAAAATACAAAAATAGTTTTTGCTAAGCCTTTGAATCAACCTGGGAAATGAAATAAATTTTCACTATGTGGATTAAGGCTGACTCATGTAAGACCAATATTGAAATGGTCTGACTCTAGGGCGATATGTTGGTAGGCTTTATCCTGATGGCTGGACGCTTTGACTGGTTCTATGCAGAACACTAAATTATTCTATGACCTCAGGAAAGAACATCACTTGGAATTAGGACATGGCTATTTGAATGCGTGTGTGACGTCCCGATACACACAATTTTGTTCTAGTTCTGAAATCTTTTCTGACCAACTCGTGTATCTCATTTGTTTTGCGCGAGCAAAGACCTGGAGGTGCTAGGCAATGTCAGCTTCTGTTTTGCGTAAGCAAAGACCTAGTTGTACGTTGTTGCGCTATAGATCAAATACACCTGAAAGAGGCCCTCTAGTGCCCAAAAGAAACCAGAAAAACCTATATCAAATTGAGAAAACTCATTTGATTTGTATATTATATCCATCTCTACACATGATCTATTCTGTTCTTTTCTCAATCCAGTCCCAGTCAAGGTTTCAGAATCCTAGAACAGGCTTGTGAAATATGTGATAGGGAAACTCCATGTATGATAGTGTGTTCTGATTAAAATTCCAGGATTTGATTGTGATTTAATTTATTGTTCATATTAATTAAATTGAAAACATGATAAATCAGTTGAAGACCGTTATATGGAAAAGGCCAAGGAGATAAGTTTAAGTGGACAATCACACTAGCAATCGCTCGGATCACCCAAAGTAAATCAGTGTTGATAAGTGTAGTCTAGCCTGAAACACTGTGATTTGATCCCATTGCAGTTGTAATTGTATATTAGTTTCTTTGTTTATTTGTGTTTCAGTTTATATTGTTAGATTTAAAAATAAAATACAAATTTCAAAATATAGTGTTTTATTTTTATAAAATCAAAAATCCAAAAAAAGAGTGTTTATTTGTTTTATTAAAAATTTAACCGTTCTTGAAGATTTGATTGATCGTCATCAGTTGAAAGAAATTTGAATTGTGATATCCAGGTACAAATACTTGGATGTACCAAGTGTTCATGTGGTACTTTCCTCTGTTGCATAGAAATGTTTTCTTATGAATTTCTGAGCATGTGCAGAATTTGATTTAAATCAAGAAACAGAGCTTGTTGAAGATTGAAATGTTGTTGGCTGTTGATAAAGCATGAAGCATCACAACAAGATGTGCCTGAGTCAGAAGAACTTGATACGGGTGATCATCTGACAGTGAGAGTACATTTAAAGAAGTACATGTGAACTTGCTTGAAAAAGAAGACGCTGACAAAGAAAATATTTTCTTAGAATCCTCCTCATGCATTCTTTTCAACAAGATTTTCAAGCGAAGCTGATGGTGATTAAGAAAGACAAAGAGCCCAAGTTTAAAGATAAGTTTAAAGATGAAAAGATGAAGTATCTTTCCACAAAGATATGACAAAGACAGTAGTTTGATAAAGACAGCATAAGCCTAGAGGGATATTGTAAGGCCATAAAATTGAGTAGGTTTACGCTTGTCTTTATCAAACACATTTATATTAGGTTTTGGGCCTTTTATAGGTGATTGGGCCTTGTCTAAGGCCATGTGGGCCAGGCAGGCCCAAGGGGAGCCCATGTGGGGTTTGGGCTTTTCCAGGTATGTAAACTAGTTTGTTTCACAAACTAGGGTTTGAGCCTCATTTGTTACACAAGTTCTAGAGAGATAGAGAGGGAGGTGAATTGTTTGTGGTGTACTCATACCAGACGTTTTTGCTAGCGATAGTAATAGAAACGTGTTTGTTTTTCTTGAATCTCACCAAGTTTGGATTCCGTCCATCCTTGGTGATTGTTAGATATCACCGTTAGATCCAATTTTAGGACTTACAATAATATTAAGGTAGATTTTCATTTTCAAAGGAATCAATTTGCAGATCTGTTTAGTTCTTTTCTTTATCGCTGAATGTATTTGTATTAGAAGCATAATTGCAAGTGAATATAAAGAGTCTTCCGTCTCTCCTAATATTGATGAAGATAATGCCAAGACTTTCAGCAAAGGTTGGTACACGGTGCAAGGCCATGTGTAAAGATTGGTTAGCCTATCTTTCAAGTCGTAGTTTGCTAGGAATCATTGTGTGGATGATGACTCCCCTCAATGTGTCTTAGGCACTAATGTTCACATTCTCTTCTACGCTCATCCATGCAATGTGTTATTTCTAGCAAGTTTGGATGGGATGGTATGTCTTTGCTTAATTAATACTGGTGAATTGATTGTTTGGAATCCACTAATTCATGTTCTCAAGATGTTGCAAAATTCTAATTCTCAGGGCTTTTACAGTGTGGATGATGATAATCTTGGGTTTTGTGTCAGTTCTTCTTGCGATTACAATGTTGTGCAACGTTAAACATGCACATTCCAAGTTACCTTTTAACATTTATTGAGTTAGGGAAGGTTCATGGTCAACTCCAAGGTTCTTAAAGTACAGTCCATTTGATGTTGACATCTTTAGTTGGTCTTTAGGGACATTTTGTGCAAATAGTTTGTATTTCGTATTGACCAAATTCTGGTGTGTGGGTAAGACAGTGGTACTTCATTTAGATGTTAATTCCATGATAATTAAAAAATTAGGATTCCCATAAACAATGAATATGGAAGCTATAGGTCAGTTGGTTAGTATACGAGATAAACTTCATATGTTGGTTAGTATTTGAATGTTTAGCGTATATCTTCAATTGTGGAGACAACTGAACTTAGTCGAAAGTGGTTTCTTTTATACCCAGTGTGTGCATGCCAATGATGATTGGTCATCTGTGCACTATGTTAATGGAAACATCAAGTTAATTATAGTACAAGAATGAGGTGAGGTTGCTGAGATAAATGTAAGGACAAAGAAGATGCACGTTTTTTTTCCTATCATCTTTACTCAAGGCATCAGTGCAATCTACACTGAAACTATAGTTTCATCTCATGTTTAGTTATGGTATTGTTTTAGTTGTTTTATTGTTTTCTTTGTGTTATGCTACGTACTATTATGTGTGTGGTTGTTTTTATGTTTTGTGTATTTTCTTATATGGATGTTCAACCTTTAGTAATTAATGTGGTATTTTAGTTGGGCCTACTTTGTTTAGAATACATTTGTTAATGTTGATTGCATTTTGTGAGTAAAGTATACAAAACAGTTTTCATTATTTATGCAAGTTATGAAATGTTGTGTAAAATTTATTGCGCCATTAAACATATTATATGTTTGATTGTTATTGCTAGTTTTTATTATTTTTACTATTTTCATAGACATGTAATATGGATAGATCTTTGTTGTCTTAATTTTATGGTGTTAGCAACTCCTATGTTAATCAACTTACAGGCAATGAATGAAACATATTAAATTGTGCCAATTAAATATCAGAACTTTAGTTAGTATGTATGATAATTCAAGAACTATTGTACTTATCATTCATAGTTAGATAAGAAGTCATTGTGAACTTAAGTATACAGTGAGTTTGGATATTTTTAATCATAGGTACCCGTCGCAACAGACAGGTAAACTACTAGTTTAATTTGGGCACGGAAATTGATTGCATAATAGTAGTAACATAAGGGTTGCATTAAAATAAAAAGTGTTGCATAATAGTAGTAACGTCAATCGAAAATAAAAAAAAACATAAAACCTTTCATAAAAAAAACCCAAAAGCGAACACATGATGCAACCTTGAAAAACGGAATCGAAGAAGGTTTGATGGTTTGAGCTTGGAAGGATTGATCTGTCACACCCCAACCGATGGTGGAAACATCGGGGTGAGGCACTGAGCGAAACAGATTGTCCAAGAGATTCCATAACAACTACGATTACCAATTATTTAAGCATCACGTCCCATACCATAATAACAAGTAACACAGTTATTACAGACAATTAATTCTCAAAGACAAATAGAATACTGTTCCGACAACTCATAAAATGTTTGTTTGTTTCTAGACTCTTCCAAACTTGATTCCACAAAAGCTAGCAAGCATCCCAGCATCTCAAACACCTGTCACATACGTTAAAATACAGGTCAATACACATAGTGTAAATGTGAATATACAAGTTTAATAGTATGATAGATAGCGAAATTGTTTACGCATAACCAGCATGTAACACGTAATAATGCGAAGCTAGTAGGTTATCGACAATGAGATATGCACAGACGTGACTGCGAGTTGTAGAGTGCGCAACACATATCACCACTATGCAATGTGAGAAATACCCTTAGCAACCCCCGTCCATGACAGGTGCTGAGTCCAAACAGAGTACTATCGTTGCAAAGGTGTCAGGCAACAATCACTATGTAAACATAACATACAAGCATTCATCGAATAACACGTATAACATGCGAGAGCGGTTAGCATATAAAATGTGGTTGCGTTGTGTGACCGATGTGATTTAGAATAAGCAACGTATGTAACACCCAAAAGTGCGTAAAGCAAAAAGGGATCGAGTATACTCACAGATAGAGTTTAGTAATTAAACATTCTCTTGGATTGAAGGGAGCGCTGAGAGATTAGCCTGAACAGTTAACGATAGCATAAGCGATGAACGGTGCCTAAATCGGTGAGAGTGACAGAGTGACGAAGTGTCATCCGGTCGGATGACAATCTGGACGGATGGTCATCTGGACGGATGGCCATTCAGTCGGATCGTGCTTCGTTTAGGAGGGATGTGTTTGTGTATGATGGCTTTGAAGTTTTTCATTGTAGCATTTTAAAAGCAGAGAAGTATCTCTACCTTCCGGCTCGTCTGGTCGAACGGTCGTCCGGTCGGATGGCCGTTCGCTCGGATGGCGATCCGTTCCAAGTGAGATATTTCGTGGAGAACAAGTTCACAGCAGGATATAATTTATTGAAAACTTGTTAAATATTAAGTGTTTGCAGACCATGAGTCATCCGATCGGACGGCATTCCGTTCAGTGAGTTGATAGTTTTGAAATTTTCTAAGTTTGAAAGTTTGCGGTTTGATCGAGACGGTATGACAACGTGTTAAACAACGGGAACTCCACCAAGACCAAGTTACCCGATCGGATGGGAATCACCCCGATTGATCAGTTAACTGTTCTTGACGGTTGTTCATGTTCAACCCGTGAATCGGTTGTCTCCTTGATAGGAATCAGTTCTCAGACCGACACTTCACTAGAGAAGGAGTAGAAGGCCTGAATGAGCTCCGATTCTATCGGTTTTAAGTGCATGAGTGTAAAAGAGTTGAAAGAAAGTTACGAAAACACCTTTTAATCTTGAAAATGTTTAGATTATTGCGAAATCAGTGTTTAAACATGTTGAAATCTATTAGATCGGAGTTATTCTTGGTGGAATGAGGTCAATCTTGAAGTTCATAAGAACCTCATGATGACATCATCCTAGAACACCTCAAACCAGCCAATTTCATGGTGGAAAGTGAAAATTTAATGGTGAAAAAGATGAAGGAGTGCGTGTAGATCATAGAAGTACAAGATTTGAGGTAGAAACTTACAAGAACTGCGAGAAATCGAGAGAAAAGAGGGCTGGAGGCGCTGGTCGGACGAGAGAGCTGTCACATCACTGTTTATGGTGTGATAGGTGGTATTTATAGGTGTCCGAAAGAGGAAAGGCGGTGCAGTGAGGGATCGAGAGGTGGTTCGATCGGATGGCCATTCGATCGGATGGGTTTGGTGGTTCCCGATGTTTCGTTTCGTGCGTCGAGCGTTGCGATGCGTTGCGATTAAGCGGTGCGATAGTATTAAACAACACAATAACCTAGCTAACACATATTGTATAAAAGTAACCTTATATCTCGAGTTTGCAATGAGATTGCGTTGCGATAGAGTTGCGATTGAGTTTTCGAAAAATCACCACAAAACATAAATAAACATACACAAGTAACATATAAATAACACACACGTAAAACAATATCCAGAACACTTAATTCGAGTTTGCGATGCGATAGCGATGCGATTAGCGATAAGGCGATTAGAGATAAACTGCGATTATTAGCATTTACTCCACATAATATAACTAAAGTTCCCAAATTAAAAGATTCGATTACAACTCAAGAAGCACAATCAACAATTAAGCAAGGAGTGACAGATCGCAATTAGCAATCTTTTCTTCCTTTGACTTTGACTTTGACTTGTACTTTGACTTTGAAAACGCGGGGTGTTACAGCCTCCCCTAGTTTAGGGAATTTCATCCCGAAATTAAGGCGCAGGCGTAACGAAAAGCTGTGGATACTTAGCCTTCATGTCACTTTCGAGTTCCCAGGTGAACTCGGCAACGCGTTTGCCTTCCCAGCGGACCTTCACAATGGGAATGTGTGAGCGCCTGAGCTTCTTGGTTTCTCGGTCCATTATCTCGACAGGCTTTTCCATGAAGTGTAATGTTTCGTCAACTTATAGATCCTCAAGTGGCACTTGTAAATCCTGCTCGGCTAGACACTTTCTGAGGTTCGAAACGTGGAAAGTTGGGTGGACGTTGATAAGTTCCTCCGGTAGTTCGAGTCTGTAGGCCACTTGCCAATCCTTTCCAGAATTTTAAAGGGTCCAACATATCGAGGCACGAGCTTTCCTTTCTTGCCAAATCTGAATACACCCTTCCAAGGTGAAACCTTTATGAATATGTGATCGCCAACGTCAAATTCAAGGGGCTTGCGGCGTCTATCGGCATAACTTTTCTGACGACTCCGAGCTTTCAGCAGGTTGTCTCGAATTTAGTGAATTTTGTCAGTCATTTCTTGCAACAGCTCAGGACCAGTAATTTGCGCATCTCTGATCCCGTGCTATACAATAGGCGATCGACATTTTCTTCCGTATAGTGCCTCAAACAGTGCCATTTGAATGCTAGAATGATAATTGTTATTGTATGACACACGAGCGAAGCATGTCTTCAAGGGTACGTATCGTTCGTTCAGTCTGACCGTCAGTTTGGAGATGGAAAGTGGTACTTAGATTAAGAGTAGTACCTAGAGCAAGTTGAAACGTTTCCCAAAGGTTCGAGGTAAACAGACCATCGCGATCAGAAATGATATCACGAGGCGTCCCGTGTCGACATATGATTTCGTCGGTGTAGATCTGTGCTAATCGTTCTACCTTAAAGTCTTCTTGTATCGGCATAAAATGAGCAGATTTAGTCAAACGGTCAACGACAACCCAGATTCTGTCGTGACCTGATGGCGTGCGCGGGAGTTTCGTTATGAAGTCCATAGCTACACTCTCCCATTTCCACATAGGGATCTCGGGTTGTACGAGTAAGCCAGAGGGTCTTTGTTGCTCGGCCTTGACTTTCGAACAAGTCAGGCACTTCGAAACATAGATAGTGATATCTTTCTTCATGCCCGGCCACTAGTACTTGTAGCGAAGGTCCTGGTACATCTTATCGGCACCGGGATGAATAGAATACCAAGATTTATGGGCTTCGTCCAGCAGAATTTGTCGTAAGTTGGTGCGCTTGGGAATCCAAATTCGGTTCAGATAATGGAATATACCATTTTATTTATTCTCGAGTTGACCGCCATTATTCATAATCCTTTCCTTCTTCAAAGTGCGCTCGATGAAACAAGCATGTTGAGCGTCACGGATAAGAGCTTCAAGGTTGTGTTGGGCGTGAGTATTACGAACGCTATGCAAATAGCTTCGTCTACTTAGAGCGTCGGCAACGACTTTTGCTTTGCCTAGGTGGTAACAAATCTTACAGTCGTAATCGTTAAGAAGTTCAACCCATCGGCATTGGCGCATATTCAGTTCCTTTTGGTTTAAGATGTGTTGTAGGCTCTTGTGGTCGGTGAAGACCGTACACTTGGTACCGTACAGGTAGTGTCACCAAATCTTCAACGTAAAAACAACTGCACCAAGCTCGAGATCGTGGGTTGTGTAGTTCTTCACGTGGATCTTGAGCTGACGAGACGCGTAAGCGATAACCTTGTCTCGTTGCATAAGAACACAACCAAGTCCAAGGTTCGAGGCATCGCAATAGACTATGAAGTCATCGTTTCCGTCGGGTAAAGCGAGTACAGGAGCTTTGCAGAGCATATGCTTGAGAGTTTGAAAGGCAGTCTTTTGTTCAGTTCCCCAAACAAAAGGCTTGTCTTTATGCGTGAGGGAAGTAAGCGGTATAGCGATTTTAGAGAATCCTTCGATAAATTGGCGATAATAACCAGCCAATCCGAGAAATGAGCAAACTTCAGATGGAGATTTGGGTGTAACCCAACTCTTAACAGCTTCGATCTTCGCGGGGTCGACGTGAATACCTTGACTATTGATAATGTGACCGAGGAATTGAACCTCCTCCAGCCAAAATTCACACTTGGAGAACTTGGCATAGAGTCGATTCCCTTGGAGTAGTTCGAGAACCAAACGTAGATGTTGCGCATGTTCGGCTTTCGACTTGGAATAGATCAGGATATCCATGAAAACCACGGGTGCGTTGGTTAACCCAAAGGGCATAACAACGAATTCATAGTGGCCGTATCGAGTGCGAAAAGCGGTTTTAGGTATATCCTCCTCTTGAATGCGTAACTGGTGATAGCCTGAGCGTAGATCGATCTTCGAGAAACACGTAGCACCCTGTAACTGATCAAACAAATCATCGATTCGAGGCAAGGGATAGCGATTCTTGATGGTTAGCTTATTCAATTCCCTGTAATCGATGCACATCCGGAACGATCCGTCCTTCTTATTGACGAAAAGGACAGGCGCGCCACAAGGAGAGGTGCTAGGGCGAATGAAGCCTTTGTCAAGCAATTCCTAGAGTTAACTCGAGAATTCGCGCATTTCTGACGGAGCGAGTCGA
This sequence comes from Helianthus annuus, assembly GCF_002127325.2. Taxonomy (NCBI): domain Eukaryota; kingdom Viridiplantae; phylum Streptophyta; class Magnoliopsida; order Asterales; family Asteraceae; genus Helianthus; species Helianthus annuus. The sequence goes on from NC_035445.2 coordinate 138,931,164, forward strand.
TAGGGAGCTTTAGTAACAGGACTTGCTCCAGGAATGAGATCAATACGAAAGTCGATACCACGACTCGGAGGTAGACCAGGTAGATCATCAGGAAAAACATAAGGAAAATCACGAACCACAGGAACTTTATCTATTGCCTTAACTTCCTTTTTCTCCGCTACTACAATGTGCGCCAAGAAAGCTTGGTATTCCTTGCGGAGATACTTGCTAGCATGGACACACGACATAAGTTGGAGTTTCCTCGATGCGACTTCACCATACACACAAAGTTGATCCCCATTAGCGAGCGAGAAACGAATAATCTTATCGAAGCAAACAACTTCAGCACGATTTTCGCGAAGAAATTCCATGCCTACTATGATGTCAAAACTACCGAGCTGCATCGGAATAAGGTCGATAGGGAAGACGTGATTGTTGAGTTCAAGCGTACAATCACGTAGGACAGAACAAACAGTAACGGTTCTTCCAGTGGCAACTTCAACATCGAACGTCCAGGGGAGATGGGCGCGCTTACGATTAAGGAGCTTTTTGAATTCAAATGATACAAAATAGTTATCTGCTCCAGTATCAAACAAACACGAAGCATACATACCATTTACAAGGAATGTACCATTAACCACGTTGTTTTCTGCTTGAGCCTGGCACATATTGATGTTAAAAGTTCGAGCACGTGCTGCTTGTTGCGCCGGCTGCTGCTGCTGAGGCTGCTGCTGTTGATGTTGTTGCGGCTGCTGCTGTGGCTCTTGCTTCACCACTCTGTTGGGGCACATGTTTGCAAAGTGGTTGGGATCACCACATGCAAAGCAAGCTCTAGCATGAGCAGCGGGTGCAGGAGCTGCTTGTTGGCCCTAGGGAGCAGGAAGGAGAGCTTGTGGTGCAGGAGCTTGACCTTGAGCTGGAGTTGGAGCTTGGCAGGGACCGGTACGGCAGTTAGCAGTGAAATTGCCGTACAGGTTGCAGTGAACACAGAATCTGCAAAGCAATCCCAGTAGGATGATGATAGGTATATGTAGGGCAGAGCGGGTGGGGACCAGTATATACATGCTTGGCTGGCGGTGCATTGGTCACTGGGGCCGCTACTTGGCGGTTCTGGGGTTGCGGTTGAGCAGGGACAGCTTGGAGCGGAGCGGCGGTAGTAGCGCAATTCTTGCTACTGTTGTTGTTGTTCTTTCTCTTGCGGCGGGAGGATATGGAGGCTTACGGTGCGGTGGCGGTTTCAGTGGTGGGAGCAGCGGTAACTTGTTGAATATTCTTGGAGGCTTTATCAAAGTAACCAGCCCGAACTCGCTTGTTATTAATCTCGGCATCGAGCAGGAAGGTTTCCTCAATAGTTGTCGTCTTAGCGGCTTGCACGAAATTAGCCACACAATCCGATAAAGCACGGATGTAATTCTTGATGGTGATCTCGGGGGTAGTAACTTGACCAGGACAAATGATACTCAGTTGTTTGAAGCGGGCAGTTAAACCAACGTCATCGCCACCCTCTTGTCTGATGTGCCAGAACTCGTCCTCCAGCTTCTGAAGCTCGTGGGGAGGGCAAAACTCCTTCATCATGACGTCCTTCAACTCGTCCCACGTAAGCCCATAGGCTTCATCATTCCCACGCTTGTTTCTTTCGGCAGTCCACCAGTCCAGAGCCCTAGACTGGAAAACGCCAGTGGGGTTAACAGTGCCAAGATTTTCAGGACAGCCGCTTTGGTGCAGGGTGACTTCAATTGAATCAAACCATTGAAACGTGGCAGTAGGCCCGTCTTCTTCGGTGAATTCTTTGGGACCACAGGCTTTAAGCTGCTTGAAGCTAACAGTTCCCTTAGGTGAGTGAGTCTTTGATTCCTCAGAGGACTTGCTAGCGTTCTCGTTAAGCTCACTGACGATTTGTGGGATAACTTTAGCCATCTGCTTTGCGACTAGAGCAGCCATACGTTTGTCCTCAAGGTTACGGCGGAGCGAGCAGTGTGCGATCCAAATGACGACATTGTCTGCAATAGACATCGCCACAGGATTCAGACACTATATGTCGAATCTCTCCTCACAACATACCTAATACAACTAAAGCTCAGTAACACGTCTAGCACGTAATCAAGTAGGGCACGTAAACACATAGGCATATAAACACGTATACACATAATCACATAGCTCGCCGAAACCATATTTTTTACACTATATTTTGCACGTATTCACATGTCTTTCACATCTGCGTAAAGCGATCGAGAGTTTCGAGTGCGAATAGCGAGTAGCATAGCGTAAGCGGGTGACATAGCATGTGATTTTTAGCGTGTTGAGATGTGTGCGTAGCGCGGGCTGTGTGTGTTGATCAAAAGCGAACAAATCACCAAAAATCAAAACACATAAACAGGTAAATTCACATAAAACTTCCACATAATAGCGATAAATCACCGCAAATCACAGAGTCGGCGGTTGCGGGCTCAGAATCGAAACACCTTAAAATCGAGAAGAGATTGTCTGCGGCTGATAGATGTTGACTACCCAAAGAGATTCGACTATTCTCAAGGCCTTCGAGTATACACTTTGGCCTTCTGGAATGTGCTCTCGCCTCAATCTGGGCGAACGGCACGTATCCTGCCAGTTACAGCCTGACTCAAGTCGTTGGAGTCCGTCGAGACTTTGGTGAGAGTTTTGTAAAACCAAAATAAGGAGCGGAATAAGTCATCAAGGTTCGGGTTTCACCCCTGACTTAAGGACTACGTTTCCGTCTTGATGAGATAGCGAGGAAAATTTGCGTCGAAGTATGGATTTCACTCCTGATTCAACGCAAATTCTCGTGTTTATAGTAAATAGTCGCGTTGAATAAGCGATCCAATCGAGAGTTCATGGTTTTTACACCTGGTCTCGATCTAACCACTTGTTCATTTTTTGACAATAGTGCGTGCAAGCGAGAATAGCAAGTAAGCTCGTACAAAAACCTTACTGGGTTTGCACAAGTCGGTCTGTTGGTACTTAGACTACAGACGAGGTCATTTCTAAGACATCGACCCGGACTAGGTCGAGTCTTGCCTGATTCCCTATAGTTATGGCTCTGATACCAATCTGTCATACCCCAACCGATGGTGGAAACATCGGGGTGAGGCACTAAGCGAAACAGATTGTCCAAGAGATTCCATAACAACTACGATTACCAATTATTTAAGCATCACGTCCCATACCATGACATAACAAGTAACACAGTTATTACAGACAATTAATTCTCAAAGACAAATAGAATACTGTTCCGACAACTCATAAAATGTTTGTTTGTTTCTAGACTCTTCCTAACTTGATTCCACAAAAGCTAGTAAGCATCCTAGCATCTCAAACACCTATCACATACGTTAAAATAGAGGTCAATACACATAGTGTAAACGTGAGCATACAAGTTTAATAGTATGATAGATAGCGAAATCGTTTACGCATAACCAGTATGTAACACGTAATAATGCGAAGCTAGTAGGTTATCGACAATGAGATATGCACAGACGTGACTGCGAGTTGTAGAGTGCGCAACACATATCACCACTGTGACATGTGAGAAATACCCTTAGCAACCCCCGTCCACGACAGGTGCTGAGTCCAAACTATAGTACTATCGTTGCTAAGTTGTCAAGCAACAATCACTGTGTAAACATAACATACAAGCATTCATCGAATAACACGTATAACATGCGAGAGCGGTTAGCGTATAAAATGTGGTTGCGTTGTGTGATCGATGTGATTTAGAATAAGCAACGTATGTAACACCCAAAAGTGCGTAAAGCAAAAAGGGATCGAGTATACTCACAGATAGTGTTTAGTAATTAAACACTCTCTTGGATTGAAGTGAGTGCTGAGAGATTAGTCTGAAGAGTTAACGATAGCATAAGCGACGAACGGTGCGTAAATCGGTGCGAGTGATAGAGTAACGAAGGGTCATCTGGTCGGATGACAATCCGGACGGATAGTCATTCGATCGGATGACAATCCGTTCGGATGGTCATCCGGACGGATGGCCATTCAGTCGGTTCGTCCTTCATTTGGGAGGGATGTGTTTGTGTATGATGGCTTTGAAGTTTTCGTTGTAGCATTTTAAAAACAGAGAAGTATCTCTACCTTTCGGCTCGTCCGGTCGAACGGTCGTCCGGTCGGATGGCCGTTCGCTCGGATGGCGATTTTGTTCCAAGTGAGATATTTCATGGAGAACAAGTGCACAGCAGGATGTAATTTATTGAAAACTTGTTAAATGTTAAGTGTTTGTGGACCATGAGTCATCCGATCGGATTGTCGTTCGATCAGATGGCAATCCGATCGGACGGCAGTCCGTTTAGTTACTTGATCGTTTTGAAATTTGCTAAGTTTGAAAGTTTGTGGTTTGATCGAGACGGTATGACAACGTGCTAAACAACAGGAACTCCACCAAGACCAAGTTACCCGATCGGATGGGAATCACCCCGGTTGATCAGTTAACTGTTCTTGACGGTTGTTCATGTTTAACCTATGAATCGGTTATCTCGTTGATAGGAATCAATTCTCAGACCGACACTTCACTAGAGAAGGAGTAGAAGGCCTGAATGAGCTCCGATTCTATCAGGTTTGAGTGCATGAGTGTAAAAGAGTTGAAAGAAAGTTACGAAAACAACTTTTAATCTTGAAAATGTTTAGATTATTGTGAAATCAATGTTTAAACATGTTGAAATCTGTTCGATCTGAGTTGTTCTTGGTGGAATGAGGCCAATCTTAAAGTTCATAAGAACCTCATGATGACATCATCCTAGAACACCTCAAACTAGCCGATTTCATGGTGGAAAGTGAAGATTTGATGGTGAAAAAGATGAAGGAGTGTGTGTAGATCATAGAAGTACAAGATTTGAGGTAGAAACTTACAAGAATCGCGAGAAATCGAGAGAAAAGAGGGTTGCAGGCGCTGGTCGGACGAGAGAGCTGTCACATCACTGTTTACGGTGCAGTGACGGATCGAGAGGTGGTTCGATCAGATGGCCATCCGATCGGATGGTCATCCGGACGGATGACCATTCGATCGAATGGTCATTCGATCGGATGGGTTTGGTGAGTTGGTTCCCGATGTTTCGTTTCGTGTGTTGAGCGTTGCGAGTAAGCGGTGCGATAGTATTAAACAACACAATAACCTAGCTAACACATATTGTATAAAAGTAACCTTATATCTCGACTTTGCGATGAGATTGCGTTGCGATAGAGTTGCGATTGTGTTTTCGAATAATTACCACAAAACGTAAATAAACATGCACAAGTAACACATGAATAATGTAACACCCCGTGTTTTCCAAAAGTCAAAGTCAAAGTCAAGTGTTGACTGTTATTGGAATTAAAGATTAATAAAGATTATTTTCATTTTAGTTTCATTTTGATTTTCGTATTATTTGGAGTAAGTGTTGTATAATTAAACCAATCGACCGATAATCGAACTGTAAATCAACGACCGACTGTGAGTGATAGGAAGTAACAACGCAATAAAGCTAGTCAATCAATAATCCAGCTAATCAAATCAATCATCAAACTCTAGTGTGGGGATTTTAGTACTTTTTATACGTGTGTGTGTGCCTTATGTGTTATTTGTGCATGTTTATTTTTATGTTAAAGTGTGTGGTGAATCAATCAAATCAATCAAGACTCAAAGGTGAATCAAACTCAATCGAAACCGACTTTGGAAACAAGTTGTAAGGATGCTTGTATGTTAGATATAGTAGTTGGGACTAAAGGTAATTTGATTAGAAATTCTATCATCCTCAAATTATCATTCATCGAACTCGAAATATCGAAAATCGTCGCGAAACACTCAAAAATCAGGCAAGCCGTTCGAACAGGGCAACCTGATCGAACAGGCTAGCCGATCGAACAGGGCAACCTGATCGAACAGGGCAACCTGATCGAACAGGCTAGCCGATCGAACAGGACTGTTCGATCGGACAGCTACTCGATCAGGAATGCTGTTCGATCAGCTAACCTTTCCTCTTTTGGAAGCCTATAAATAGGGCTGTCTTTGTCAACCTTTCCACTTTTGGAAAAGCTCTGACCGACCAGCCTCTTCTTCTCACTAAATCCAAGATTTCTCTCAAACCTGTAAGTATTTCACTCTAATCTTTGTACGTTTTTGTTCATTAACCGATTCTCCATCTTTCTATCTTTCAAAATCTGATTTTCATCCATGAAATCACCAAGATCTAGATGTTCTTGAGTGATGTCATCATGGTGTTCTTGGTGTTCATCAAGAACTTCATGTTCTTGACTTCATTCAGCCATGAATAAGCTAGATCTAACCGATTTCCACATCAATAACCTAAAATCTTCCAAGGATCTTAACATTTCACGGTGGAAAAGGATTGGAAGATGGGTTTTCCTCTATCTTTCAACTCTTTTACACTCAAACCGGTGAAAACGAGGCTTGAACCGATTTATAAATCAATCTAAACAAACACAGAGTTCAAGATTCGGGTTCTACCGAGAGATGTACCGATTCCGGGTTAAACTTAAACTTGGGTTCCAAACCGTCTCTGACCGAGTTTGGGTGATTCCTGCTCAAGTCAGTAGGCTAAAAGGGGATTTCAGTTTTGTGGTTCAACTCGTAGTCAAATTATCTCTAAAACACCAACAAACAACGGGAATAACCAAGTGTTAGGTGATAGGTTAACCAAATCGAGAAGCTGGCCGAACGGCTAGGCTGTTCGATCGAACAGCCCAACCGAACGACTATGCCAGCCGATCGGTTAGGATAACCGATCGACTAGCACTTAGACCCACCAACTCACAAAAGTGTAGTATTGACGAGGTACTGTTCGATCGACTACGCCACTCGATTGTAATTATTACTGCTCGGATCATGAGATACTATACTTTAAAAACACTTAGACTTTTCAAAGCATTGGAATGTCACCCGATCGAACATACCAACCGATCGAGTGACATACTTGAAAACAACAAAGTGCTAACCGATCGGTTGGGTTAACCGATCGAACAACTGTTCGATCGACCAACTTGAAAGGTAGTACAAACCATCATACACAAACACATCCTTCACATCAAAGGAAGAAACAATCCACTTGAAGGAACCAGCCGATCAAGCCAGCCAGCCGATCGAATGGATGTTCGAACGGACTTTCAAACCAATCGAACAGCCCACTCGATCGAACTGCTGTCCGATCGATTGGCCTATCCGATCCAGTTTTCCTTTGTTTACTTTTTCCGCGTTACTCATCGTTGTGTTATCGAACTATTCAGGCTAACCTATTCTCAGTGCTCCCTTCAATCCACAATCAATCACTGTGAGTATACTCGATCCCTTTTTGCTTTCAGCACTTTTGGGTGTTACATACGTAAACTATCAAAATCACAATCAACACAAACTATTTGAACGCTAATCGATTCGCATGTGCTACTTGACTAAATGATTGCTGTTTATTATGTTTACACGTGGAGTGCTATCTACCTGCTTTAGCAACATAGTACTATAGTTTGGACTCAGCACCCGTTCACACGGGGGTTGCTAAGGACAATTACTTGCATGGATTACGGTGGTAATCATGTATTGCGAACTGTCTCGGACAGTCAACCCGAAGTCGTTGGTATCAATGGTCCCATGTTGATAATTTACATGCATCGTTTTCCCTTGTGTACGTGCTTGGTTATGCGTAAACTATTCGAACTTTATATGCTATATCAAACTTGTGTACTCACCTTTACATTATATGTATTGACTGTTATTTTAACGTATGTGACAGGTGTTTAAGCTACTAGCGTGCTAGGGAAGCGAGGCAATAATAAACTTCTAGGAGTCTGTGTCCTTAGGACAGTGTCCACGTACCTGTTCCAGGGCCATAATTATCTGTAGATCTTGCACTGGCACCTGTAGTCAGTAAGATCCACAGTAGTCGTCTAGAGGTCTTAAAACAATATTTACTTTTGGTTTGTAATAATTAAGAATCCGAGTTGTCGGAACAGTTCCCATATTGTTTAGTTGCTTTCTATGATAACTTGTTATTGTTTGGGACACGGTATGGGACGTGTTATATAACTAAATTGTATAATAGTTGTTGTGGAAACTTCTGAACAATCTGTTTCGCTCAGTGCCGCGCCCCGATGATTCCGCCATCGGTTGGGGTGTGACAAATAACACACACACACATAAAACAATATCCAGAACGCATAATTCGAGTTTGCGATTAGCGATAAGGCGATTAGCAATAAACTGTGATTATTAGCATTTACTCCACATAATACAACTAAAGTTCCCAAATTAAAAGATTCGATTACAAGTCAAGAAGTACAATCAATAATTAAGCAAGGAGTGACAGATCGCAATTAGAAATCTTTTCTTCCTTTGACTTTGACTTGTACTTTAACTTTGAAAACTCGGGGTGTTACATGATCTTCGAAGGTTTCAACAGTTGAACCAAACTTTTCGTTGGTCGATAGTTTGATCGTGGAAGGATTGCTTATGTGTAAGGAGGCTGGATGGTTTTAATAAATTTTAGCTTTTTAAGAGAGATACAAGGAACTGGGAATAAATAGAAGTTTGATGGTAGTTTTTTTTTTCAAGGTTTCCATTTCTTTTAAATTAATACCCATGGGTCAAAACTAGAACTGACCCGAAACCTTTTATTGATGTATTATTAAACCCATGAACTGACCCTTTCAGGGGAAAAAGGTTCTGGTTATTGTGGTTCCAGATCGGCTTCAAGGTTCTTGGGTTCTAGAACCATAACTTGCTCACCCCTGATTATAATTAATATATAAAATCGAAAAGTATGAGATCACTTGACCCCGATCCTCTAAAGGTGGCTCCACCCTTAATCTGATTATAATATTTTTGAGTGATTTGATGTTTTCTCATGTTAAGTTAATGATATATTATGAAATTCATGATATGAAATGATGTTTAACAAACTTGACACGTTTCGTCACATTTACAATTTATGTTCCTTTTTATTAGGAAACTATTATGATCAATTACATGATATGTATAAGGGTTGAGTTTTAAAAAAAAAAATCAATATATTTTTTTGTAAAACATATAAAGCATCCAAAATGTGACACGTGTATTTTAGGTTGAGTGTATATGCGTCTGTAAATTACAAGTAGTTTTAGACGCATTTGCGTAATTGTTTGGATGCACCATTATAACCACATAGTTTGTCCTTTCGTCAGGTGTTACAAACACTTGCAACGCTACGTTGTGGCACTAGTCGTGCTCTGGCTTTCTAATAAACTGAAAGTATTTCATAACACAACTCGCATGATTGATATTATGAATCAGCCTTAATATTGGATATTATTGTAATTCTAAGGACATGTGATATCTTTAGACCAATGTCGCCAATACATATCAATCTCTCTTTGTATATGTTTAGATAAATTAAGAAATTATAGTTAGATATGTCTAGAATTCATGCATTAAAAAAAACTCAAGACCCTTCTGCATTTTATTCGCCTCATATACGTGAAGAAAACATATATTACATGAGTCGTTGGTGCGTTAGTATTGAATTGGTTGAATGTATGTTTTGTTGCTGATAAGCGAGAAATAGTTGACAATTTGACATGGTTGCAGTTGTTCACATACAACGTGATATTAGTTTAAACTGATTGGAATAAAGTCAATTACGAGAGCAAACGTAAATAAGAGATCTTAGAGCCCCTGGCTGGGGTCATGTTAACTTCATGATATATTATGAAATTCATGATATGAAATGATGTTTAACAAACTCGACACGTTTCGTCACATTTACAGTACATGTTCCCATTTATTAGTATGATATTACGATCAATTACATGATATGTATATGGGTCGAGTTTTATAATATATATATATATATATATATATATATATATATATATATATATATATATAGGGGATGGTTCAAATGAAAACCACCTTTATTGCGAAAACTTGAAAACTAACTAAAAAAAGCCTAAAAAACACACCAAATTTTTTTTTACAATTTTTTTTATTAAAATTCGCTAGTTTTTATATATAATTTTTTTATTATAATTCACATGTATAGTACTATTACACATGTGTACAATTACACATGTGCACTGCAAAATTTTTTTTTTTTTTTGAAAAAAAGTTTTTTTTATATAATATAAATAGTGAAAATTGGTATGCAAAAAAAAATGGTATGTTTTTTAGGCTTTTTTTAGTTAGTTTTCGAGTTTTCGCAATAACTAGTGGTTTTAATTTGAACCTTCCCATATATATATATATATATATATATATATATATATATATATATATATATACATATATAAGCGGGATCAGGAGAAAACACCCTAAAGTGTGAAACGGTGAGAACGCATCCTGACCCAACACATGACGCGCGTGACGCGCGATATGATCAGGGCGCGTGAGGGGTTTTTTTTGTCTTTTCAATCTTCTTTTATTTCCCAATTTTTCATAAGATGTTGTTTCCTTTTTTGCGTCTAAGATTATTTTGGCGTTAATTATATTCATTAACTACTTGGCGTTTTATTGTTTCTTAGATCTATCACGTTGAATTAATTGTTTTTGTGTCACATATATAATTTTTTGGCATTATAGCGTTTCCGTGGTCAATTTTTTGGCGTTCGTGGCATTGTTAATAATTCATTACGATTCATTAATATTTTCATAAGATTACAATAAGACCAAATGTTTTTTATGGCGTTTAGTCAATTTTTTTGGCGTTTAATACATTAACAAGGTGCTTTGCTAGCATCCATTCTCACAGTTTTCATACTAATAGTGTTTTGGTGTTTGTAGTTTTTGGCGTTTTATATAATAATATATTTTATTAGTAGAGAATTAGATAACAAACAACAGATAATTAGATAACAAAACAATAGAAAATTAAAAAAATTAAAAATTAAAAATGGTAATCTAATTTATCATCCAAATCTTCACTGTCATCGGCCTCTTCTCCTTGAATGTTGTTTTGGCGTTTTGAACCTTTGAATACTTTAGCTAGATGCCAACTTTCCTACATAACGCCCGTCTTTTTAGACGAAGCTTTGTTAGTGGCATCCTGTTTTTTGGTGTGATATTCTTGTTTGGTAACATGTCATTGAAGATCAACTCCTGCTTGAATGCTATTTATAATGATGGAGTCCAAAATAGCATTTTACACTGGTATTGATCCCTTCATGTCATGCATATAGTCATCAAGAACAAAGCTCACATGATGACATATCACTGTCATCAATCTCTTTTTCTTGAATATTTGTCCATCTCATTCAGCAAAAGCTTATAGAGATATCCACATCAGAGAAGAATCCATTTAGTGAAAGCTTTGCCATCTGTGGTTTTTTTAACTATTTTTTTGGCATTTAAAGTGAGTGGTTTCTAGAAAACATGGTGTTTGTTTTCTGGGTGTCATCAATTCATTGTGTAGAGACCTCTCTCTTATAGGAGTTTTTTGGCGCGTAGTTTAGGCGGGATTTTCATTATAATAAATGATAGTAATAAAGTAACCGTCTTTTCAGTTACTGTGTATTTACTGTTTTGTTTAGCTTTATCAGTTTTAGGGTGATAGACGTCCCATCTTCCAAGTTTGGAGATTTTTTTAATGGCGTTATGTAGACCAAGATGGCAAAATACAATAACAGAGAAAATATTAAACAGGAAAAATATTTTTTTATTATTTTTGGCGTGTTGTAAGCAATAACTTTTTGAAACTAATTGGAGAAATATAGCATTTAATTATCTTAAGAAAAAAAAGATTACACATAAGAAAACCAACCAAAAAACTTAAAACTGCTCGTCAGAAGCTACTTTATCCGAGAAGTATCCATCACTTCCGTCTTTTTCTTCCTCGGAGTCTTCATCTAGACTTTCATCCATGTCATCACCTTCACTTTCATCGGCTTCTTGTTGTTGAAGATTCTGAAGCCTCCGTTTGAACATGTCCTGCATCAACGCCATTTTTAAGTCCATGTCTGTGTTCAAACAAGTGGCGTCGTTCAATTCTTCCATGAACACAATCCTCTACTTTGTCATGATGTTTTCAAGCAGGTAGTCTTCCTGCTCTCCATTGTCATATATAACAGTCACCATGTCTGTTTCCTCATCAAAACGCCATGATGTCATTACTGGGTCAATTTTCCATCTGCTTTGATTGGTCCAAATTTCCTTATCAATGTTTTCATAAGCTTATGTGTTTCATGACATTCGTTATCCAGAGCGATGCCAAGTGATAGGGTACCCCTCTGTACCTCTTATTCCATCTTCAAAATTGCTTTGATTGTCCTAACATACACCCACCTTCTGTTGTCAAAACGTAGGACGAATCGTCTGATTGCCAGAATGTATCTCCACCAAACGATGGTTGCCATTTTGGCGCTTTGGTTAAACTTAGCGTTTTTGGTAAAAGATGTTTTTGCAGAATGATAGATTGAAGTGATTATGGAAGCGATGTTTAACGTCGTTTATATAATGATGTTTTTGGCGCGTAATTTAGGAGGGAATTTCTTCTAATAAATGTTAATAATTGAATTTCAGTTACTGTGTTGTTTCATCTTCCTGTAATCTCCAACGCGTTTTATCACTAATTTTTGGCGTTTTTTATTTAATGGCGTTTTATTTGTTTTGAATGGCGTGTTATCATTTTTGTTGTCGTTTTGAATTTGAGCGGTAAAAGACCCTTTTACTGTCACACCCCAACCGATGACGGAAACATCGGGGCGCGGCACTAAGCGAAACAGATTGTCCAAGAAAAATTCCATAACAACTAAATTACCGGATAGTTAATATTATGTCCCATACCATAACCCATCAAGTAAAACAATTATTACAGACATAGATATCTCTAGGCAAATCATTGTTCCAACAACTCAAGATAAATAAATTGTTTGTTTGTTTCTAGACTCTCCTAAGCTCGATTCCAAGAAAGCAAGGGCAAGCAAGCACAGCATCCTAAACACCTGTCACATACGTTAAAATAGAGGTCAATACACATAGTGTAAAGGTGAGCATACAAGTTTAATAGTATAATAGATTCGAAAATCGTTTACGCATAACCAACATGTAACATGTAGCAAAGTGAAAGCTAGTGGGTTATCGACAATGAAATATGCACAGACATGACTGCGAGTTGTAGAATGCGCAACACATATCCTCAATGGGACATATGAAGTAAAGCCCTTAACAACCCCTGTCCATGATAGGTGCTGAGTCCAAACTATAGTACTATCGTTGCTAAGGTGTCAGGCAACAATCACTGTGTAAACATAATATACAAGCATTCATCGAATAACACATAACATGCAATATCGGTCAGCGTATAAATAGTGTTTGTGTTGTGTGATCAATGTGATTTGAATAAGTAACGTATGTAACACCCAAAAGTGCGTAAAGCAAAAAAGGGATCGAGTATACTCACAGATCGTGTTTAGTAAATAAACACTCTCTTGGATTGAAGGGAGCGCTGAGAGATTAGCCTGAACAGTTAATGATAGCATAAGCGAAGAGCGGCGCGTAAAACGGTGCAATTGAAACAAGTGACGAATGGTAATCCAGTCGGATGGCAATCCGAACAGATGGTCATTCAATCGGATGTCTATTCGTTCGGATGGTCATCCGATCGGATGGCCATTCGGTCGGATTGACATTCGTTTGGGTATGGATGTGTTTGTGTATGATGGCTTTGAAGATTTCGTTGTAGCATTTTGAAAATAGAGAAGTATCTCTACCCTTCAGGTCGCTCGATTGAACGACAGTTCGATCGGATGGCGATCCGTCCGTCGAGACCTTTCTTTGGAGAACAAGTTCACAGTAGGATTATCATTCAATCGGATGGTCTACCGATCGGATGTCAATCCGTTCAGAACCAATGATCTTTGAAAATTATAAAAGTTTAAGTGTTGAAATCCAAGTGCAATCCGATCGGATTGCGGTTCGATCGGATGGCAATCCGATCGGTCGGCAACCCGTCCCACAAGCTGATCGTTTTGTAAACTTGAATTTCGTTAACTTTTGAAAGTTTTTGAGGTTTGATCGAGACGGTATGACAACGTGTTAAACAACGGAAACTCCATCAGACCCAGGTTATCCGATCGAATGGAATCACCCCAATCTGATCAGTCTACTGTTCGTGACGGTGGTTTCATGTTCAACCTGAAATCGGTTGTCTCGTTGATAGGATTCATATCTCAAACCGACACATCACTAGAGAAGAGTAGAAGGCCTGAATGAGCTCCGATTCTATCGGTTTTGAGCTATTGAGTGTAAAAGAGTTGAAAGAAAGTTCAAAAAGTATCTTCCAATCCTTTTAACCTTGAAAAAATGTTTAGATCTAAGTGAAAATAGTGTTTAATCATGTGGAAATCCTTCAGATCTAAGTTGTTCTTGGTGGAATGAGGCCAATACTTGAAGTTCATAAGAACTCCATGATGACATCATCCTAGAACACCTCAAATCCACTGATTTCACAGTTAAAAGTTAAGATTTGAAGGTGAAAATGATGAAGAAGTGCATGTAGATCATAGAAGTACAAGATTTGAGTTGAAAACTTACAAGAATCGCGAGAAATCGAGAGAAAAGTGGGCTTGAGCGAGCTGGTCGAATGAGAGCATTGTCACATCACTGAGGTGGTGTGACAGGAGGTATTTATAGGGTTTCCAAAAGAGGAAAGTGGCAAGGTGTAGCAGATCGGATGGCACATCGATCAGATGGCCATCCGATCGGATGGTCATCCGTTCGGATGACCATTCGATCGGATGGTCATCCATTCGGATGACCATTCGATCGAATGATCCGGCGAGTTGGATTTTGGCGTTTCGTTTTATGTGTTAGCGTTGCGATGCGTTTCGAGTGAGCGATACGATTGATTAATAATAGCTACACAAATACTATATCTAACATACAATCATCCTAAATAACTTGTGTTTAGCGTTTGCGATTTGCGTTGCAATAGAGTTGCGATTGCGTTTTTCGATTAATCACCACCAAACATAATAAACATGCACAAGTAACACATAAATAGCACACACATATAAAACAATATCCAGAGCGCATAAGTCGAGTTGCGATGCGATTAGCGATAAAGCGAATTAACATGCGATAAAGCCTTGATTATTAATAGATACTCCACATAATACAACTAAAGCAAACAAAACAAAAGATTCGATTACAAGTCAAGGTGTACAATCAGTAGTTAAGAAAGGAGTGACATATAATAATTAGCAATCTTTTCTTCCTTTGACTTTGACTTTGACTTGTACTTTGACTTTCCAAAACACGGGGTGTTACAGCCTCCCCCACTTAAGGGAATTTCGTCCTGATTTAGGCCTTAGCTGTAACAAACAACTGCGGGTACTTCGCCTTCATGTCACTTTCGAGTTCCCAGGTGAAATTTGTGCCGTGTTTGCCTTCCCAGCGAACCTTCACAATGGGAATGCGTGAGCGCCTGAGCTTCTTGGTTTCTCGGTCCATGATCTCGACAGGCTTCTCCATGAAGTGTAATGTTTCATCCACTTGCAGATCCTCAAGTGGCACTTGCAAATCCTGCTCGGCCAGACACTTCCTGAGGTTCGAAACGTGGAAATTCGGGTGGACGTTGCTAAGTTCCTCCGGTAGTTCGAGTCTTTAGGCTACTTTGCCGATCCTTTCCAGAATCTTAAAGGGTCCAACATATCGAGGCGCGAGCATTCCTTTCTTGCTGAATCTGATCACACCCTTCCAAGGTGATACCTTTACGAGTACGTGATCGCCAACGTCAAAGTCAAGGGGCTTGTGGCGTCTATCGGCGTAACTTTTCTGACGACTCCGAGCTTGTTGGTGCACAATGTCCATCGCCTACGTCATCAGTCTGAGTCGTGTCAGTAGCATGTAATAGGGTTAAAAATGTAATTTTATATGTTTTGTGCCGACTCGTTTTGATCGAATCTCGATCCTACAAGTGGTATCAGAGCTCAGGATGAGTCAAATCAGTTGAATCAGTGTTTTGAATGGTTTAGAACTTCTTACTTCTACTCTTTCTTGGATTTTTGAACGAATTTACGGACAAAATGGACTGAATTTTGAATATAACGTGTCAAACACCATTTTAATCAATCCTTCAAAGTTACAGACCATAATTCACACTAAAATTGATCAAAAAGTGTCAAAAACTTCATTTCGTGTGAACATGATGCTCAATTCGTACGAAATGGACCATTTCGTGTGAATTTTTACCAAATCGTTTGAAATTTCCATCCAGCTCGCACGAGTTGGATCAGTTCGTTTGAAAATTCAAACTGTTTGATCACCTCGCACGAATTGAGGTTCAGATTGTGTGAATTTGATTCAACTCGCACGAATTGGAAATTGTTTACTCGACTCGCACGAGTTGACATTCCAGTTCATTTGAAACAAGTCTGGGTCGCTTGAATTTTAATTCGTTTGAAAGTTCAAGTCGTTTGAACTTCAGTTCATTTGAAAGTCAGTTCGTGTGAAAATCCAAATTGTGTGGAAGTCAGTTCGCTTGAAAGTATAAGTTTTCAAAACTTATAATTTTTCCGAAATTTTTTTTAAAAGTATAAAATGGACAACCAAGAGTTTTAAAACGCATTCTTCGGAAGTGGTATGCATGTTCAATCTCCGACAAGTATAGCCCAGAACATGAATTTGGAGAACGAACTCGGAACAATGCAAAAACCACCGAAACTGCTCAACATTGAAGACTATTCAGGGTGGCCAGATAGATTTCGCACATTGGTTCAGGCGAATCATCTCGAGTGTTGGATGAAAATTGAGACAAAATATGTAGTTCCTTTGAATGAAGTTGGTATTGCGAAAACACTTAACTCGTTAACTCCAGCTGAAGCAGAAAGTTTCAAAGCCGAAAAGAAGATGGTCAGTATTTTGCAGCAAGCAATTAAGGAAGATATCTTGGTATTGCTACAACATCAGAATGACGCACAATCTATCTAGAACTCTCTTAAATTGAAAAGGGTTGAAGCTGGTCAAACAGACATTGATATTCTGAAAGTTCGTATAGCAGAGTTGGAAGAAGAAAAGGCTCGAAGAGATGAACAAAATGAGTATTTCAAGTTGAAAAATAAAGAGTTAGAGGCCAATAACGCTAAGAAAGAACATGAATCATATATGATGATGAACGTGTTGGAGAATTTGATCGGAAAGACAGTTGAACAGAGGTTTGAAGAGATTGAGCTTGAAGAAGTAAGAGCTAGACGTAAAGCTGAGATTGAAGCTAAATGAAAAACAAAGGCAAAGGTGTTCCAATTGAAGGTGTTGCTGAAGTAATTGAAAGGGCAATTGTAGTGTCTGAGCCGGAAAAAGTTCCTGAAACGTCTATTCTTGATCCTTGTCCGATATCGTCAGTATCTGGTGAGTTTGACGACGATGAAGAAGATGATGAAGAAGAAGATGATGAGGATATTCTGAAAGATGATGCAGATGATGTTTATTCTGCACATAGTGATAATGATGATGATTGCAATGATGACGATGATCAAGGTACTCAGGCATAAAAGTTACTGAATCGTCTCATGAAGAAAAGATTGATGAATATCTTCATGATGATGCCAACGAAGAACCTAAGAATGCTGGAGGTGAGGGGGAGCATGATGATACTAAGAATGTTGATGAAAGTGATAATCATGTTACAAGATTGATTCTACGTCCTGAACACAATGTAGAGGAAGGAGAAATCTTGCATACTTATACTTTAGCTGAGATCGTCAAGATGACGCACATTGAAGATATTAATTTCAACTTTGATTTTGAAGAAGAGTTGAATCAGTTTGATATTAATCAGCAGCCCGAATATCAGTATAAATACGTTGAAGATGCTGATAACTATGACAGAGTTGAAGTGGAAGAATGTAGTGATGAAGATCAGTCTGAGAATGTTCACGTTGATACTTCTAGTTTTCCGACACTTGCTGAATTTTTCAGTCAGGCGAATGAGGATGAGCTGAGAAGAAAGGTTGCAGAAAGTGTTAAGAATAAAAGCATTAGTGAAATGTCGAAAGATGAACAGCGCGAAGAACGTAAGAAATGGTTCAGAAAAAATACTGAAAGAAAGTTCAAAAGACCATTGAAGTGTTACAAAAGAGATAGAGAAGTTTCTCTTGGTGATATCATCAGTTGGGGGTTTCTGCCACAAGTAAATGCGTATGCAATCAGAAGAGAGTTTGGCGTTCAGTACTTCGAGTATATTCAAGACATAATGTCTCTGCCTTGGTGGGATGTTGAAGAACTACCCAAAGTCAGAACATTGTCTTATCCAGTCAGGGAACGCGATATGCCTACATGGGGCTTAATGAAGTTTGAAGCATTCAAAGATTTTAAACACTGGAAGCCTCATTATCCGAAGAAAGTCAAGAGGATTGATCCAGTTACAGGCATTGAAGAAACAATCTTGCAGATCAAGAAGCCTAGAGTCATAATGAATATTCCAATGCCGAAAATGGAACAGGATTTTCACAAAGGGTTCTTATGTTGGGTGTATAGCTGCATGTCAACTGAAGCAGTGATTACATACAAAGTGGAGAATGAAGTCAAATACATTCACTTGTATGATCCAATGTGGATAGTGAACTGCTCTGCAAAGGATATTGAATGTTTGTTTGTAAACAAAATTGGATACAAAGCTGAAGAAAAAGATCAAGCTCTGCAATTTCAAAAGGTAGCTACGATATGTTTTCAGAAAGGCATAAGTTCTGAAAACATGTGGTCATCAAAGTGGAGGAAGATTGAAAAAGAAGAACGTATGAAAGCTGAAAATGAGAGAAAGGAACGTGAAGAGAAAGACAAGATTGCTAGATATATACAGTTGTGCAAAGGCTTGCTGAAGAAGAGAAAAGAGCTGCGATAGAGAAAGAAAAGCTCAGAAAGGCGTTGCTGAAGAAGCCAAAGCGTCATGAAGAAAAGTTCAAGTCTCTGTGAAAGAAAGTTTTTGAAGACAGGCTGACTGAAGACTGCGGCAATATCCAAGGGGGAGTTTGTTGGTGCACAATGTCTATCGCCTACGTCATCAGTCTGAGTCGTGTCAGTAGCATGTAATAGGGTTAAAAATGTAATTTTATATGTTTTGTGCCAGTTCGCATGAAGTGGCTTGTGTAAGGCCAGGTCGCACGAACTGGGAGATGTCCTGTCCTTGCGAAGTGGGATGTCTATACCATGCGAACTGGCTGGCCTATAAATAGGCATATTGGGTTTTTCATTTGTAACATTCTGGTGAAATCTGTCACGAAGTGCTGCCGGATTCTCTGCATGTAAAAACATTTTATATGAATGGAAAACCAGTTTAAAGTGTATTTCTCTTCTTCTACTCCTATTCTAAGATTGATTCAAGGTTACTAGTCTGTTTCCGCCTTTCTAGTGACCTAGATTTGACTCAGACCGACTCGTTTTGATCGAATCTCGATCCTACAGAGCTTTCAGCAAGTTGTCTCGAATTTGGAAGATTTTGTCAGTCGTTTCTTGCAACAGCTCAAGACCGTTATTTGCGAGTCTCGGATCTCGTGCCATATAATAGGCAATCGACATCTTCTTCTGTATAATGCCTCAAATGGAGCCATTTAGATGCTAGAGTGATAACTGTTATTGTATGAGAATTCGACTAAAGGTAAGTACGCGTCCCAATTACCACTGAAATCTATGACACATGAGCGAAGCATGTCTTCAAGGGTACGAATCGTTCTTTCAGTATGACCGTCGGTTTGGGGATGGAAAGCGGTACTTAGATTAAGAGTAGTACCGAGAGCAGATTGAAACGTTTCCCAAAGACGCGAGGTAAACCGACCATCGCGATCAGAGATGATGTCGCGAGGTGTCCCATGTCGACAAATGATCTCATCGGTGTAGATCCGGGCTAATTTTTCTACCTTATAGTCTTCTCGTATCGGTAGAAAATGAGCAGTTTAGTCAAACGGCCAATGACAACCCAAATGCGGTCATGACTTGATGGCGTGCGCGGAAGTTTCGTTATGAAGTCCATAGCTATACTCTCCCATTTCCACATAGGGATCTCGGGTTAGACGAGTAAGCCAGAGGGTCTTTGATGCTCGGCCTTGACTTTCGAGCAAGTCAGGCACTTTGAAACATAGAGAGCGATATCTTTCTTCATGCCCGGCCACCAGTACTTGTAGCGAAGGTCCTGGTACATTTTATCGGCACCGGGATGAATAGGATATCGGGACTTGTGGGCTTCGTCCATCAGAATTTGTCGTAAGTCGGTATGCTTGGGGATCCAAATTCGGTCTAGATAATGGAATATCCCATTCGATTTATTCACTAGCTGGGCGCCATCATTAAGAATCTTTTCCTTCTTCAAAGTGCGTTCGGTAAAACAGGCGTGTTGGGCATCACGGATAAGAGCTTCGAGATTATGCTAGGCTTGGACATTACGAACACTATGCAAATAGCTTTGTCGGCTTAGAGCATCGGCAACGATATTTGCTTTGCCAGGATGATAACGAATCTCACAGTCGTAATCATTAAGAAGTTCAACCCATCGGCGTTGGCGCATATTCAGTTCCTTCTGACTCAAGATGTGTTGCAGGCTCTTATGGTCTGTGAAGACCGTACACTTGGTACCATAAAGGTAGTGTCGCCAAATCTTTAAGTCAAAAACAACTACACCAAGCTCGAGATCGTGGGTTGTATAGTTCTTCTCATGGATCTTGAGCTGACGAGACGCGTAAGCGATAACCTTGTCCCGTTGCATAAGGACACAACCAAGACCAAGGTTCAAGGCATCGCAGTAGACAACGAAGTCATCGTTTCTGTTGGGTAAAGCGAGAACGGGAGTGTTGCAGAGCATATGTTTGAGAGTTCGAAAGGCAGTCTCTCGTTCAGTTCCCCAAACAAAAGGCTTGTCTTTATGCGTGAGAGAAGTAAGCGGCACGGCGATTTTAGAGAATCCTTCGATAAATCGGCGGTAATAGCCCGCTAGTCCGAGAAAAGAACGGACTTCAGACGGGTTCTTGGGTGTAACCCATGTAACACCCCGTGTTTTCGAGTGTCAAAGTCAAAGTCAAAGTTCAAGTCAACTTTGACTTCCTTGACTGTTAATGTTTCTCTTTACTTTTTGTATTATGTGGAGTAAGTGTTGTCTAAATGAAATGATCGAATGTTTAATCAATGCGACCGATCTACGACTGTGAATAGTAGGAAGTAACAACGCGATAAAGTTAATCAATCAATAATCAAGCTAATCGACTCACCAATCGAACTCGAGACTCGAATTATGCGAACTCTGGTGTTGTTATACGTGTGTGTGTGCCATATGTGTTACTTGTGCGTGTTTACTTATATGATTGGTGTGGTATTCAAGTGAATCAATCGAAAATCAAATCGAAACTCGAAAAGCAATCGAACTCAATCGAAACCGACATCGAAACGTGACTTATAGATGATTGTATGTTAGATATAGTCCCAACTACTGAAAGTAATTTGACTAGGAACCCTATCGTATTCGAATCGTCATCGAAACATCGAAAATCGTCGCGAAATACTCAAAGTGGGTCGCGGATCGAACAGGAGGCATCCGGATCGAACAGGCCAGCCGATCGGCTAGCATCTTCCTAGCCGATCGAGCAGCCCATTCAATCGGAGCCCCTGGCCGATCAGCTGCCACTTTCCCCTTTTGGAAGCCTATAAATAGGGCTGTCCTTGTCTTCATTTCCACTTTTGGAAAGTTCTGACGGGCCAGCTCCTATTCTTCACCTTTTCTCAGATTTCTCTCAACTCCGGTAAGTTTCCACTCTAATTCTTGTACGTTTTTGATCATTGCATGATTCTACACCTTTCTATCTTTCAAATCTTGGATTCTAACCGTGAAATCACCAAGATCTAGGTGTTCTTGGGTGATGTCATCATGGTGTTCTTCAAGAACATCATGTTTTGGCATCATTCAACCATGAATGGCTTAGATCTAACCGATTTCCACATAAACAAACTAGGATTCGCTGGAATCTTAACATATCTCACTGTGGAAAGGATTGAAAGAAGGACTTTCCCGACTTTCCTTCAACTCTTTTACACTCAATGCCTTAAAATCAATAGAAACGAAGCTTGACCCAACTGACTAGCCATTCTAACGGTCAAGAGGTTCAAGATTCAGATTCTACCCACGAGGTTCATCGATTTCGGGTTAAACGTTAAACCAACGTTCCGAACAGTTCACCGGCCGGACTTGGGTGATTCCTGTCCGAACCAGTGAAACAAATAAGAACCCGTGTTCTATGGTTCAACTCGTTATCAACATACCTCAAAATCATATCAAATCAAGCAGTCAAGTGTTAGACGAAAGGCCGACCAGGTCAGAGATGCTGGCCGAACGGCTAGGCTGTTCAAACAAACAGCCCAGCCGATCGAACATACCAGCCGATCGGCCGGGCCAGCCGATCGGCTAGCACATGGCCCCACACTTTTCAAGTTTCATGAAGTATGTTATTGACGAAGTGATGTTCGATCGAATATGCTACTCGAATCGTAAACATTACTCTTCGGATCATGAGATACTATACTTCAACACTCAATCGTTTTTGCAACTCGTTCGTAGTATGGTGTGCCAGCCGATCGAACAGGTCGTTCGATCGACCGACTTGAAAGGTAGGAACACTTCAGTGTTCTCAAATGCTGCAACGAAAACTTCAAAAGTTCAAATCCCCAAACACAAACACACCAGGGGAAGAAACAATCCACTCGAATGGCCCAGCCGATCGAGCCTACCGGTCGATCGAACAGGACTGTCCAACCGGACATACCAGCCGACCGAACAGCCCGTTCGATCGAACCTGCCGTTCGATCGACTAGTCCATTCGATCCATTCACACTTGTCTTATTTTCCACGTTACTCATTGTTGTGCTATCGAACTATTCAGGCTAACCCTACTCTCAGCGCTCCCTTCAATCCATAACCAATCACTGTGAGTATACTCGATCCCTTTTTGCTTTTAGCACTTTTGGGTGTTACATACGTTGCTTATATCAAAACACAAACGATCACACTACTCAAACTATTTGAACGCTAACCAATATGCATGTATTACGTGACTTAATGAACGCTTGTTGATTGTGTTTACACGTGGAATGCTGTCTACCTGCCTTAACGACGGAGTACTATAGTTTGGACTCAGCACCCGTTCACACGGGGGTTGTTAAGGACAATTACTTGCATGGATTACGGTGGTAATCATGTATTGCGAACCGTCTCGGACGGTCAACCCGCAGTCATTGGTATCGATAGGTCCATGTCGATAATTAACATGCTTCGTTTTCCTCTGTGTACGTGCTGGTTATGCGTAAACTATTCGAACTCTATATGCTATTATCAAACTTGTATGCTCACCTTTACATTTTATGTATTGACTTTATTTTAACGTATGTGACAGGTAATTAGGATGCTTACTTGCTAGGAAAGCGAGGCTTGAATAAGTTTCTAGAAGCCCCCAACAAATAGTTGTCTGCCAAGAACAAGCGTCTAAGGCATAGTTGTCTGTAGATCTTGTCCTTTGGCATTACAGCCATAAAGTCAAAAGAATAGGGGTCTAGAAGCAGATAAACAATTGTTGTAATAATATTTGAATCTGAGTTGTCGGAACGGAATTTCTTGTTTGGATGATTATCTGTAATGACATGTTTGTTTATTCGGGATACGGTATGGGACGTATCTTTAACTGGATTATATAAATAGTTGTTATAGAAACTTATGAACAATCTGTTTCGCTCAGTGCCGCGCCCCGATGATTCCGCCATCGGTTGGGGTGTGACAACCCAACTCTTAACAGCTTCGATCTTCGCGGGGTCGACGTGAATACCTTAACTATTAACAATGTGACCGAGGAATTGAACCTCCTCTAGCCAGAATTCACACTTGGAGAACTTGGCATAGAGTCGATTCCCCTGGAGTAGTTCTAGAACCAAACGTAGATGTTGCACGTGTTCGGTTTTCGACTTGGAATAGATCAGGATATCATCGATGAACACGATGACGAAGCGATCGAGAAAAGGTTTACACACACGATTCATCAGATCCATGAAAACCGCGGGTGCGTTGGTTAAACCAAAGGGCATAACAACGAACTCATAATGGTCGTATCGAGTGCGAAAAGCGGTTTTAGGTATATCCTCCTCTTGAATGCGTAACTGGTGATAGCCTAAGCGTAGATCGTTTTTCGAGAAACACGTAGCACCTTGTAACTAATCAAACAAATCATCAATTCGAGGCAAGGGATAGCGATTCTTGATTGTCAGCTTATTCAACTCCCTATAGTCGATGCACATCCGGAACGACCCATCCTTCTTTTTAACGAAAAGGACTGGCGCGCCCAAAGGAGAGGTGCTAGGGCGAATGAAGCCTTTGTCAAGTAATTCCTGGAGTTGACTCGAGAGTTCGCGCATTTCGGACGGAGCGAGTCAATAAAGAGCTCTAGCAACAGGATTGGCTCCAGGAATGAGATCAATACGGAAGTCGATAT
Source organism: Helianthus annuus (assembly GCF_002127325.2). Classification (NCBI taxonomy): domain Eukaryota; kingdom Viridiplantae; phylum Streptophyta; class Magnoliopsida; order Asterales; family Asteraceae; genus Helianthus; species Helianthus annuus. The sequence continues at coordinate 138,955,572 of NC_035445.2, forward strand.
CACGACTCGGAGGTAAACCAGGTAGATCATCAGGGAATACAAGAGGAAAATCATGAACCACAGGCACCTGGGCTATTGCATTCTCTTTCTTTTCCTTCTGTGCTACTACGATGTTAGCCAAGAAAGCTCTGTATTCCTTGCGGAGATACTTACTTGCTTGGATACCTGACATAAGTTTAAGACCTTTCAGAGGAGTTTCGCCATACACACAAAGTTGATCACCATTAGCGAGCGAGAAACATATCATCTTATCGAAGCAAATCACTTCAGCATGATTTTCGCGAAGAAAATCCATGCCTACTATGACGTAAAAACTACCGAGCTGCATTGGAATAAGATCGATAGGGAAAACGTGATTGTTGAGTTCGAGAGTACAATCACGAAGGACAGAATTGACAACGACGGTTCTTCCGGTGGCAACTTCAACGTCGAACGTCGAGGGGAGATGGGCGCGCTTACGATTAAAGAGATTTTCGAATTCGAACGATACAAAACAGTTACCGGCTCCAGTATCAAATAAACACGAAGCGTATATACCATTCACAAGGAACGTACCATTAACCACATTGTTGTATGCTTGAGCCTGACGGGCGTTGATGTTGAAGGCACGTCCGCGGGCTGCTGGTTGCTGCTGCTGCTGTTGCTGTTGTTGCTATTGCTGTTGGGGCTCTTGCTTCACTACCCTATTGGGGCACACGTTCGCAAAGTGGTTGGGATCACCACATGCAAAGCTGACTCTTGCATGAGCTGCGGGGGCAGGAGCTGCTGGATGGCCCTGGGGAGCAGGAAGGAGAGCTTGTGGTGCAGGAGCTTGACCTTGAGTTGGAGTTGGAGCTTGACGTGGAACGGTACGACAGTTGGCGGTGAAGTGGCCGTACACGTTGTAATGAACACAGAATCTGCAACCAATCCCCACGGGATGATGATAGATGCAAGTAGGGCAGAGCGGGTGAGGACCAGTATATGCACGCTTGGCCGACGGTGCAGTGGTCACTAGGGTTGCTACTTGGCGATTCTGGGGTTGCGGTTGAGCTAACACTGTTTGGAGCGGAGCGGCAGTCACTGCACAGTTCTTGTTGCTGGAGTTGCTGTTCTTTCTCTTGCGGCGGGAAGACTTTGAAGATTGCAGGGCGGAGGCGGTTTCAGCGGTGGGAGCAGCGGTGACTTGATGCAGATTCTTGGAGGCTTTATCAAAGTAACCAGCTGGTACGTGCGCGACTGTACATATTTTTACAATGAAATTACACACGAATTGGTTTTAAAATTATAAAAGTGATTATTACTTTTACATCAAAACACACACGAAAGAGGCAAGTGTACCCCGTCATATATGTAGTAAAGTATCGGTAAGAACCAAGTATCGATCCACGGAAATGGGCGGAGAAATAATACTAGACCTTTGCCACTAAATTACCGATAAAAACATACGTTGTTTTGGTTTTAATTAATCTAAAATAAGCATAAATAAATACTTATAAAACATAGTAGATTATATATAAATAGCCTTGCTTAATACACAACCACATCATGTCAACTAAGTCAGTTTTGGCACTAGAAGCATTCGGTCAATTTTCCATTTCGAGACAATTAGTATCCCTTTCGGGAATCCTAACATGACAATCATTCGGAAAGTTAAAACGATAAACACACTTTAACCACCTAAAATTGTTCTTTAACGTGTAATTGATAAATGTCTATGAAAATCTCCTAAAAATAAGTTAGTCATCCGTTAGGAGTTTTCTAACCTCACTTAATCAAGGAAAGCAACACCGACAAAAACACAATGCAACCACCGAGACAAGCATAAACTAGATTAAATCACAACCGAGTTCATTTTACAAATCTTACGCATAAATTCACCAAGATAGCAATTTTGGCCGAAACTACTAACTAAGCTAACAAATCATGGCAAGAATTCATAACAACACCATCTAACCCGTTAGAGTCCTTCCGTGAAGGCAAGCTTTCTTGATTAACAATAATTACATTTTATTAAACCACTAACCCGTTAGAGTATCATGGTGCCCACATTTTAACCAAGTTAAGCTAGTTAACCAAATTAAAAGTTTACTGATACATGATTAAATAAGCTTCATTTTTCAACTATATTACCTAACCAAGCACCAATCATCCAACATAATTACTTATAATCAAGAAATCAATATCAATAACAAGGTTGCAAACTAATCATCAAAGATAATCATAGAAAACACTTCCAAATTTCATTACAAACATAGATTAACATACTAATAGCTATAATCAAGCAAGGGATTGTTGTGTTTTTGCCCAAAGGCTACAATAATACATAAATATTAATCTAAATGCTTGAAATATTAACAAAATTCTGGAAAGGTTAGAAATCCAAACCATAAACAAGCACAAGATTAAGAATCCGGATAGTAAACGAGCAAAACCGGGCAATGTGGCTTGAATCCGGGCTAAAGCTAATGCTTCCGGAGCCTGAAAATCGCCTGTGGAGCTCTCTAAAATTCCAGAGTTACTAATAGAATGGTTCTGTTCTGTTTTTATGCTTTTTCCATGTTGCACGGTCGTTCTTCCGATCGCACGACCGTGCACTTTAAGCAATTATTGGTGGTGGTCCACCATACTGCATGACGTCACAGATCGTTGACTGGTCTTTGGACACGCACGGGCGTTCTTCAGTTGGCACGGTCGTTCGTCACCGAAATCCAGTTGCACGCCTTGTCTTTCGGTCGTTCAGTTCCGAGGTCCTGTTTGAACGTCGGATCCGCACGATCGTTCCGCATACGGCACGACCGTGCCTTTTCGGGTTGGCCTTCAATGCCTTGCACGCGGAGTTGCACGCCTCGTTCACTGCCGGGTCATTCAGGATCACTGGATATGCACGGTCGTGCATGAGGTCGCATGACCGTTCCAAACGCCCAGGCCAGTTTTCTTCACAGAATCTTCGCAGCTTCGTCGTTTTGTCCGGAAAGTCCTCGTTTTTGCTATCATCTTGTCTGGTATGCTGTTTTAGGCCTGTAAACAAAGATGTAGATAATTAAGTATCCGAATGACGGTTTTACGGCCGAAAACGCATAAAATAGGGGTAAAACGGGGGACTAAAATATGTGTAAATTAGCGAATATCAAATCTCCCCACACTTGAACCTTGCTTGTCCTCAAGCAAGCTGAACTAAAAAGCAAGAAAAGACGGAAGCAAACAAGAACGATAATTTACACACTATATTATTGAAAACTACCATAAACGGTTAGCCGGTTTGTCGAAAGACAACATCAAAAGACTCAAACCCAACAAGCATATGCAATTATAAAGCGACAACCAAAAAGCCGTGACTTCACATTTAATCGACTCAACATGTTAATCTTCACGCGACTCACAATGTTCACACACACTCGGTTTTATTTATGAAACATACATATAATGTGTATGTGCAAACACTCAATGCCTCGTCAATGAAACATGCAATATCATAAGCTTGTCATAAGATCTCGTCTCCACCAACTAACATGCAAATAAGTGTAAATCAAGAGGTCTTTACGGGTTGTAACGTTAGGCTTGGGCGAAGGGTATGGAAGTAGACATATAAAGTGGCGAAAATGGTTAAAACTCGGTAGTAGCGTTTAACTAGCAACAACGTATACAACTATACATACAAATGCCTTAAAAAGGCGACTATTGCGCAATCGAGCTTATCAACGAAATTTTAACATTTAAGTGTTCAAAATTGCTCGATTTTATCAACTTCACCCTATTTTAGGGTGTTTTATTTTCTGTGGTTTTTTTTTTTTAGAAAACAAACTATACAATAAACTGAAACAAACGCTAGTTAAACGATTATTTTGTCCGAGTTTCAACACTAAAAAGGGTTTAAAACATACAAAGGCTAAATTTGGCTAAGTGGGCGATAATGTGGGTAAACAAAGGTAAACAGGAAGGCTCAACATGGTTAATCCTAAAGGGTAATATAAGGTGAACGGGGAGCACAACACAAAGAACAAGGTTTACAACAAAGGGGTAATCTAAGTGCCTCTCTCACTTTTACACAAATCCACAAGTTCATGGTTTTAACAAGCATACTAGTGACAAGTTCTATATTACACATACCATCCGGCTTACTCCTATATCCGAAATGAACAAATATATAACAATAGGCTCAAATATGCTCACGTAACGGATGGAATGGGTAAAAGTGTGAAAACTATCATGTAAGTCTTTCTTTGTTTGTCACGCCTTCCGGTTTCCTTTTTCAAAAATATTTTGCTTGTCGAGTTTTTATCAAATCCGAAGCTTTCTAAAACACAACCAACCGGTTTATTTACTAAAATATATACAAAATACAGGTATTTTTGAATGATGATGTTTTTTTTCTGATTTTGTGATTTTTTTTATATATATATGAGGATATATGAGGACAAACAAAGTTAACAAAGTTAACCCCCTCCCCACACTTGAACTTCGCATTGTCCCCAATGCGAAACCCGAAATATAGAGAAAAAGGATAATAGTACTCCCCTCAAGATGATATCTGATGAATCGAGACTTCCAAAGCTGTGTCTGTCATATGCTCCGGTCAAAGACTTGATAGCCAAAATCTGCAAGTATGTCATATGGTACAGCAAAACAGAACAGTAACAGAATAAACACAAATAAACCATAATGTACATAAATACTACCAATCCAAATAACGACAAGACAGAAAGTAAAGTGTTTGAAAATACAATACAATCCGAGGGTGTTCGACATACTAAGCAAAAAGAACACCCGAAATGACAAGTACTAAAATAATAATAAAAACCACCAACTAACATCACCACCAACTCCTACTCGTCATTACCGTCGTCGTCTCTCGTGAAGGATGGGCCCGCACCACCATAACCAGGTGGGTTCCACGGTGGGAACTGTGGAGGGTGCTGAAAGTAGTCGGGATATGCATGGTGCATCTCCCCGAATAGGTACGAAAATCCGGCACTCACCCCCTGGTATAAGCTCTCCTGGCTATGCCTCAGCTGATCCTGCGTGGCCCTAAGCTGATCCTGACTAGCCCGGATCTGGTCCTGGCTGGTCCTAATCTGGTCGATGTACGTACCATGCTGTTCCTGCGTAACACGCATCTGCTGGAACTGCTGATAAAACTCAGGCCAATCCTGATGCTGGTAGTACTGCTGGTGCTGCGGCTCATGTGGTGGTGTGTGGTGCGGTGGTGTGTGTGGTCCGTGCTGCTCCTGCATCTCTACATCCTCTTCCTCTTCCTCTTCTGGGAGTGGGGGCAACGGGTCCCAGACCTCGTTGTTGAGCCCCCTCAACCTATCCCCGTGATCAGTCTCAACAATTACCCCCATCGCCTTCAGTGACATGATGTCAACATGAACCCCCTCGGTTATCAGAGTGAGACCCTGAAGTATCTCCTCAGTCATAAGGTGTTCGTTGTACGCAATTTCGGTCACATACTGACCGCCATGTATCTGACTGTTAGAAGTCCTCCCTGAGCACTTCACAAAGTATTCAGCCATTCGCGCCGCTAAGTTGATGGGTGCCTTCTCCACCAATGCGTATAGAAAAATCAAATCTGGTGTTGGACAGTTACCAAGACTGTCCATGCGACCGCATATAGTGTGGCTAAACACATGGTGCATCACTCGCACCAGAGGGTCTCTAAGTCGTGAGGCCTTTGACATCCTCGGGTTGCATGGGTCCCCAACGGCATTTACAGCCCAAAACACATCCCGTGCTGCATCAGAAGGGAAGGTGAACTGCTCTGTGAAGACATCGGGATCATCCATGTCTTCTCTAGTGTAAATCCCGAGCCTCCTACCCAGACGACCAACCGACCACATGTGCCATCGACCACATAATCTGAAAGCTACCCGCTCCTTGTGGCGGAATTTGGGTCGTCGAGCAGCAGCCGGCTTTTCGTAGGCATATGATGCAAAGAACTCTATGGTCAGCTCCCTGTAAACGGGTCGGTTGCAACCGACCAGATTTGTAAGTGGACGACTCATCATGTTTTCTAAACGGTCATACTGATTGAGTTCTTGCATTACTTCCCAATCCAGCCATCTAGGGACTCCGAACTGCCCCCTCCGGGCCCATAATGCGTCTCTTTTTGGAATGCATAAAGCTTCACGCTCGTCGTTGAGATCGAACTATAGGAAGGGATGATTCATCTGTAATGGGGAACATTGTTAGAAAGACAGAAACAGGAGAAAATTGAATTGAAAACAGCCGAGCAGCAAATTATGAAGCTTCTGTCCAACTGAACTGGGCAAATGGCACGGTCGTTCTTCGAGATGCACGGTCGTGCGTCTCCGAGAACTAACAGACCAAGCCCAGAGATTGTCGGAACTGCACGGCGTGCGATCTGTGGCACCACCGTGCAACACCGAACAACAGCAGATATCATGAACAAGCCGGAATTGCACGATCGTTCCATCTAAGGAACGTCCGTGCGACACAGTGTCTGCAGATTTCGACCCCTGTACTTAGAACAACCTGATTTTTGCCAAAGTTTAACAAGTATTGGGTCAACAGGGGTCTGAAAGTCAACCGGGTGTTCATGATACTTCGATTCAACAAGGGTTAGGGTTTCGATTTGTTTATGAAGAGAACCCTAAAAATTTCCTTGAAGAATCGGAAGAAATCTAACCTAGAAAGTAAGAAAACAAGAAATCTAACACTAGAGACGTACCGTGCGAAGTTGGGTGCGAGATCGTGCGAAAAACCGTGCGATTTGGTGTAAAAACCGCTCTGGAACGGCTGCAGTTGCTAGGGTTCGCGAATGAGGGATTTTGCAGCAGATGAGGGTATATATAATGTGCAAAATGACAAAAATGCCCTCAGCCTGACGCACGGTCGTTCGCCGTTTGGCACGGTCGTGCGAATCCGACGACTTTCATTTTTCTCGGTGATACACCGAGGGTGCGATCCACCGTGCCAGCATCTCGGAAATGCACGGTCGTGCGAATCCTGGTACGGTCGTGCGTCAGCTGCAGATCAGAATTTTTCTGCAGAATCCATTTCCAGCAACTGTTTTGGCCGTTTTTTGCCATTTTTTCAACACGCCTACTGTTCTAACAATATTGCAACATAGAACCTTCGCTCGGCACGAATAGAAACTGTACAAACTAACGGAAACTACCTAACTAACCTAAATTACCCTAAAACAACAAAAACATAAAAACGGACAATTTTGCCCCTATAGTGCCAAAGACGCTCCTGCTACATTTTTGTCGGCGAGTCAGTAGCGTAGACTCATGCTAAATTTTTGTCGACGACTCGATAGCAAGACTCCAAGCTAAAACTAGAAAAATAAATCCTAAATGACGATACTACCCCTAAAGCGCAAAATACGCTCTTGCTGCATTTTTGATCCACGAGTCAGCAGCGTAGACTCTCTTCTCCCCACACTTATGATGTGTGCGGGGTTTGGAGTTCAATAACCTCCATCACCGACTCTGTCGGCCCGGCAACGTACATCTTCAAGCGATGCCCATTTACTTTGAAAATAACGCCGTCCGCGTTCTCTATTGCAACAGTCCCATACGGAAATACCTCTTTAACCGTGTATGGGCATGTCCAACGTGAATGAAGCTTTCCAGGAAATAAGCGCAACCGCGAGTTGTAAAGAAGAACAAGATCGCCCGCTTGGAATTCTTTGTGGTCCTTCAAGCGTTTGTCGTGCAATCTCTTCGTGCGCTCCTTGTACAACACGGGGCTCTCATAAGCGCGTTGTCGCAACTCTTCAAACTCATGAATCTGGAGAAACTGGGCTTCACCTCCGGCTTTTAGGTCCAGATTTGCGGTTTTTAGCGCCCACGTCGCTTTATGCTCCAATTCAACTGGTAAATGGCATGCCTTTCCGTATACAAGACTAAAGGGAGTAGTCCAATAGGCGTCTTGTAAGCCGTACGGAAAGCCCACAACGCTTCATCAAGCTTATCCGACCAATCCTTGCGGTTTGCACCTACCGACCGCTCAAGGATTCTTTTCAGCCCCCGGTACGTGACTTCCACCTGCCCGCTTGTCTGTGGATGATAGGGCGTGGATAGACGGTGATGCACACCGTAACGGGACAAAGCTCTCTCGAGCTGAGTATTGCAAAAATGCGTCCCTCTGTCACTGATAAGCGCTTTCGGAGCGCCGAACCGGGCAAATAAGCTTTTCAAAAATCTCACGACCACCCTGGCATCATTGGTGGGTAAGGCCTGTGCCTCCGCCCACTTCGATACATAGTCAACCGCGACCAGGATGTACTTATTACCTCGTGAGGGGGGAAATGGTCCCATGAAGTCTATCCCCCAGATATCAAAGACTTCACAAACCTGAATCCAGTTCTGAGGCATTTCATCACGTGCCGATATATTTGTCGCCCTCTGGCAAGCATCGCACGCTCTAACCCAACTCTGCGCATCACGAAATATAGTCGGCCAATAAAACCCGGAATCCAAAACTTTCTTGGCGGTAAAGTTGGCTCCATGGTGGCCTCCGGTAGGTCCCTCATGACAATGGCGCAGAATATCGGTCGCCTCCTTCCCTGAAACACATCTCCTGATCACCTGATCAGCACCAACCCGAAACAAGTAAGGGTCATCCCAAATGTAGTGCTTGACATCCGAAAAGAATTTCCTCTTTTGCTGGTGAGTCAACCCTTTAATCAGAATCCCGCAAGCAAGGTAGTTCGCAAGGTCAGCGAACCATGGCGACTCATCGCATATCTCAACACTCATCAAAGACTCGTGTGGAAAGTTGTCATTTATGGAATCCCAATGCGCGTCCACGATGTCTCCATGCTCTAACCGAGATAGATGGTCAGCCGCTACATTCAACGCACCCTTTTTATCTTGAATTTCGATATCGAACTCTTGCAGCAACAAGATCCACCTGATCAGACGTGGCTTAGCGTCCTGTTTGTTGAAGAGATATCGGATGGCAGCGTGATCAGTATATACAACGGTTTTCGGAAGCACCAAGTACGATCTAAATTTGTCAAATGCGAAAACGACTGCCAAGAGCTCTTTTTCTGTTGTGGTATAATGCTCCTGAGCGTCGTGAAGAGTTTTGCTCGCATAATAGATCGGGTGAAAGTGCTTTTCTCTCTTTTGGCCAAGAACGGCCCCTATAGCGTAATCACTCGCGTCGCACATAATCTCAAACGGCAAACTCCAGTCCGGTGCAACTAAAATAGGGGCCTCAATCAACTTTTGCTTGAGAAGGTCAAAGGCTCTCAAGCAATCATTTCCGAATATGAACAGAGCGTCTTTCTCCAACAAACGGGTCATGGGTCTGGCGATTTTTGAAAAATCTTTAATGAATCGCCGATAGAACCCGGCATGACCGAGAAAGCTCCGTATCGCTCCCACAGAGGTGGGAGGCGGAAGTCGTGAAATGATATCCACTTTGGCTGGATCGACCTCCATACCAGCATGGGAAATCTTGTGTCCCAGAACTATGCCCTCTTTCACCATGAAGTGGCATTTCTCCCAGTTCAGGACCAGATTTGTCTCCTCACACCTCTTCAACATCTTTCTCAAATTTTCCAAGCAGTGATCGAAGGAGTCCCCAAATACCGAAAAATCATCCATGAAAACCTCCATGGAATCCTCGATCATATCATGGAAAATTGCAACCATGCATCTCTGGAAGGTCGCTGGTGCATTACATAACCCGAAAGGCATCCGCCGGTAGGCGAACGTGCCGAAGGGGCAGGTAAAGGTAGTCTTCTCCTGATCCTCAGGAGCGATAGGAATCTGAAAGTACCCAGAGAACCCGTCTAGGAAACAGTAATACAACTTCCCCGACAGACGTTCCAACATCTGGTCGATGAATGGAAGCGGGAAGTGATCCTTGCGAGTAGCATCATTGAGCTTGCGGTAGTCAATGCAAACTCGCCACCCAGTGACGGTACGGGTAGGAATTAGTTCATTCCTATCATTCGAGACTACAGTCATACCACCTTTTTTAGGTACGACCTGCACCGGACTCACCCACACAGAGTCAGAAATAGGATAAATCATGCCGGCATCCAACAATTTAATCACCTCCTTCTTCACCACGTCCTGCATATTTGGATTTAAACGCCTCTGATGCTGTGCACACGGCTTGTACTCGTCTTCCATCAGAATCTTGTGAGTACAAAAAGAAGGATTGATGCCCTTAATATCCATGATTTTCCATGCAATGGCTCTCTTATGAAGTCTCAGAACCTCGAGAAGCTGATTTTTCTCATCCTTTTCCAATGATGCCGAAATTATGACCGGTAAGCGACGCTCCTCGTCCAGAAATGCATACTCGAGATGTGGTGGGAGTTCTTTCAACTCCAAAGGCGTCGGATCTTCAACCGAAGGCTCTGCTTCCTCCTTTTTCACATGGTCAATTTCAAGAAATCTCTCCGGACTCTGGGAACCATCGTCACCAATCTGAAAGACTGGCTGCTCGAAATCGTGGCCCTCCTGCGTAATGCCAATCAGGTCCCCACACGACAGACGTGTGTCCGAATCAATCTCGTCAATAGTACCTTGAAAATAAGAGCACACACATGCATCGACAATGTCAACGTAATAAAGCTTGTCATCGTGACATTGCGGATGCTGCATCGATCTTTTGATATCGAATGTCACGTGCTCATCATTCACTCGGAGCGTGATTTGGCCAGCTGCCACATCAACAATCGTCCTCGCTGTATTGAGGAAAGGACGTCCAAGTATCAAAGGTACCCTTGAATCTTCGTCCATGTCAAGGATAACAAAGTCCACGGGGAAAACAAATTTATCGATTTTTACAAGCATGTTTTCCACAAATCCGCGCGGATACTTTATTGAGCGATCTGCCAACCGAATGCTCATCCTAGTAGGTGACGGCTCACCCAGATCTAGTTTAGTAAAAACCTTATACGGCATAAGGTTAATACTCGCTCCCAAGTCAGCCAATGCATGGCTAACAGACATGTTTCCAATCAAACACGGGAGTGTGAAACTACCAGGATCTCCCATTTTCATGGGCAGACGGTTTTGCAGAACGGCGGAACAAGTCTCATTCATCACCACACATGATATATCCTCGAGCTTCTGTTTATTCGAGAGGATATCCTTAAGGAATTTCGCATACTTTTGCATCTGGGCCAAGGCTTCAACAAACGGTATATTGATGTGTAGTTTCTTAAACAACTCAAGGAACTTACCGTATTGTTCTTCATTCTTCTGCTTCTTCAGCCTGCCTGGATAAGGTACTGGAGGAGTGTAATCTTTGACCGGCTCCTGGACTTGTGCTGTACTTGCTGGGTGCAGCATGGCTTGCACCTCGTCCGGTGTGTCAGTCGGGACCGCTTCAGTGATCGGTACTGAGTCCGATATGACGGGTCCGGTAGTTTTTCCACTCCTGGTCATGACAGCATTCACATCCCTGTGTCCACCCGGGTTTGGTTCTGTATTACCCGGAAGACCGCCTGGGGGTCTTTTGGACATCATCTGTGCCAGCTGACCAACCTGATTCTCGATATTCTGAATCGAGGCTTTCTGACTCCTCATTTCTCCCTCGTTAGCTAGAAAACGATCTTCGCTTTGTTGGTATCGTTTTTCAGAGCTAGAGAGAAGCTGAGCCATCATATCCTCCAGCTTGGAACTAGACTGAGGGGCTTGCTGCTGGGAACTACTCCCAGTGCCCTGATTCTGGTACGAATATGGACGCTACTGGTAGGGTTGGTTGTACTGCTGGTACTGCTGACCCTGCTAAGGCGCTGGAGCACGCTGAGTGAACCCCAATGGGTTCTGATTTCCTGCGTTCGCTCGCCACCCAAAATTTGGGTGATTTCTCCAACCGGGATTATAGGTGTTGCTGTACGGGTTGTTCTGCGGCCTCACTTGATTACTCACGAAATCTACTTCTTCGTGGCCCTCATATACGACTCCCTGAAAACATGCCCCAAGCTCGTGTGACACTCCGCATTGGTCACATCCCGAGCCAGCATGCGGAATCATCTGGGACCTCTCGAATCTCGATGCAAGAGCCGAGATTTGTGCAGTAATGGCCGTGTAGTCGTCTACAGCATGAACTCTTGAACGAGATGATGATGATGATGATGCCCGACCTCTATCTCCGTCCCGACGCGAGCTGGATTTCAACGCAGCTTTTTCTATAATATCATACGCTTCAGTCGGCGTCTTAGTTCCAAGATCGCCTCCCACGTTCACGTCTAATCGCTCTTGCATATTATAGCTGAGCCCCTGATAGAACGTCAAAACCAACTGTCGCTTGGAGAAGCCGTGATGTGGCACATCAATCAACAAATCCTTGAATCTCTCCCAAGCCGCATGCAACGACTCGCCCTCGTCCTGGCGAAAGGAAACAATCCGGTTCCGTAGCTTGTTCGTTTTCTCAGGTGGGAAATATTTCTGCATAAACTGCTCCGCCAACTGATTCCAGGTCCTGATGGACCCGGCAGGAAGTGACATAAGCCAAGCTCTAGCTTTGTCACGTTATGAAAACGGAAACAACCTCAACCGAATCGCATCCTCTGAAACACCTGTAATCCTAAATGTCGAACAAATAGCAAGAAAAGCAGCGATATGCCTCCCGGGATCCTCATGCTCACGTCCGTCAAACTGTACTGAATTCTGCACCATGTTAATAATACTAGATCTAATTTCAAAAGTAGGTGCATCTATAGTGGGCTGAAGGATACTCGGCTCCAGGCCTGCCCTTCCGGGCTGATTTGTTTCATTCAGCGGTCGGTTGTCGTCCGCCATGACGACTCTCTCCTCGTCCCCTGAGCTTTCGTCTTCAGAGATAATCACCGGCTCGTCGATTGCATTTGCTATGCGTTGTGCAATGACAAGCGACCTTTCGCGTAGCCTCTTACTTCTTCTAAGATTATGCGCTGGTTCGTCAGTCGGCTCAGCAATAGCGGGCGCGGGAGTTGAGGACATCAACCTGCAAACGAAAAACTGACACAATGAATATTTTATTAATATAATAATGCTGTTTTTTTTTTTTTTTTTTTTTTGCTGAATAGAAGCAGAATATGTATAAATATGGGCTGTAAAATTTATAAAAATCCGAAGATGGGCCGAAATTTTTATAAAAATTAAAGCAACGAAAATAATCGAATCGGCTAGTATGAAAATGATTTTTAAGTGCCGAAAACTCAAAGAATAAATGAATAAATAAATCCGGATTTAAACAAATAAATAGAATAAAAATTTACAAGTGTACAAAAGAATCACGAAAATGAATAAATTGAATTAAAAGCTAGAAATATTAACAAATAAATCAACAAATAAATAATCATGAAAATATACACAAATATTAACAAGTATATACACCGATAACACAATGACTCGGGTCGTTCCTAAAACTCGCCATTCCCTGGCAGCGGCGCCAAAAACTTGGTACGTGCGCGACTGTACATATTTTTACAATGAAATTACACACGAATTGGTTTTAAATTTATAAAAGTGATTATTACTTTTACATCAAAACACACACGAAAGAGGCAAGTGTACCCCGTCATATATGTAGTAAAGTATCGGTAAGAACCAAGTATCGATCCACGGAAATGGGCGGAGAAATAATACTAGACCTTTACCACTAAATTACCGATAAAAACATACGTTGTTTTGGTTTTAATTAATCTAAAGTAAGCATAAATAAATACTTATAAAACATAGTAGATTATATATAAATAGCCTTGCTTAATACACAACCACAGCATGTCAACTAAGTCAGTTTTGGCACTAGAAGCATTCGGTCAATTTTCCATTTCGAGACAATTAGTATCCCTTTCGGGAATCCTAACATGACAATCATTCGGAAAGTTAAAACGATAAACACACTTTAACCACCTAAAATTGTTCTTTAACGTGTAATTGATAAATGTCTATGAAAATCTCCTAAAAATAAGTTAGTCATCCGTTAGGAGTTTTCTAACCTCACTTAATCAAGGAAAGCAACACCGATAAACACAATGCAACCACCGAGACAAGCATAAACTAGATTAAATCACAACCGAGTTCATTTTACAAATCTTACGCATAAATTCACCAAGATAGCAATTTTGGCCGAAACTACTAACTAAGCTAACAAATCATGGCAAGAATTCATAACAACACCATCTAACCCGTTAGAGTCCTTCCGTGAAGGCAAGCTTTCTTGATTAACAATAATAACATTTTATTAAACCACTAACCCGTTAGAGTATCATGGTGCCCACATTTTAACCAAGTTAAGCTAGTTAACCAAATTAAAAGTTTACTAATACATGATTAAATAAGCTTCATTTTTCAACTATCTTACCTAACCAAGCACCAATCATCCAACACAATTACTTATAATCAAGAAATCAATATCAATAACAAGGTTGCAAACTAATCATCAAAGATAATCATAGAAAACACTTCCAAATTTCATTACAAACATAGATTAACATACTAATAGCTATAATCAAGCAAGGGATTGTTGTGTTTTTGCCCAAAGGCTACAATAATACATAAATATTAATCTAAATGCTTGAAATATTAACAAAATTCTGGAAAGGTTAGAAATCCAAACCATAAACAAGCACAAGATTAAGAATCCGGATAGTAAACGAGCAAAACCGGGCAATGTGGCTTGAATCCGGGCTAAAGCTGATGCTTCCGGAGCCTGAAAATCGCCTGTGGAGCTCTCCAAAATTCCAGAGTTACTAATAGAATGGTTCTGTTCTGTTTTTATGCTTTTTCCATGTTGCACGGTCGTTCTTCCGATCGCACGACCGTGCATTTTAAGCAATTATTGGTGGTGGTCCACCATACTGCATGACGTCACAGATCGTTGACTGGTCTTCGGACACGCACGGGCGTTCTTCAGTTGGCACGGTCGTTCGTCACCGAAATCCAGTTGCACGCCTTGTCTTTCAGTCGTTCAGTTCCGAGGTCCTGTTTGAACGTCGGATCCGCACGATCGTTCCGCATACGGCACGACCGTGCCTTTTCGGGTTGGCCTTCAATGCCTTGCACGCGGAGTTGCACGCCTCGTTCACTGCCGGGTCATTCAGGATCACCGGATATGCACGGTCGTGCATGAGGTCGCATGACCGTTCCAAACGCCCAGGCCAGTTTTCTTCACAGAATCTTCGCAGCTTCGTCGTTTTGTCCGGAAAGTCCTCGTTTTTGCTATCATCTTGTCTGGTATGCTGTTTTAGGCCTGTAAACAAAGATGTAGATAATTTAAGTATCCGAATGACGGTTTTACGGCCGAAAACGCATAAAATAGGGGTAAAACGGGGGACTAAAATATGTGTAAATTAGCGAATATCAAATCTCCCCACACTTGAACCTTGCTTGTCCTCAAGCAAGCTGAACTAAAAAGCAATAAAAGACGGAAGCAAACAAGAACGATAATTTACACACTATTTTATTGAAAACTACTATAAACGGTTAGCCGGTTTGTCGAAAGACAACATCAAAAGACTCAAACCCAACAAGCATATGCAATTATAAAGCGACAACCAAAAAGCCGTGACTTCACATTTAATCGACTCAACATGTTAATCTTCACGCGACTCACAATGTTCACACACACACGGTTTTATTTATGAAACATACATATAATGTGTATGTGCAAACACTCAATGCCTCGTCAATGAAACATGCAATATCATAAGCTTGTCATAAGATCTCGTCTCCACCAACTAACATGCAAATAAGTGTAAATCAAGAGGTCTTTACGGGTTGTAACGTTAGGCTTGGGCGAAGGGTATGGAAGTAGACATATAAAGTGGCGAAAATGGTTAAAACTCGGTAGTAGCGTTTAACTAGCAACAACGTATACAACTATACATACAAATGCCTTAAAAAGGCGACTATTGTGCAATCGAGCTTATCAACGAAATTTTAACATTTAAGTGTTCAAAATTGCTCGATTTTATCAACTTCACCCTATTTTAGGGTGTTTTATTTTCTGTGGTTTTTTTTTTAGAAAACAAACTATACAATAAACTGAAACAAACGCTAGTTAAACGATTATTTTGTCCGAGTTTCAACACTAAAAAGGGTTTAAAACATACAAAGGCTAAATTTGGCTAAGTGGGCGATAATGTGGGTAAACAAAGGTAAACGGGAAGGCTCAACATGGTTAATCCTAAAGGGTAATATAAGGTGAACGGGGAGCACAACACAAAGAACAAGGTTTACAACAAAGGGGTAATCTAAGTGCCTCTATCACTTTTACACAAATCCACAAGTTCATGGTTTTAACAAGCATACTAGTGACAAGTTCTATATTACACATAACATCCGGCTCACTCCTATATCCGAAACGAACAAATATATAACAATAGGCTCAAATATGCTCACGTAACGGATGGAATGGGTAAAAGTGTGAAAACTATCATGTAAGTCTTTCTTTGTTTGTCACGCCTTCCGGTTTCCTTTTTCAAAAATATTTTGCTTGTCGAGTTTTTTTCAAGTCCGAAGCTTTCTAAAACACAACCAACCGGTTTATTTACTAAAATATATACAAAATACAGGTATTTTTGAATGATGATTTTTTTTTCTGATTTTCTGATTTTTTTATATATATATATATGAGGATATATGAGGACAAACAAAGTTAACAAAGTTAACCCCCTCCCCACACTTGAACTTCGCATTGTCCCCAATGCGAAACCTGAAATATAGAGAAAAAGGATAATAGTACTCCCCTCAAGATGATATCTGATGAATCGAGACTTCCAAAGCTGTGTCTGTCATATGCTCCGGTCAAAGACTTGATAGCCAAAATCTGCAAGTATGTCATATGGTACAGCAAAACAGAACAGTAACAGAATAAACACAAATAAACCATAATGTACATAAATACTACCAATCCAAATAACGACAAGACAGAAAGTACATCCTCCAGCTTTTGGAGTTCGTGGGGAGGGCAGAACTCTTGCATCAGGATGTCCTTCAACTCGTCCCATGTCAGCCCAAATGCTGCATCATTCCCTCGTTTGTTTCTCTCGGCTGTCCACCAATCAAGAGCACGGGATTGGAAGACGCCGGTGGCGTTAACAGTGCGAAGGTTTTCCAGACAACCACTCTGGCGCAGGGTGACTTTGATTGAATCAAACCATTGAAACATGGCCGTAGGCCCATCTTCGCCAGTAAATTCTTTCGGGCCGCAGGCTTTGAACTGCTTGAAGCTAAAAGTAGTCTTAGGAGCATCAGTCCTGGACTCTTCAGAAGACTTGCTAGCATTTTCATTCAGCTCGCTAACAATCTGCGGAATGACTTTCGCAATTTGCTTGGCGACCAGAGAAGCGATACGCTTGATGTGCGTGAAGTGTGTTATAATTTAGATGTATATTTAAAGCCCTTTTTACACTTTTAGCCAAGTTTTAAATTTATAAAACACGATATTTACTAACACTAAACACACATATGGGCAAGTGCACCCATCATGGACGTAGTATAGGTGTTGGTAAGATACCGAGGTCGTCCAAGGACACAAGAGCTTTTAGTACCGGTTTATCCTCAATGTCTAATCAAATCAAAATCTTAGAAAAGATTTTTAAACTAAGAAAATGAAAACTAACTAAATGCTGAAAATAAAATAAAATAAAAACAGATAGACAAGATGAATCACTTGGATCCGACTCGTGTATTAGTATAACCTTTGATTATTTTCGCACTTTTGCACTTGTTTAAGAGATTATCTTAGTTATTGTAGTAGGCCCCTCTTTTGAAGGCGACGTTACCCTCAACCCAGTAGTTTGAGTCAGCAAGGATACAATCCTAAAGGGTTGGATTATTGGAAGATAATGAATTAAGTTATTAATGCAAATTATGGTAGGCCCCGCTTTTGGCGGTGACGTTACCCTCGACTAAGTAGTCTGAGTCAGCAGGGATACAGTCCTAAATAGTCGGGTTATAGTATTAATAGTAGTTAACTTATGAGGGGGTCAAAGAGTTTGGATCCCCGCCATCCAATACCTATGGGCATTGAAGGAGATCCTACTAAATTTGACCCAGGTCCCTTGCAGGACCTCTAAACGCTGAACAAGGACAAGACCCTTACCAAACCGTTCCCTTAACCCCCGACCAGGTAGCCAACATACCTCCATATAGACCGTGGATATATGAATGGTGAAAATCTTTTATTTTATATAGACAGTAAAATAATGCCAAGACACCACGGACAAACGATAAGGAAAGATCACCTTCAACATAAGCAACTAGTTATTAAAGTCATTAATACAAAACCAAATAAAAAGTGCAAAAGATTAAAAATAAAAAGTATTATACTAAACACTTGTCTTCACCAAGTGATGTAAGAGACTTAGGCAAACATGGCCTTGATTGTCAAGAACTCTTACGATCAATCTTGGATCCCGAGACGACTCACACACTCTATGATGGACAATGGATGATGGTGGTGGATGATGGTGTTATGGTGGTGGTGGGTGGTGGATGAAGTGTGAGAGAGGTGGTGTGCCAAGGGATGAGTTGAAATGGCCCCAAGCACTCCTATTTATAGGCTGAACAGAAGCCTGGACACGGCCCCGTGTCCGCTGGACACGCCCCCCTGCTCGTCTGACACTCTCTCTCTTCATTAATTGTAATTCGCAATTACAATAAATGCACCTGCAGCACTCTGACCACGCCCCCGTGTCCGCTGGGCACGGCCCCGTGGTGGGCAGTAGAAGCTTCTACCACTTTGTCTTTTGTGCCAGGGCTGACCATCCTGGACACTGCCCCGTGCTCGCTGAGCACGACCCCGTGTTGAGCTGGACACACCCCGTGCTGAGCTGGGCACACCCCGTGTTCAGCTGGGCACAGCCCCATGCTCAGCTGGGCACAGCCCCATGCTCAGCTTTCTTCTTGTTTTTGCTTTGGGAGATGTTGTCGAGGAGACGAGCATGCCACGTTTCTTCCTTTTCTTTGTATTTATGTTGGATTTGGCTGCATTTTTGCTTCTTTTGTTCATTTAAGCTCTTTTAACCCTGAAAATACAAAAGGAAGACAAAAGCACACTTTTTCCAACATTAGTACTTAAAAAGGGTTAGTTTTATGCCTCATTTGATGTAATTTATATGTTGCTTTTTACACACATCAAATAGCCCCACACTTGAATCTTTGCTTGTCCTCAAGCAAAACTCTTTAATATGTGGCTTACACTCCCAAATGGAATGGGTAGAAGAGAAGGTTTTGGGCTTGTCTTGAGTGTCGGGAATCCAAGATCTTTATTGGGTTTTATTTTTATACTATTTACAATCCTATTCGTTATGATGTATTTAGAACTTTTCATAAGATAAATTACTTATTAGGGCATAACATGCCTTTTTAAAATTTCATTTATATACAAGTTCACATACCTCACGGGGGATCACTCAACACTCGGCCGCAGGTGTATTTTTAGCGAATCACTCAAGAGCAGCCTGGAACTTACTCCTACCATAGGCTTACCAAACAATCAATCCTCCTCCTTTTTAACTATATACCTTGGTAAATATCAAGAGAACTTTTTGGGTGAAGGGTTAGGCTTGGGCTAAAGGTGGGTGGTTGGGTTAGTGGTTAGTAGAAAAGGGCGAAAAAGCGTAAAAAGCGTCGGTTTTCGTAAGACTCTTTTTTTTTTGACTTTTTATTTAATGAAGCAATTTTTCAAACAAAGTTCTTTTTGATAACCTTGTTTGTTTATTTCTTTTGGCTTCATTATTATCATCATTTTTTCTCTTTTTTTTTTTTTTTTTTGATAAGGAAGTCATAAGAAAAACCGCGCTTTGTTACTAAAATAAAGGGTTTAAAATGAAAAAGGGGTTTTGGTGGGAAAAAGGGTGTTTGTTTTGGGTTAAGAAATGAAAAGGTTTAGGCTCAAAGGGGTTAACTAGGGGGATTTTGGGTAGGTGGTAAAAAAAAAAAAGAAAAATAATGGTGTAGAAATAAAAAGGGTTAGTCCTAATGCCTCCATCATTTACTTACTCGGGTTTAAGTTGGTAAGGACCGGGAATGTATCGTCGTGGCAAGTTCTAGAGTTGTAAGAAACCAAACGGCTATTCACACAAAAAACGAAAAATGAGCTTTTAATCTAAAAATGTGTATTTGTATGCTCAATAAAGGCTCAAAACTCACTTATTGTGGGAATGGGTTTATAATGTGATCAAGTATATATAATTAAATTTTAACTAGATTTGTCATGCCTTTTCATAATTTTCTTGTGTTGGTTCTTTTTATCACGACGCTATCGGTTGTGAATTTGTAAAAATATAACCTTTTTAGAACTTGTTATTCCCAAATTAAACCAAGACAAGTAAAAAAACGAAAAGTTTTTGAAAAAATTTGGGGTGATTAGCGGTTCCAATAGAGTTTTGTGTAAGGCTTGTTAATAGGACTTGCAAAATTCAAGGTTTTAGTATCCCCCCACACTTAAATTACACATTCTCCTCAATGTGTCCCAAAAATAAGTTTTTTCGGTTGATTAAAATGTGTAAAAGTGGGTTAAAAACAAGATTTTATGGTACTGGGTAGCTGAACACGGGGTGGTGTTGGCTGAGCACGGCCCTGTGTCCAGACTGCCAGTACCAAAAGCAAACAGAAGGCTGGGCACGGGGCGTGTTCAATGAGCACGGCCCCGTGTCCAGGTACCTGAACTGGGCATTTCTGCAGATTTTTGGGCACGGGGGCGTGTTGGGTTAAGCATGACCCCGTGCTGAACTTGCTGTAATGAAGAAAAATTGTCGAGAGGCTCTGTTTTTGTGCATGGGGTGTTGGTTCAAGCTTCCCTTAGTATCCTTCACCATCCCGAGTGTGTTTTATTCCTGCAAATTAAAACTAAACTAGAAAGCATAAAAGTTAAACTAATCTAAAACTAAGGATAGTTCCGCGGAATGCCTCCGTGGTGCGCCACGTTTATAAGGGTCCTTGGCTAGACCCTCCTTATCGGGTGGTTCTGGCTCATCTTCAATTAGGGGGTCATTATTGCCAAAAGGATATTTCATTGAGCGCTCAAGATCTATGCTTCTTTTGAATGCCCCTAATTGAAGAGGTAGATTGTTAAATTTTCGGTTTTTCAAAGCTTCATGAGTTTTTACAAAAGGTCGTCCCAACACTAGAGGAGCATCATCGAGGATGACGAAGTCGGTTGGAATAACCATTTGATTTGTTTGAACTAAAACATCCTCAACTACACCAATTGATTTTATTACTTTCCGATTGGATAGAAAAATGGGTATTTGAAGTGGAGAAAAATCACTAATACTTAACTTTTCAAAAATTTAATTAGGCATTAAGTTAACGCAAAGATCTTTATCAATGGTGACATTACTAATAAATGAATTTTAAAAGAAACATGGAACCGGTGTAATGTTAATTTCAAAAGGATCTTCTTTTATTAGTGAAGTTTGATCATTAGTTAACTTAATACTTACCATTTCTTTGATTTTAGCACTAGTGTTTAATTCTTTTAAAAACTTGGCATGGGGGGTTACTAAACAATGATTTTCGAAAGAAGGTGACAAGAGATTAATTTCTTCAAAATTAGACTCTTCTTGTAATTTAGCGTTATCGTCCTCACCTTTTTCGTTGTTTAACTCATGTGTCGGTTTTTCACTTTCTTGTTCTTCCATTTTTACATTTTCAACTATCTCTACGTTATTATTATAATTTAATTTTTCTCTTGCGCGGGACTCCTCTTCCCTAGCGCGAGATTCTTTTATGCAACGTTCGATAGTTTTAATGTGTTCTAATATCCTATTGGTCACTTCGGTGAGAGAAAAAGAATTGGGATCCTCAAAGCTCGAATCCGGTTGTTCGATCCTTGGCTCCTCATAGTACCCATATGAAGTAGATGGTTCACACCATTGTTCTTCATTGTAAGTATATGATGGATAAGGGTCGAAATTTTGTTCTTCGTAGTACTCATATGAGGTGGGTTGTTCACGCCATGGTTCCTCATAATAAGTATATGAAGGTGGTGGCTCATATCTTTAGTCATCAAAGTATGAGTATGAAGGCTCATACCTTGGTTCCTTAAAGTACGAGTATGAGGGAGGAGGTTCATACCTTTGGTCTTCATAGGATGTGTATGAAGTTGATGGCTCGTACCTGGGCTCCTCATAATGGTTGTATGAATTGGATGGTTGAAACAAGTTACAATATTGTACTGAGTGCGGGTTTTCACAATTAGTGCAATACTCTCTCATATAATCATCCTCCTCATAGGTGTAGTTGTAACCTCCTGAGTATTGATCCATAAGAATCACTCAGCAGACCACAACTGAATCTCGGGACCAGAAAACAGAAACAAAGACGGAAACAGAAGGCTGGACACGGCCTCGTGTCTGGTGAACACGGCCCCGTGTTCAGGGTCTGTATCTCGGCGTTTTAATTAAAGTTACTGGTCACGTTGGACACGGGGGCGTGTTCAGTGAGCACTGCCCCGTGTTCAGACTCTGTATCTGGGTATCTAACTAAAAAATATGCAGCACGGGGACGTGTTCAGTGAGCACGGCCCCGTGTTCAGGCTACTGTAAATGCAAACTAAACTAAAATGCAGAAAAATGTGTGCACGTTTTGAAAAGGTTATGAAAAACTGATTAGGCCGTTGATTTTAAGCTTTTTTAAAATCCTTGTGTCCCCGGCAGCGGCGCCAAAAACTTGATGTGCGTGAAGTGTGTTATAATTTAGATGTATATTTAAAGCCCTTTTTACACTTTTAGCCAAGTTTTAAATTTATAAAACACGATATTTACTAACACTAAACACACATATGGGCAAGTGCACCCATCGTGGACGTAGTATAGTGTTGGTAAGATACCGAGGTCGTCCAAGGACACAAGAGCTTTTAGTAACGGTTTATCCTCAACGTCTAATCAAATCAAAATGTTAGAAAAGATTTTTAAACTACGAAAATGAAAACGAACTAAATGCTGAAAATAAAATAAAAATAAAAACAGATAGACAAGATGAATCACTTGGATCCGACTCGTGTATTAGTATAACCTTTGATTATTTTCGCATTTTTGCACTTGTTTAAGAGATTATCTTAGTTATTGTAGTAGGCCCCTCTTTTGAAGGCGACGTTACCCTCAACCCAGTAGTTTGAGTCAGCAAGGATACAATCCTAAAGGGTTGGATTATTGGAAGATAATAAATTAAGTTATTAATGCAAATTATGGTAGGCCCCGCTTTTGGCGGTGACGTTACCCTCGACTAAGTAGTCTGAGTCAGCAGGGATACAGTCCTAAATAGCCGGGTTATAGTATTAATAGTAGTTAACTTATGAGGGGGTCAAAGAGTTTGGATCCCCGCCATCCAATACCTATGGGCATTGAAGGAGATCCTACTAAATTTGACCCAGGTCCCTTGCAGGACCTCTAAACGCTGAACAAGGGCAAGACCCTTACCAAACCGTTCCCCTAACCCCCGACCTGGTAGCCAACATACCTCCATATAGAACGTGGAGATATGAATGGTGAAAATCTTTTATTTTATATAGACAGTAAAATAATGCCAAGACACCACGGACAAACAATAAGGAAAGATCACCTTCAACATAAGCAACTAGTTATTAAAGTCATTAATACAAAACCAAATAAAAAGTGCAAAAGATTAAAAATAAAAAGTATTATACTAAACACTTGTCTTCACCAAGTGATGTAAGAGACTTAGGCAAACATGGCCTTGATTGTCAAGAACTCTTACGATCAATCTTGGATCCCGAGACGACTCACACACTCTATGATGGACAATGGATGATGGTGGTGGATGATGGTGTTATGGTGGTGGTGGGTGGTGGGTGAAGTGTGAGAGAGGTGGTGTGCCAAGGGATGAGTTGAAATGGCTCCAAGCACTCCTATTTATAGGCTGAACAGAAGCCTGGGCACGGCCCCCTGTCCGCTGGACACGGCCCCCTGCCCGTCTGACACTCTCTCTCTTCATTAATTGTAATTCGCAATTACAATAAATGCACCTGCAGCACTCTGACCACGCCCCCGTGTCCGCTGGGCACGGCCCCGTGGTGGGCAGTAGAAGCTTCTACCACTTTGTCTTTTGTGCCAGGGCTGACCATCCTGGACACTGCCCCGTGCTCGCTGAGCACGGCCCCATGTTGAGCTGGACTCACCCCGTGCTGAGCTGGGCACAGCCCCATGCTCAGTTTTCTTCTTGTTTTTGCTTTGGGAGATGCTGTCGAAGAGACGGGCATGCCACGTTTCTTCCTTTTCTTTGTATTTATGTTGGATTTGGCTGCATTTTTGTTTCTTTTGTTCATTTAAGCTCTTTTAACCCTGAAAATACAAAAGGAAGACAAAAGCTCACTTTTCCAACATTATTACTTAAAAAGGGTTAGTTTTATGCCTCATTTGATGTAATTTATATGTTGCTTTTTACACACATCAACGCTTGTCTTCATGGTTTCGGCGAGTGGAGCGGGAGTGGAATGATCCAAATGACGACATTTTCTGCATCAGATATCGCCACAGGATTTAGACACTATATGTCGAACCTCACCTTAATACTACTAAAGCTCAGTAACACGTCTAATCACATAAACACATAGTCACGTATGCACATAAACCACAGAGTCACATAAGCACGTAGAGCACCGAAGCACGTAACCACAGAAGCCACACTATATTTTGCACGTATTCACCTACATTTGTCTTACAGATTCACCTATCATTCATGGTTCGCGCGTTCGAGAATAGCGATTGCGAGTAGTGAGTACACAGCGAGTAGCGTAGCGAGCAATTTGTTAGCGTATTGAGGTAGAGGTGCAGTGCGGGGCGTGTGTGTCAATCGAAGCGAAAGCGTACAAATTACTAAAAATCAAAACATATAAACATACAAACCACATAAAGCACATAAAATTTCACATAAAAATGACAAATATCAGAGTCAGCAGTTGCGGGGTCAGAATCGAACACATAAAATCAGCGATTGTGAGTTTGAAATCGAAAATAGAGTGTCCTAGGCTGTTAGATGATGACTACCCAAAGTGATTCGACTATTCACAAGGACTTTGAGTACACACCTTGGCCTTCTAGACTGTGCTCTCGCCTCGATCTGGGCGATCGGCACGCATCCTTCCAGTTACAGTGTGACTCAAGTCGTTGGAGTCCGTCGAGAATTTGGTGAGAGTTTTGTAAAACCAAAATAGAGAGTAGTACGAGTCATCAAGGTTCGGGTTTCACCCCTAACTTAACAACTTCGTTTCCGTTCCAATTAGATAGAGAGGAAAACCTGTGTTAAAGTATGGATCTCACTCCTGATTCAATGCAAATTCTCCTGTTTATAGATAAAAATGCGGGTCGAATAAGCGATCCAGTCGCGAGTTTATGGTTTTCACACCTAATCTCGACCTAATCACCCGTTCATTTTCGAAAATAGTGCAGTGATAATGTTTAGTGAGTGCGAGCGAGAATAGCAAGTAAGCTCGTACAAACCCTTACAGGGTATGCACAAGTCGGTCTGTTGGTACTTAGACTATAGCCTAGGTCGTTTCTAAGACATCGACCCGGACTAGGTCGAGTCTTGCCTAATTCCCTATAGTTATGGCTCTGATACCAATCTGTCACACCCCAACCGATGACGGAAACATCGGGGCGCGGCACTGAGCGAAACAGATTGTCCAAGAGAAATTCCAAAACAACTAAATTACCGGATAGTTAATATTATGTCCCATACCATAACCCATCAAGTAAAACAATTATTACAGACACAGATATCTCTAGGCAGATCATTGTTCTGACAACACAAAATAAATAAATTGTTCGTTTGTTTCTAGACTCTCCTAAGCTCGATTCCAAGAAAGCAAGGGCAAGCAAGCACAACATCCTAAACACCTGTCACATACATTAAAATAGAGGTCAATACACATAGTGTAAAAGTGAGCATACAAGTTTAATAGTATAATAGATTCGAAAAGCGTTTACGCATAACCAGCATGTAACATGTAGCAAAGTGAAAGCTAGTAGGTTATCGACAATGAAATATGCACAGACGTGACTGCGAGTTGTAGAAGGCGCAACACATATCCCCACTGGGCATGTGAAGTAAAGCCTTTAACAACCCCTGTCCATGACAGGTGCTGAGTCCAAACTATAGTACTATCGTTGCTAAGGTGTCAGGAAACAATCACTGTGTAAACATAACATACAAGCATTCATCGAATAACACGTAACATGCAATATCGGTCAGCGTATAAATAGTGTATGTGTTGTGTGATCGATGTGATTTGAATAAGTAACGTATGTAACACCCAAAAGTGCGTAAAGCAAAAAGGGATCGAGTATACTCATAGATCGTGTTTAGTAAATAAACACTCTCTTGGATTGAAGGGAGCGTTGTGAGATTAGCCTGAACAGTTAATGATAACATAAGCGAAGAGCGGCGTGTAAAACGGTGTAAGTGAAACAAGTGACGAATGGTAATCCAGTCGGATGGCAATCCGAACAGATGGTCATTCGATCGGATGTCTATCCATTCGGATGGCCATCCGATCGGATGGCCATTCGGTCAGATTGACATTCGTTTGGGTATGGATGTGTTTGTGTATGATGGCTTTGAAGATTTCGTTGTAGCATTTTGAAAACAGAGAAGTATCTCTACCCTTCAGGTCACTCGATTGAACGACAGTTCGATCGGATGGCGATCCGTCCGGCGAGACTTTTCTTTGGAGAACAAGTTCACAGCAGGATTATCATTCAATCGGATGGTCTACCGATCGGATGTCAATCCATTCAGAACCAATGATCTTTGAAAATTATAAAAGTTTAAGTGTTGAAATCCAAGTGCAATCCGATCGGATGACAATCTGATCGGATTGCGGTTCGATCGGATGACAATCCGATCGGTCGGCAACCCGTCCCACAAGCTGATCGTTTTGTAAACTTGAATTTCGTTAAGTTTTGAAAGTTTTTGCGGTTTGATCGAGACGGTATGACAACGTGTTAAATAACGGAAACTCCATCAGACCTAGGTTATCCGATCGAATGGGAATCACCCCAATCCGATCAGTCTATGTTCGTGACGGGTGGTTTCATGTTCAACTTTAAATCGGTTGTCTCGTTGATAGGATTCAGATCTCAAACTGGCATATCACTAAAGAAGAGTAGAAGGCCTGAATGAGCTCCGATTCTATCGGTTTTGAGCTATTGAGTGTAAAAGAGTTGAAAGAAAGTTGGAAAAGTATCTTCCAATCCTTTTAACCTTGAAAAATGTTTAGATCTAGGTGAAAATAGTGTTTAATCATGTGGAAATCCTTCAGATCTAAGTTGTTCTTGGTGGAATGAGGCCAATACTTGAAGTTCATAAGAACTCCATGATGACATCATCCTAGAACACCTCAAATCCACTGATTTCACGGTTAGAAGTTAAGATTTGAAGGTGAAAATGATGAAGAAGTGCGTGTAGATCATAGAAGTACAAGATTTGAGTTGAAAACTTACGAGAATCGCGAGAAATCGAGAGAAAAGTGGGCTTGAGCGAGCTGGTCGAATGAGAACACTGTCATGTGACAGGAGGTATTTATAGGGTTTCCAAAAGAGGAAAGTGGCAAGCTGCAGCGGATCGGATGGCACATCGATCGAATGGCCATCATCCCCAAATTAAAAAAGAAGATAATTGCATGTAGGAGACTTAACATCGATCGGCAAGCTGCAGGAAATTTTAATTAAAAAAGAAGATAATTGCATGTAGGCAGTTTACCTGCAAATCATCCCCAAATTCGTATGATCATTTTTGGTCTCATTGTTTTGGTTAAATTACGAATTCTCAATACACACATACTAGTTCTCGTTCTCAAAATTCAGGGTTGTATCCGATTAAATTATTCGAGAGAACCATCGAAATAATTTGATATAAGAGTGATTATATGTCTCTCAAAATTTCCGAACATATTAAAATTGATTGAGAAGTTATCTAACATGACTATAAAGATGTAACATATTCGTAAAAATGGTACTTTCATGATTTTTTAATAATTAGTTTTAATATATAATTTTTATTGTTGAAAGATTAAAGGTGAATAATATTCTAGTTAATGGAAAATACATTTATTTTATAACAACAAAATAAGTGGATTTTTTTTACTAAAAAGATTTAATTCAAAGATGATTGCATGAATGAAAAATACCAAAATAAGCTCGTTATTTTCAACTTTTATTTTTCATAACCCCAAATCAATAACTTTTAATTCTTCACGCTAACCTTACACACGTTGGTGTACTTCTTTACACACGTGGATATCGTTAACACCAACATGAGAAATTGTAGGAGGGATGGTTTTTGCTATTATGAATTGATTCGATTTGATTTGATTACAAATTAAGGTGATGAAGTCTTCTTTGGTGGCAAAGTCAAGTTTTTTCGTTGAATCGTCGATGTACAAGATGGTGATTGACCAATCGATCGCTTGTGAGAAGACGAGTACGTACAACATGTCAACTTATGTATTTAAGAGAAACAACTAACGATGGGACAAAGATTGTCGTGGTGTATCTGAAGAATGTGGTGGCCCCATGCAAGAAGAGACATGAATATGTATCCAACTTGTGATCTAGCTAACGTATTAGAAAAAGAAACTTTTTTTTCTTCTTTAAACTCACGTGCCTAAATTTTTGTATATACCATATAATTTTGTATTATTTATGCATGATTGTTTTTATATGCAATATATACGTGGAAACTAATAATGTTTGAAGATCAACAAAAATATTTTTTCATTGCTCATAATTTAGAGTGATTTTCTTTCTTTCTTTCTTTTTTTTCTTCTTTTGGTTAAAAACTTGAATTCTGGAATCTTTTTTAGGCCGAGGATGTAACTTTTACTATTTAGCTTTAAATTTGACTCTTATTTGATGTTATGGTTTATTTTAAAGTACTTTTTTAAATGTATGAAATTTATATATGTGGCTTATTTTAGAAATACTTTTTTAAATGTATGAAATTTATATATTTTTTTTGAAGAAAGTATGAAATTTATATATGTGTTTATGTTATTTTGTTACTTATTCTTAAATTAAAATCGATTGTCAAGGTGATATTATGCACAACTTAATAAGGGAGGACTGGGTGTAAGCGGGGAGAGGGGGTAGGGTGTGTAGTATTCGCGCGGGCACATCACTGTTACCCTTTGTTTGATTGCGGTGAACGAGTATAGGAGAATGTTGCACAAAAAAAAGTAAGAGAATGTTTTTTCTTCATGTATACAAGCCGTATAACATTATACGACCCGTATTCAATGTTATATGTCCCATATAATGTTATACGACCCAAACCTCATATAATGTTATACGGCCCGTATAGAATGTTATACCGCCCGTATAGAATGTTATACGACTTAATATTTGGCATGTTATATTATTCTATACAGGTCGTATAACTCTATACGGCCCGTACAAAAGGTGTGAAAATAAGATTTTATGATGTGACTTTATTAACCCTCTTAAAATACGTTTATCTTATCTTGTTACTAACTAGATGTTGCCACATGTCCCTGGAACTCTTAGGTGAAGATTAGTGGCATACCAAGTGGAAGGGAGTGGCAAAATCGCGAGAGAAGTTGCAAGGGACAGCAGCTGCAGCTGTAGTCTACTATCTGCAGACACCTTACGGACCCTAAGGGTAATGGCTTACGGTCCGTAAGGACCTTCATCGCCCACAGAGTTTTTAAATGCCTTACGAACCATAGGGCATATGCCCTACGGTCCGTAAGGACCGTCTGAGGCCAAAACTTTGACATTTTATCATGTTTGATCCCTCCACTTTTCACCTTCCATCTTTTGTACTAAATGGTTCCTCTCGTCCGACTTACCGGGAGCAATTAAGAGTTATAACACATGTTGCCATATAATTTGCCATAATTTTTCGAGGTGTCACATAAGGGGAAGAAATGAGGGGAGTAATTTTCCCCTTTATAATTTTACAGCTTTGATTGCTCCTCTTAAAATACTGTTCAATTTTCTTTTGCTTATCATTGGTCAATCTTCCTTTTCATTAGTCACCCCACCACTCCAGGGGTCCACTCCACTCCACCCCACCTCTCTCTCTATCAACCACCATTTTTTCTCTCTCTTTGCAGATCTCAGCACCACCACCGCTGGCTACAAGTTCTATATTAATTAACAAGTTTACTTTCACTCATAGAATTACTGTTTAATTTTCTTTCATTTGATTGGTCTAAGGTGCACACTTGACACTCACAACCCATACCACTCCACCACCCCTTCTTTCTCTCACGATACATGCACAGAGCCCACCCATACCGGCTTTGGTGATGTTAACACCACAAGGTGGTTGGTGGTTCGAAGACCGACCCACAGATAGTCACCACAACCGCAAGTACTCCCACCACCTCCGTGTGAAATTATAAAGGGTCTGTTCAGTTTATATATTTTTTTTATCCTTGCTTTTTTCATTTGTTATAATTCCTGGTTTCTTTTTGTGAGAGGTTCATGGGCTCCTTTGCTTTGGAGTTAAGCTCGCTTGAAGTTGGGCTCAGTTTGTTTCAGCTAGGCTACTGGAAGGAGATGAAAGGCTGTCATTAGCTGGGTCTAGGGTTGGAGCTGCTATTTATTCCTTGCTTGAGTTTGTGCTTCAGCAACAAAGGAACGATCCCCTTTCTCACTTATCGCATATACTCTAGAACATTCTCAGCTCTGTACTTTGATTTTGGAGCCTTGATTTTATTTACATAACCTGTATTTTGATCGGTACTTTGTTGATCACTTATTGTTTTACCGCACAGTCATTCTTGGCGACTGATTTGTTAATTGTTCATATCAAATTCTAGGGTTTCATTCAAAGTTATAAATCTTTCTTGAGTTCCTGGCATGGTATTATAGCCTAAGGTTGATTTGGTGATCTGATAGTCTTTCGCATTGATTCTGAAGTTGAGATTAACAGGTTGTATTAATCAGTGAGGTCCGATTCTGAGCTAGGGTTCACTGGTCGGATCTTGGTCTTGGAATTTTCGCTCAAAGCAGTTGTGGTTCTGGTCTCGGTCCGTGCAGAAGGACTGTTCGTCGTCTCTGGAGCTCATCTTTAGGATTCTCTTTGCATCACAGTCATATAACCCTAAGTGAAGGTTATAGGCTGTGATTTATTTTTGGTGAACGGTAACTTGGGAACCCCT
The DNA here is from genome assembly GCF_002127325.2 of Helianthus annuus. Lineage (NCBI taxonomy): Eukaryota > Viridiplantae > Streptophyta > Magnoliopsida > Asterales > Asteraceae > Helianthus > Helianthus annuus. The sequence goes on from NC_035445.2 coordinate 138,986,637, forward strand.
CTCGGTGAGATTGTTTTTTTTTTTTTTTTTAGTCAAGATCTAGGTGGCTCCTACACTAAGACCTGCGTTGGCACCTTGAGTGATGAGCCAACGATCTGGAACACTGGTGTAGTTTCGCCGTGAGTCTGTGGTTTTTTCTCCTCTTGTGTGAAGTGTTCTGATTTTCATATTGTCCTTGTTCTGATTATTTGTTTGGTATTTCTTGTCTCTCTTATTTGTTGATTGGTTTTAGATTATCTGTTTGGCTTGTGCACTGTTGTTTCTTGTTGGTTATCTGTCTTGTTTGACTGCTTAGTTTGATTTTGCTTTTGTTGACTGTTTCTTATTCATCATGACTGACAAAGATGAATCCTCTGTTACTTTGATAAGTAAGTTAGATGCTAGTGATCCGTTGTATCTGCTTGCTAGTGACTCTAGTAGTCTGTCTTTTGTTAACATCAAATTAAGAGGGACTGAAAATTATCTGGTATGGTCTAATTCTATGAAACTTGCTTTAATGGCTAAGAACAAGTTAGGTTTTGTTGATGGAACATGTGCCAAGACCGAGTCTAATGATACTTTGGCTAAACAGTGGGATAGATGCAATTCAGTAGTACTAAACTGGATTCTGAACTCTGTTTCTGATGAATTGTATGTTGGTCAAGTCTATTCAAAACTGGCTTCTGAAGTTTGGAATGATTTAAAGGAAACATATGACAAGTTTGATGGTTTTGTGATTTTTGGGTTATACAAAAAAAAAATTATTTCTGTTAGTCAAAATGGTTCTAGCGTATCTGAATATTATCATAGAATTAATACTATGTGGAAACAATTCGATGCTATGCTTCAGTTACCTTCTTGTACTTGTGATGCGTCTACTAAGTTCAATGAGTTTAATCAATTAATAAAGCTTATGCAATTCTTGATGGGATTAGATGATGTTTACCAACCTGTTAGAACCAATCTGTTAACCAGAGATCCACTTCCTTCAGTTAAAACTGTCTTTTCTATAATATCTAGGGAGGAGTCACATAGAGGCTCAAACAGTATTTCTAAAACTCCTAACGTAGGATTTGTTGCTAAAACTAATCAGTTTAATGATGACAAAAAGAGGTTTAATAAAGGTCCTAATCCCAATTTGAAATGCACTCATTGTAACAAGATTGGACATGTGATTGATAAATGCTTTGAACTTTATGGTTATCCTTCCAGTTATAGATCAAAACCTAGTCAATCTTCATGTCAGTGATCAAAGTCTAATAACTCTGCTAATAATTCTGTGAGTAGTTCTGTGAATGATAAATCTACTGTAGTTCTTTGAACTCTTTAACCTTTGATTAGTTTTCTAGACTGTTAGGATTGCTGGGTGAAAGTAAATAGGATGATACTCCTAAGCCTAATATGGGAGGTAATTGCTTTAGTGCTTTCAATTCGTTAGGATGGTATAAAAATCTTTATTGTTTCAATTCTTCCTTGTTTCATCAAAGGGAACTTAAATGGATTATAGATTCTAGTGCAAATCAACACATGACCATGAGAAGTGATAATATGTTTAATTTAATTGATGTGTCTGATTATAATATAACAGTTAAACATCCAAATGGAACTGATGCTAAGGTTACTCAAATTGGATGCCTTAAATTGTCTAAAAACGTAATTCTAAAAGATGTGTTCGTCGTAACATAATATTGTGTTAATCTTATTTATGTCTATAAGCTTGCTAAAGATAATAAGCTTAGAGTTGTGTTTGATGAAAACAACTGTTATATTCAGAATGTGTACTTAAAGAAAAACCTGGTGACTGGTAGACAAACTGATGGTCTTTATTTTTGTGGTAATACTTATGATTCTGTTTTTGTGTGCTACAATAAGACTGAAACAATAAAGCTCTGGCATTCAAGACTTGGTCATCCCTCAGACCAAGTTTTGCATGTGTTAAATTTTAAAACTAAAAATAATGATGCTGAACCTTGTGACACTAGGGCGAAGCAACATAAAGTGCCATTCCCTCTTAGTGAACATAAATCTACTAGGGTTGGTGACTTAGTTCACCTTGATGTTTGGGGTCCTTATAAACAGTCAAGTCTAGAAGGGTATAAATATTTTCTTACCGTTGTTGATGACTTCTCTAGACCTGTCTGGGTTTTTCTGATGAAGTCCAAATCAGAAGTGTTTGATAATATTAAAAATTTCTTTTATTTAATCAAAACTCAATTTGAAGCAAAGGTTAAATTTTTTAGAAGCGACAATGGTATAAAAAGTATAAAGTAAAACTTAAAAACATTTGTACCCTACGGGTATTCCGAAAACCCAAAGTTGGGTATTGAAAATAACGAGGTACAGGTATTGATCAGGTATGAATCAGGTAGGGTATTGGGTTCAAAATGTGCACCCTGTCTATACTCTACGGGTAGAGCTGGGTTCAGTTTCGGGTATGGAATGCCTGGGTATAAAAATACCCGGTTTCGGATATTTTGATTTCGGTTTTGTTTCCGGTTTTTCTTGCCCACCTACATTCCTAAAAATAAAGTTCTCATTCTCATGTTGGCCGGTAATCCAGTATGACACAAAAATAAAATATTAAACAACAAAAGAAACAGCCCAATGTTTTCATGGATCAGCCACAGCCTAATGAATTCAATCATTATAAAACCCATGCTCACATAGGCCCAAAAAAAACAGGCCCATCACTTTTCAATTTTGTATATTGGTTTCATGTCACGTTTGGGCAACAAAATGAAACGACTTATGCATTTGAGACTTAACATTTAACATCAACTTGTACCAACTACCAACTTGCATGCAATACATCCTTACAATTTAAGGGTAGTTAATTAACTACCAATTTGTACCCATCTACTTCTACTAGGAACTCCGTCATATACAACTGACAATTGGTAATACCCCGGTGGCGCCACCTGAGGCGTAGCCGGGGTTAAACACACTACCGCGTAATTCTCAGCAAACCTCCGTCGTATCTCCGCCACCTCCACCACCAACAACCTTTGGTTCATTGAAAATGAATGAGTCGTAAACGACGGGGCCATCATTGTCACGTAAACTTTCCCATCTTTGAATTTTTTCTCGTCGCCCTTCAACCGAAAATTAACCACGATTTTCTGTCCATAAACAAGATTAACTCCAGATCCAATCCCGGTGATGTTGGGTCGAGATTTCGGACCAAATAAGTACGGAGGTGAGAATGCTTCAACGCTAAGCTCGGTCGGGAAAAGCGCCGAGAAATTGTAGTTAGAGTTCGGATTGCTCCCGCCTACGATCACCCGGCCGTCCGAGAGTAAATGAGCACTCGAATGGTACATCCGGGGTATTGTCGTCGGGTTCATTTTCCGAAACATTTTTAAACCCGGTTCGTACAAAACTGGTTCTAGAACCGGTTCTCTTGCAAACTCCCACCCCGCCGCCCCACGGGCCGCCCCATTTATAATCAAAACATCACCAGTAGGTAACAATAACATGTCACCCATTATTCGCCTTAAGGGCATTTCAGTCATTTCCCATCCGGGATTAGCATCATTTAATCTCAACCGTCCACAAGTCTTTGCCCCCTCTACAAAGACACCAACAATAGCTTTGTCAACCGCGTCCGGTACCGTCCCGCCGCAAACAAACACCTCGGCAACCGGAGGCGTGGTTGCCGAACTACCAGAAAGATTCATCGGAAGCAAAACTGAGGAACCGGTGCTCGGGTAATTACGCGATACTCCACCAGGCATCACTGGATACCTCCTAACCACCTTGTTGTGCACGTAATCAAGTAATATCGCGCGATCGTTTGCGAAGATGAAGAGGTTTCCATCTGTATTGAGATGAATAAACGGGTAGAGATTGTTCGGAAACGCGTCCGATCTGATCGTCTCTTTGAGAAATGGAAGCTGGTATTCCACTACAAAATTTTAAAATATTAATATAATAAAAAAATTTGTTTTTTTTTTAATATTAATAAAACCTTAAGAAAAGGCACATTTTTGAGCTCGGATAGGGTATGTGAATTCTCAAGTACCCTCTGATTTTTAAGGTTATTGAATTCGGTTTTTCGGTTATTATTCCATATCTAAATTACCAACTACTTTATGCATATGGAACTTGTACATATAGCTTTGGGAGCTTTTAAAAAAAAATAGAATTTTCCTTTTTAACCCTAAGGTTTTAATCTTTGATAATTTACCCTAAAGTTTTAATCTTTGACAATTTATTCTTAAAGTTTTAATCTTTGTTTCCTTTTTAACCCTAAAGTTTTAATCTTTGACAATTTAAATTTAAAGTTTCACTTCTAATTCAAAAGTTTCTATTTTTTGCGATTTAACCACTATGATTTTTTTTACTTATGTGTTGTAATCTTGCCTTTGAGGGTTTCTCAAAGAAAAAATGATTTAACCACTATGATTCTTTTTTGGATTACTTTTAATTCAAAACTATTTGTTTTTTTTACTTTTAACGCAAAAATTTTTACCTTTTGCAATCTATCCTCACAACTTTTTTAACTTTCAACTTTGGTCCTTTATAGTTTCATATTCCGCAAATTTTTCGCTTTATACTTCGTTCTAAATTTTATGACTTAACACATCGCAACGTGCGTCTTTGGTTTTAACGTTTTTACGTTTCGTTTTAAATTCTGCAAGTTAACATGACGCAACGTGCGTGTGTGGGTGAACGTTTTTACATCGTCTATTTTTTCCCCGTTTGACAGTTTCAACATAACGTGCGCGTCCTAAATTGACTTAGTTATAACTTAAGAATCTCCGGCGCATTGCGGTTACTAAACAAAATCTCCACCCTTATAAACTGAATGGACTAAACACGTGTCATTCAGCGATGTGCATGCGTCGGTTTTTGATCTCGAACCGAAAAAAAAAACAAAAATATTGTCTTTAGGGTTATTAAAAAATAAAAACCGTTAGGTTTTCGGTTTCAGTTTTCTTGATTTTATCATTTGAGCTTTTACAATTTTTGACCCTAAAACTAGACCATATTAATAAATATGGACTTGGACTTTTTTGTTATTTAATAAATAATTGATTTTTATATATCTAAACAAATCTTTTAGGCTAAAGCATTTATTATACGTTCGAAAATTAAATAGCTAACTCATAAATTTATATAATAAATATGGACTTGGACTTTTCTTGTTATTTAATAAGAAATTGATTTTTATATATTTAAATAAATCTTTTAGGCTAAAGCATTTATTATACGTTCGAAAATGAAATAGCTAACTCATAAATTTATTTAAGAACAAAACAAATCTTCTAGGTCCAAAAACTTGTTTTTATCACGGGGAGATTGGTATAAATATGTAAATTGTAGTTTGTTGTGGCCGTCTCGATTTGAGACGGTTGTTTTTTTAATGAAGTTTACATTTCAGAAAAAAAAAACCAACAAACACTAAAAAATAAAATGTTTTTTCTTTTTGTTATTCGGTTCGCAGTTTTGGTTGGAAAACATAAAAATTAAATAAAAACCAAACCGTAAAATTCAGTTTTCAGAAAATTCGAAACCCGAACTTTTGGTTTTCAGTATGGTTCCTTTTTCTGTTAGGTTACATTCAGTGGCGGAGCTTGATCAAAAGTTTAGGTTTAGTTAATCGGTTTTCTGCTCAACTCAAAAAAAAAAAAAAAAAAAAAAAAAAAAAAAAAAAAAAAACCTCTTACCAGAACTTGAGGTCTTCGGAATAAACTCATACGTAAACTGTCTTCTACCTCCAACAATGATCACTTTCCCGTTCGGCAACAACTGGTTAGAAGCATACCATCTCGGCGAAACGAGCCCGTTTCGCGTCTCGACCCAATCGCAATCGTCACAAGGACTAAACGTCCGAACAACGCGTTCACCCGCATTATTCCCACCAGACTGAATCAACACACCATTAGGCAACAAAGCACCCGAAGAACACCAAGTATCCGACAATATAGTAAGCGGACGCACCCCACGCTTCGCAGGGTAGAATTCGACTGAATGCGCATAACAATCCAAACCCGGAGGGCATTTTTCGGCTGGAAATGTTATGTTTGACGGCCCGAAATCCGTTCTATCAAAGGTTATGACTCGATCATTTGGTAGCAGTGCCATATGCATAGCGGATACGCCAATGCTGCTCTTTAAAAGCTTCCATTTTCCTTTGGTTGAGTAATTTGGTATTGATGATGATGATGATGGAAGTGTTGAGAGTAATAATATTATTATTACAGGCACCATTGATGACCTGCAAAGGGTTTCTGAAGGGTGAAATGATCAAGAAAGAGTGAGCTAGTAATGGGATAAATATATAGAGAAATGGTCAACGAAAGTCAATGCTTTGCTGGTTTGCAATGAAGACTATTTATGCCACTTGCATCTGAAATTCTTGGACTCATGCAAGTAAATTTTCACTCCACATTAAGGAGTTTAGTTTCTTATAGTCAACTTTCTGTACATGTTAATAATTATACGTATAAATACATTTGTGTATATACATATATGCACATATACATTTGCCTCTTGTTTTGAAAACCTATGGGTTAAAAAATTAAAATCACTGTAGAAATAGCATTTAGTTGAAAACTGACAGATTCACTCAAGTATAAATACATTTGTGTCTATACATATATGCACATATACATTTGCTTCTTGTTTTGAAAACCTATGGGTTAAAAAATTACAATCAATGTAGAAATAACATTTAGTTGAAAACTGACAGATTCACTCAAAAAGAACAGAAGTACCATAAGAATAGGGACATAGATATGGTTTATAATGAGAGGGTAGAAGATGAAAATAGGGTTTTTGTTGACACCTTCTTTTTGGTGAAAACTGAATTAACCCTTTAATGTTTAAAGTTGTCCTGC